>NC_141761.1:4204241-4531741 GCF_982258835.1 Parasteatoda tepidariorum
TTATACACTAATTAGAGGGCACGTAAAGGGCCAAAATAGAGTTTATCAATTAACCGGAAGGAAGTTTTTTTAAGCTATATATTCGAGGAAGCATCGTGTGAGTCGTGGTGTGGTTGTTACCGCTATGGGTAAAGAAGTTTGTAGCCGCGATGGTCAGGGGTTCGGTCCAGGTCACGGATTAATTTTTAAATTTTTTTTTTCTTTTTACTTTATTTTATTTTTTGAAATTTATTTTTCAATATTTCAACGTGAATAAAGTGTTATATAGATAAAAATAATTTTTTTTCTTAGGGAAAGTGGGATTAATAGCTGAAAAAGGGATAAATTTTGTCTCCGGAGCTACGCACACCACTCAGTTCGTAACTCCCTTTAATATTAACTTATAATTTTCAAACTCTGCCAGTAATTAGAGTTTTATATACTAAACAATCGTACCAAAGATAATTTTTATAGACTAATTAGGGAACACATAATGGACCAAAATAGATTTTGTTAATTAACCGGGAGGAAGTACTTTAAGCTATATATTCGAGGAAGCATCGTGTGAGTCGTGGTGTGGTTGTTACCGCTATGGGTAAAGAAGTTTGTAGCCGCGGTGGTCAGGGGTTCGGTCCAGGTCACGGATTAATTTTTAAATTTTTTTTTTCTTTTTACTTTATTTTATTTTTTGAAATTTATTTTTCGATACTTCAACATGAATAAAGTGTTATATAGATAAAAATAATTATTTTTCTTAGGGAAAGTGGGATTAATAGCTGAAAAAGGGATAAATTTTGTCTCCGGAGCTACGCACACCACTCACTTCGTAACTCCCTTTAATATTAACTTATAATTTTCAAACTCTGCCAGAAAATAGAGTTTAATATACCAAACAATTGTACCAAAAGGGACTTTTATACACTAATTAGGGGGCACGTAAAGGACCAAAATAGAGTTTGTCAATTAACCGGAAGGAAGTTTTTTTAAGCTATATATTCGTGGAAGCATCGTGTGAGTCGTGGTGTGGTTGTTACCGCTATGGGTAAAGAAGTTTGTAGACGCGGTGGTCATGGGTTCGGTCCAGGTCACGGATTAATTTTTAATTTTTTTCTTCTATTTGCCTTATTTTATTTTTTGAAATTTATTTTTCGATATTTCAACGTGAATACAGTGTTATATGGATAAAATTAATTATTTTTCTTTGGGAAAATGGGATTAATAGCTGAAAAAGGGATAAATTTCGTCTCCGGAGCTACGTTCACCACTCACTCCGTAACTCCCTTTAATATTAACTTATAATTTTCAAACTCTGCCAGAAAATAGAGTTTTATATACCAAACAATCGTACCGAAGGGGACTTTTATACACTAATTAGGGGGCACACAAAGGGCAAAAATAGAGTTTATCAATTAACCGGAAGGAAGTTTTTTTAAGCTATATATTCGAGGAAGCATCGTGTGAGTCGTGGTGTGGTTGTTACCGCTATGGGTAAAGAAGTTTGTAGCCGCGGTGGTCAGGGGTTCGGTCCAGGTCACGGATTAATTTTTAAATTTTTTTTTTCTTTTTACTTTATTTTATTTTTTGAAATTTATTTTTCGATACTTCAACATGAATAAAGTGTTATATAGATAAAAATAATTATTTTTCTTAGGGAAAGTGGGATTAATAGCTGAAAAAGGGATAAATTTTGTCTCCGGAGCTACGCACACCACTCACTTCGTAACTCCCTTTAATATTAACTTATAATTTTCAAACTCTGCCAGAAAATGGAGTTTTATATACCAAACAATCGTACCAAAGGGGATTTTTATACACTAATTAGGGGGCACACAAAGGGCCAAAATGGAGTTTATCAATTAACCGGAAGGAAGTTTTTTTAAGCTATATGTTCGAGGAAGCATCGTGTGAGGTGTGGTGTGGTTGTTACCGCTATGGGTAAAGAAGTTTGTAGCCGCGGTGGTCAGGGGTTCGGTCCAGGTCACGGATTAATTTTTAAATTTTTTTTTTCTTTTTACTTTATTTTATTTTTTGAAATTTATTTTTCGATATTTCAACGTGAATAAAGTGTTATATAGATAAAAATAATTATTTCTCCTTGGAAAAGTGGGATTAATAGCTGAAAAAGGGATAAATTTCGTCTCCGGAGCTACGCACACCACTCACTCCGTAACTCCCTTTAATATTAACTTATAATTTTCAAACTCTGCCAGAAATAAGAGTTTCATATACCAAACAATCGTACCAAAGGGGATTTTTATACACTAATTAGGGGGCACATAAAGGGTCAAAATAGAGTTTGTCAATTAACCGGAAGGAAGTTTTTTCAAGCTATATATTCGTGGAAGCATCGTGTGAGTCGTGGTGTGGTTGTTACCGTCATGGGTAAAGAAGTCTGTAGACGCGGTGGTCAGGAGTTCGGTCCAGGTCATGGATTAATTTTTTAATTTTTTTTTCTATTTACCTTATTTTATTTATTGAAATTTATTCTTCGATATTTCAACGTGAATAAAGTGTTATATACATAAAAATAATTATTTTTCTTTGGGAAAGTGGTATTAATAGCTGAAAAAGGGATAAATTTCGTCTCCGGAGCTACGCACACCACTCATTCCGTAACTCCCTTTAATATTAACTTATAATTTTCAAACTCTGCCAGAAAATAGAGTTTTATATACCAAACAATCGTACCGAAGGGGACTTTTATACACTAATTAGGGGGCACATAAAGGGCCAAAATAGAGTTTGTCAATTAACCGGAAGGAAGTTTTTTTAAGCTATATATTCAAGGAAGCATCGTGTGAGTCGTGGTGTGGTTGTTACCGCTATGGGTAAAGAAGTTTGTACCCGCGGTGGTCAGGGGTTCGGTCCAGGTCACGGATTAATTTTTAAATTTTTTTTTTCTTTTTACTTTATTTTATTTTTTGAAATTTATTTTTCGATATTTCAACGTGAATAAAGTGTTATATAGATAAAAATAATTATTTTTCTTTGGGAAAATGGGATTAATAGCTAAAAAAGGGATAAATTTCGTCTCCGGAGCTACGTACACCACTCACTCCGTAACTCCCTTTAATATTAACTTATAATTTTCAAACTCTGCCAGAAAATAGAGTTTTATATACCAAACAATCGTACCGAAGGGGACTTTTATACACTAATTAGGGGGCACACAAAGGGCAAAAATAGAGTTTATCAATTAACCGGAAGGAAGTTTTTTTAAGCTATATATTCGAGGAAGCATCGTGTGAGTCGTGGTGTGGTTGTTACCGCTATGGGTAAAGAAGTTTGTAGCCGCGGTGGTCAGGGGTTCGGTCCAGGTCACGGATTAATTTTTAAATTTTTTTTTTCTTTTTACTTTATTTTATTTTTTGAAATTTATTTTTCGATACTTCAACATGAATAAAGTGTTATATAGATAAAAATAATTATTTTTCTTAGGGAAAGTGGGATTAATAGCTGAAAAAGGGATAAATTTTGTCTCCGGAGCTACGCACACCACTCACTTCGTAACTCCCTTTAATATTAACTTATAATTTTCAAACTCTGCCAGAAAATAGAGTTTAATATACCAAACAATTGTACCAAAAGGGATTTTTATACACTAATTAGGGGGCACGTAAAGGACCAAAATAGAGTTTGTCATTTAACCGGAAGTAAGTTTTTTTAAGCTATATATTCGTGGAAACATCATGTGAGTCGTGGTGTGGTTGTTACCGCTATGGGTAAAGAAGTTTGTAGACGCGGTGGTCAGGGGTTCGGTTCAGGTCACGGATTAATTTTTAATTTTTTTTTTCTATTTACCTTATTTTATTTTTTGAAATTTATTCTTCGATATTTCAATGTGAATAAAGTGTTATATAGATAAAAATAATTATTTCTCCTTGGAAAAGTGGGATTAATAGCTGAAAAAGGGATAAATTTCGTCTCCGGAGCTACGCACACCACTCACTCCGTAACTCCCTTTAATATTAACTTATAATTTTCAAACTCTGCCAGAAATAAGAGTTTCATATACCAAACAATCGTACCAAAGGGGATTTTTATACACTAATTAGGGGGCACATAAAGGGTCAAAATAGAGTTTGTCAATTAACCGGAAGGAAGTTTTTTCAAGCTATATATTCGTGGAAGCATCGTGTGAGTCGTGGTGTGGTTGTTACCGTTATGGGTAAAGAAGTCTGTAGACGCGGTGGTCAGGAGTTCGGTCCAGGTCACGGAATAATTTTTTAATTTCTTTTTCTATTTACCTTATTTTATTTTTTGAAATTTATTCTTCGATATTTCAACGTGAATAAAGTGTTATATACATAAAAATAATTATTCTTCTTTGGGAAAGTGGTATTAATAGCTGAAAAAGGGATAAATTTCGTCTCCGGAGCTACGCACACCACTCATTCCGTAACTCCCTTTAATATTAACTTATAATTTTCAAACTCTGCCAGAAAATAGAGTTTTATATACCAAACAATCGTACCGAAGGGGACTTTTATACACTAATTAGGGGGCACATAAAGGGCCAAAATAGAGTTTGTCAATTAACCGGAAGGAAGTTTTTTTAAGCTATATATTCGAGGAAGCATCGTGTGAGTCGTGGTGTGGTTGTTACCGCTATGGGTAAAGAAGTTTGTAGCCGCGGTGGTCAGGGGTTCGGTCCAGGTCACGGATTAATTTTTAAATTTTTTTTTTCTTTTTACTTTATTTTATTTTTTGAAATTTATTTTTCGATATTTCAACGTGAATAAAGTGGTATATAGATAAAAATAATTATTTTTCTCAGGGAAAGTGGGATTAATATCTGAAAAAGGGATAAATTTTGTCCCCGGAGCTACGCACACCACTCACTTCGTAACTCCCTTTAATATTAACTTATAATTTTCAAACTCTGCCAGAAAATAGAGTTTTATATACTTAACAATTGTACCAAAAGGGATTTTTATACTCTAATTAGGGGGCACATAAAGGGCCAAAATAGAGTTTGTCATTTAACCGGAAGTAAGTTTTTTTAAGCTATATATTCGTGGAAGCATCGTGTGAGTCGTGGTGTGGTTGTTACCGCTATGGGTAAAGAAGTTTGTAGACGCGGTGGTCAGGGGTTCGGTCCAGGTCACGGATTAATTTTTAATTTTTTTTTCTATTTACCTTATTTTATTTTTTGAAATTTTTTCTTCGATATTTTAACGTGAATAAAGTGTTATATAGATAAAAATAATTATTTCTCTTTGGAAAAGTGGGATTAATAGCTGAAAAATGGATAAATTTCGTCTTCGGAGCTACGCACACCACTCACTCCGTAACTCCGTTTAATATTAACTTATAATTATCAAACTCTGCCAGAAAATAGATTTTTATATACCGAACAATCGTACCGAAGGGGACTTTTATACACTAATTAGGGGGCACACAAAGGGCAAAAATAGAGTTTATCAATTAACCGGAAGGAAGTTTTTTTAAGCTATATATTCGAGGAAGCATCGTGTGAGTCGTGGTGTGGTTGTTACCGCTATGGGTAAAGAAGTTTGTAGCCGCGGTGGTCAGGGGTTCGGTCCAGGTCACGGATTAATTTTTAAATTTTTTTTTTTCTTTTTACTTTATTTTATTTTTTGAAATTTATTTTTCGATATTTCAACGTGAATAAAGTGTTATATAGATAAAAATAATTTTTTTTCTTAGGGAAAGTGAGATTAATAGCTGAAAAAGGGATAAATTTTGTCTCCGGAGCTACGCACACCACTCACTTCGTAACTCCCTTTAATATTAACTTATAATTTTCAAACTCTGCCAGAAAATGGAGTTTTATATACCAAACAATCGTACCAAAGGGGATTTTTATACACTAATTAGGGGGCACACAAAGGGCCAAAATAGAGTTTATCAATTAACCGGAAGGAAGTTTTTTTAAGCTATATGTTCGAGGAAGCATCGTGTGAGGTGTGGTGTGGTTGTTACCGCTATGGGTAAAGAAGTTTGTAGCCGCGGTGGTCAGGGGTTCGGTCCAGGTCACGGATTAATTTTTAAATTTTTTTTTTCTTTTTACTTTATTTTATTTTTTGAAATTTATTTTTCGATATTTCAACGTGAATAAAGTGTTATATAGATAAAAATAATTTTTTTTCTTAGGGAAAGTGGGATTAATAGCTGAAAAAGGGATAAATTTTGTCTCCGGAGCTACGCACACCACTCACTTCGTAACTCCCTTTAATATTAACTTATAATTTTCAAACTCAGCCAGAAAATAGAGTTTTATATACCAAACAATTGTACCAAAAGGGATTTTTATACACTAATTAGGGGGCACGTAAAGGACCAAAATAGAGATTGTCATTTAACCGGAAGTAAGTTTTTTTAAGCTATATATTCGTGGAAGCATCGTGTGAGTCGTGGTGTGGTTGTTACCGCTATGGGTAAAGAAGTTTGTAGACGCGGTGGTCAGGGGTTCGGTCCAGGTCACGGATTAATTTTTAATTTTTTTTTTCTATTTACCTTATTTTATTTTTTGAAATTTATTCTTCGATATTTCAATGTGAATAAAGTGTTATATAGATAAAAATAATTATTTCTCCTTGGAAAAGTGGGATTAATAGCTGAAAAAGGGATAAATTTCGTCTCCGGAGCTACGCACACCACTCACTCCGTAACTCCCTTTAATATTAACTTATAATTTTCAAACTCTGCCAGAAATAAGAGTTTCATATACCAAACAATCGTACCAAAGGGGATTTTTATACACTAATTAGGGGGCACATAAAGGGTCAAAATAGAGTTTGTCAATTAACCGGAAGGAAGTTTTTTCAAGCTATATATTCGTGGAAGCATCGTGTGAGTCGTGGTGTGGTTGTTACCGTCATGGGTAAAGAAGTCTGTAGACGCGGTGGTCAGGAGTTCGGTCCAGGTCATGGATTAATTTTTTAATTTTTTTTTCTATTTACCTTATTTTATTTATTGAAATTTATTCTTCGATATTTCAACGTGAATAAAGTGTTATATACATAAAAATAATTATTTTTCTTTGGGAAAGTGGTATTAATAGCTGAAAAAGGGATAAATTTCGTCTCCGGAGCTACGCACACCACTCATTCCGTAACTCCCTTTAATATTAACTTATAATTTTCAAACTCTGCCAGAAAATAGAGTTTTATATACCAAACAATCGTACCGAAGGGGACTTTTATACACTAATTAGGGGGCACATAAAGGGCCAAAATAGAGTTTGTCAATTAACCGGAAGGAAGTTTTTTTAAGCTATATATTCAAGGAAGCATCGTGTGAGTCGTGGTGTGGTTGTTACCGCTATGGGTAAAGAAGTTTGTAGCCGCGGTGGTCAGGGGTTCGGTCCAGGTCACGGATTAATTTTTAAATTTTTTTTTTTCTTTTTACTTTATTTTATTTTTTGAAATTTATTTTTCGATACTTCAACATGAATAAAGTGTTATATAGATAAAAATAATTATTTTTCTTAGGGAAAGTGGGATTAATAGCTGAAAAAGGGATAAATTTTGTCTCCGGAGCTACGCACACCACTCACTTCGTAACTCCCTTTAATATTAACTTATAATTTTCAAACTCTGCCAGAAAATAGAGTTCAATATACCAAACAATTGTACCAAAAGGGATTTTTATACACTAATTAGGGGGCACGTAAAGGACCAAAATAGAGTTTGTCATTTAACCGGAAGTAAGTTTTTTTAAGCTATATATTCGTGGAAACATCGTGTGAGTCGTGGTGTGGTTGTTACCGCTATGGGTAAAGAAGTTTGTAGACGCGGTGGTCAGGGGTTCGGTTCAGGTCACGGATTAATTTTTAATTTTTTTTTTCTATTTACCTTATTTTATTTTTTGAAATTTATTCTTCGATATTTCAATGTGAATAAAGTGTTATATAGATAAAAATAATTATTTCTCCTTGGAAAAGTGGGATTAATAGCTGAAAAAGGGATAAATTTCGTCTCCGGAGCTACGCACACCACTCACTCCGTAACTCCCTTTAATATTAACTTATAATTTTCAAACTCTGCCAGAAATAAGAGTTTCATATACCAAACAATCGTACCAAAGGGGATTTTTATACACTAATTAGGGGGCACATAAAGGGTCAAAATAGAGATTGTCAATTAACCGGAAGGAAGTTTTTTCAAGCTATATATTCGTGGAAGCATCGTGTGAGTCGTGGTGTGGTTGTTACCGTTATGGGTAAAGAAGTCTGTAGACGCGGTGGTCAGGAGTTCGGTCCAGGTCACGGAATAATTTTTTAATTTCTTTTTCTATTTACCTTATTTTATTTTTTGAAATTTATTCTTCGATATTTCAACGTGAATAAAGTGTTATATACATAAAAATAATTATTTTTCTTTGGGAAAGTGGTATTAATAGCTGAAAAAGGGATAAATTTCGTCTCCGGAGCTACGCACACCACTCATTCCGTAACTCCCTTTAATATTAACTTATAATTTTCAAACTCTGCCAGAAAATAGAGTTTTATATACCAAACAATCGTACCGAAGGGGACTTTTATACACTAATTAGGGGGCACATAAAGGGCCAAAATAGAGTTTGTCAATTAACCGGAAGGAAGTTTTTTTAAGCTATATATTCGAGGAAGCATCGTGTGAGTCGTGGTGTGGTTGTTACCGCTATGGGTAAAGAAGTTTGTAGCCGCGGTGGTCAGGGGATCGGTCCAGGTCACGGATTAATTTTTAAATTTTTTTTTTCTTTTTACTTTATTTTATTTTTTGAAATTTATTTTTCGATATTTCAACGTGAATAAAGTGTTATATAGATAAAAATAATTATTTTTCTTAGGGAAAGTGGGATTAATAGCTGAAAAAGGGATAAATTTTGTCCCCGGAGCTACGCACACCACTCACTCCGTAACTCCCTTTAATATTAACTTATAATTTTCAAACTCTGCCAGAAAATAGAGTTTTATATACTTAACAATTGTACCAAAAGGGATTTTTATATACTAATTAGGGGGCACATAAAGGGCCAAAATAGAGTTTGTCATTTAACCGGAAGTAAGTTTTTTTAAGCTATATATTCGTGGAAGCATCGTGTGAGTCGTGGTGTGGTTGTTACCGCTATGGGTAAAGAAGTTTGTAGACGCGGTGGTCAGGGGTTCGGTCCAGGTCACGGATTAATTTTTAATTTTTTTTTCTATTTACCTTATTTTATTTTTTGAAATTTTTTCTTCGATATTTTAACGTGAATAAAGTGTTATATAGATAAAAATAATTATTTCTCTTTGGAAAAGTGGGATTAATAGCTGAAAATTGGATAAATTTCGTCTCCGGAGCTACGCACACCACTCACTCCGTAACTCCGTTTAATATTAACTTATAATTATCAAACTCTGCCAGAAAATAGATTTTTATATACCGAACAATCGTACCGAAGGGGACTTTTATACACTAATTAGGGGGCACACAAAGGGCAAAAATAGAGTTTATCAATTAACCGGAAGGAAGTTTTTTTAAGCTATATATTCGAGGAAGCATCGTGTGAGTCGTGGTGTGGTTGTTACCGCTATGGGTAAAGAAGTTTGTAGCCGCGGTGGTCAGGGGTTCGGTCCAGGTCACGGATTAATTTTTAAATTTTTTTTTTCTTTTTACTTTATTTTATTTTTTGAAATTTATTTTTCGATATTTCAACGTGAATAAAGTGTTATATAGATAAAAATAATTTTTTTTCTTAGGGAAAGTGAGATTAATAGCTGAAAAAGGGATAAATTTTGTCTCCGGAGCTACGCACACCACTCACTTCGTAACTCCCTTTAATATTAACTTATAATTTTCAAACTCTGCCAGAAAATAGAGTTTTATATACCAAACAATTGTACCAAAAGGGATTTTTATACACTAATTAGGGGGCACGTAAAGGGCCAAAATAGAGTTTGTCATTTAACCGGAAGTAAGTTTTTTTAAGCTATATATTCGAGGAAGCATCGTGTGAGTCGTGGTGTGGTTGTTACTGCTATGGGTAAAGAAGCTTGTAGCCGCGGTGGTCAGGGGTTCAGTCCAGGTCACGGATTAATTTTTAAATTTTTTTTTTCTTTTTACTTTATTTTATTTTTTGAAATTTATTTTTCGATATTTCAACGTGAATAAAGTGTTATATAGATAAAAATAATTATTTTTCTTAGGGAAAGTGGGATTAATAGCTGAAAAAGGGATAAATTTCGTCCCCGGAGCTACGCACACCACTCACTTCGTAACTCCCTTTAATATTAACTTATAATTTTCAAACTCTGCCAGAAAATAGAGTTTTATATACTGAACAATTGTACCAAAAGGGATTTTTATACACTAATTAGGGGGCACATAAAGGGCCAAAATAGAGTTTGTCATTTAACCGGAAGTAAGTTTTTTTAAGCTATATATTCGTGGAAGCATCGTGTGAGTCGTGGTGTGGTTGTTACCGCTATGGGTAAAGAAGTTTGTAGACGCGGTGGTCAGGGGTTCGGTCCAGGTCACGGATTAATTTTTAAATTTTTTTTCTATTTACCTTATTTTATTTTTTGAAATTTTTTCTTCGATATTTTAACGTGAATAAAGTGTTATATAGATAAAAATAATTATTTCTCTTTGGAAAAGTGGGATTAATAGCTGAAAAATGGATAAATTTCGTCTCCGGAGCTACGCACACCACTCACTCCGTAACTCCGTTTAATATTAACTTATAATTATCAAACTCTGCCAGAAAATAGATTTTTATATACCGAACAATCGTACCGAAGGGGACTTTTATACACTAATTAGGGGGCACACAAAGGGCAAAAATAGAGTTTATCAATTAACCGGAAGGAAGTTTTTTTAAGCTATATATTCGAGGAAGCATTGTGTGAGTCGTGGTGTGGTTGTTACCGCTATGGGTAAAGAAGTTTGTAGCCGCGGTGGTCAGGGGTTCGGTCCAGGTCACGGATTAATTTTTAAATTTTTTTTTCTTTTTACTTTATTTTATTTTTTGAAATTTATTTTTCGATATTTCAACGTGAATAAAGTGTTATATAGATAAAAATAATTTTTTTTCTTAGGGAAAGTGAGATTAATAGCTGAAAAAGGGATAAATTTTGTCTCCGGAGCTACGCACACCACTCACTTCGTAACTCCCTTTAATATTAACTTATAATTTTCAAACTCTGTCAGAAAATAGAGTTTTATATACTTAACAATTGTACCAAAAGGGATTTTCATACACTAATTAGGGGAACATAAAGGGCCAAAATAGAGTTTGTCATTTAACCGGAAGTAAGTTTTTTTAAGCTATATATTCGTGGAACCATCGTGTGAGTCGTGGTGTGGTTGTTACCGCTATGGGTAAAGAAGTTTGTAGACGCGGTGGTCAGGGGTTCGGTCCAGGTCACGGATTAATTTTTAATTTTTTTTTCTATTTACCTTATTTTATTTTTTGAAATTTTTTCTTCGATATTTTAACGTGAATAAAGTGTTATATAGATAAAAATAATTATTTCTCTTTGGAAAAGTGGGATTAATAGCTGAAAAATGGATAAATTTCGTCTTCGGAGCTACGCACACCACTCACTCCGTAACTCCGTTTAATATTAACTTATAATTATCAAACTCTGCCAGAAAATAGATTTTTATATACCGAACAATCGTACCGAAGGGGACTTTTATACACTAATTAGGGGGCACACAAAGGGCAAAAATAGAGTTTATCAATTAACCGGAAGGAAGTTTTTTTAAGCTATATATTCGAGGAAGCATCGTGTGAGTCGTGGTGTGGTTGTTACCGCTATGGGTAAAGAAGTTTGTAGCCGCGGTGGTCAGGGGTTCGGTCCAGGTCACGGATTAATTTTTAAATTTTTTTTTTTTCTTTTTACTTTATTTTATTTTTTGAAATTTATTTTTCGATATTTCAACGTGAATAAAGTGTTATATAGATAAAAATTATTTTTTTTCTTAGGGAAAGTGAGATTAATAGCTGAAAAAGGGATAAATTTTGTCTCCGGAGCTACGCACACCACTCACTTCGTAACTCCCTTTAATATTAACTTATAATTTTCAAACTCTGCCAGAAAATGGAGTTTTATATACCAAACAATCGTACCAAAGGGGATTTTTATACACTAATTAGGGGGCACACAAAGGGCCAAAATAGAGTTTATCAATTAACCGGAAGGAAGTTTTTTTAAGCTATATGTTCGAGGAAGCATCGTGTGAGGTGTGGTGTGGTTGTTACCGCTATGGGTAAAGAAGTTTGTAGCCGCGGTGGTCAGGGGTTCGGTCCAGGTCACGGATTAATTTTTAAATTTTTTTTTTTCTTTTTACTTTATTTTATTTTTTGAAATTTATTTTTCGATATTTCAACGTGAATAAAGTGTTATATAGATAAAAATAATTTTTTTTCTTAGGGAAAGTGGGATTAATAGCTGAAAAAGGGATAAATTTTGTCTCCGGAGCTACGCACACCACTCACTTCGTAACTCCCTTTAATATTAACTTATAATTTTCAAACTCAGCCAGAAAATAGAGTTTTATATACCAAACAATTGTACCAAAAGGGATTTTTATACACTAATTAGGGGGCACGTAAAGGACCAAAATAGAGTTTGTCATTTAACCGGAAGTAAGTTTTTTTAAGCTATATATTCGTGGAAGCATCGTGTGAGTCGTGGTGTGGTTGTTACCGCTATGGGTAAAGAAGTTTGTAGACGCGGTGGTCAGGGGTTCGGTCCAGGTCACGGATTAATTTTTAATTTTTTTTTTCTATTTACCTTATTTTATTTTTTGAAATTTATTCTTCGATATTTCAATGTGAATAAAGTGTTATATAGATAAAAATAATTATTTCTCCTTGGAAAAGTGGGATTAATAGCTGAAAAAGGGATAAATTTCGTCTCCGGAGCTACGCACACCACTCACTCCGTAACTCCCTTTAATATTAACTTATAATTTTCAAACTCTGCCAGAAATAAGAGTTTCATATACCAAACAATCGTACCAAAGGGGATTTTTATACACTAATTAGGGGGCACATAAAGGGTCAAAATAGAGTTTGTCAATTAACCGGAAGGAAGTTTTTTCAAGCTATATATTCGTGGAAGCATCGTGTGAGTCGTGGTGTGGTTGTTACCGTCATGGGTAAAGAAGTCTGTAGACGCGGTGGTCAGGAGTTCGGTCCAGGTCATGGATTAATTTTTTAATTTTTTTTTCTATTTACCTTATTTTATTTATTGAAATTTATTCTTCGATATTTCAACGTGAATAAAGTGTTATATACATAAAAATAATTATTTTTCTTTGGGAAAGTGGTATTAATAGCTGAAAAAGGGATAAATTTCGTCTCCGGAGCTACGCACACCACTCATTCCGTAACTCCCTTTAATATTAACTTATAATTTTCAAACTCTGCCAGAAAATAGAGTTTTATATACCAAACAATCGTACCGAAGGGGACTTTTATACACTAATTAGGGGGCACATAAAGGGCCAAAATAGAGTTTGTCAATTAACCGGAAGGAAGTTTTTTTAAGCTATATATTCAAGGAAGCATCGTGTGAGTCGTGGTGTGGTTGTTACCGCTATGGGTAAAGAAGTTTGTAGCCGCGGTGGTCAGGGGTTCGGTCCAGGTCACGGATTAATTTTTAAATTTTTTTTTTCTTTTTACTTTATTTTATTTTTTGAAATTTATTTTTCGATACTTCAACATGAATAAAGTGTTATATAGATAAAAATAATTATTTTTCTTAGGGAAAGTGGGATTAATAGCTGAAAAAGGGATAAATTTTGTCTCCGGAGCTACGCACACCACTCACTTCGTAACTCCCTTTAATATTAACTTATAATTTTCAAACTCTGCCAGAAAATAGAGTTCAATATACCAAACAATTGTACCAAAAGGGATTTTTATACACTAATTAGGGGGCACGTAAAGGACCAAAATAGAGTTTGTCATTTAACCGGAAGTAAGTTTTTTTAAGCTATATATTCGTGGAAACATCGTGTGAGTCGTGGTGTGGTTGTTACCGCTATGGGTAAAGAAGTTTGTAGACGCGGTGGTCAGGGGTTCGGTTCAGGTCACGGATTAATTTTTAATTTTTTTTTTCTATTTACCTTATTTTATTTTTTGAAATTTATTCTTCGATATTTCAATGTGAATAAAGTGTTATATAGATAAAAATAATTATTTCTCCTTGGAAAAGTGGGATTAATAGCTGAAAAAGGGATAAATTTCGTCTCCGGAGCTACGCACACCACTCACTCCGTAACTCCCTTTAATATTAACTTATAATTTTCAAACTCTGCCAGAAATAAGAGTTTCATATACCAAACAATCGTACCAAAGGGGATTTTTATACACTAATTAGGGGGCACATAAAGGGTCAAAATAGAGATTGTCAATTAACCGGAAGGAAGTTTTTTCAAGCTATATATTCGTGGAAGCATCGTGTGAGTCGTGGTGTGGTTGTTACCGTTATGGGTAAAGAAGTCTGTAGACGCGGTGGTCAGGAGTTCGGTCCAGGTCACGGAATAATTTTTTAATTTCTTTTTCTATTTACCTTATTTTATTTTTTGAAATTTATTCTTCGATATTTCAACGTGAATAAAGTGTTATATACATAAAAATAATTATTTTTCTTTGGGAAAGTGGTATTAATAGCTGAAAAAGGGATAAATTTCGTCTCCGGAGCTACGCACACCACTCATTCCGTAACTCCCTTTAATATTAACTTATAATTTTCAAACTCTGCCAGAAAATAGAGTTTTATATACCAAACAATCGTACCGAAGGGGACTTTTATACACTAATTAGGGGGCACATAAAGGGCCAAAATAGAGTTTGTCAATTAACCGGAAGGAAGTTTTTTTAAGCTATATATTCGAGGAAGCATCGTGTGAGTCGTGGTGTGGTTGTTACCGCTATGGGTAAAGAAGTTTGTAGCCGCGGTGGTCAGGGGATCGGTCCAGGTCACGGATTAATTTTTAAATTTTTTTTTCTTTTTACTTTATTTTATTTTTTGAAATTTATTTTTCGATATTTCAACGTGAATAAAGTGTTATATAGATAAAAATAATTATTTTTCTTAGGGAAAGTGGGATTAATAGCTGAAAAAGGGATAAATTTTGTCCCCGGAGCTACGCACACCACTCACTCCGTAACTCCCTTTAATATTAACTTATAATTTTCAAACTCTGCCAGAAAATAGAGTTTTATATACTTAACAATTGTACCAAAAGGGATTTTTATATACTAATTAGGGGGCACATAAAGGGCCAAAATAGAGTTTGTCATTTAACCGGAAGTAAGTTTTTTTAAGCTATATATTCGTGGAAGCATCGTGTGAGTCGTGGTGTGGTTGTTACCGCTATGGGTAAAGAAGTTTGTAGACGCGGTGGTCAGGGGTTCGGTCCAGGTCACGGATTAATTTTTAATTTTTTTTTCTATTTACCTTATTTTATTTTTTGAAATTTTTTCTTCGATATTTTAACGTGAATAAAGTGTTATATAGATAAAAATAATTATTTCTCTTTGGAAAAGTGGGATTAATAGCTGAAAAATGGATAAATTTCGTCTCCGGAGCTACGCACACCACTCACTCCGTAACTCCGTTTAATATTAACTTATAATTATCAAACTCTGCCAGAAAATAGATTTTTATATACCGAACAATCGTACCGAAGGGGACTTTTACACACTAATTAGGGGGCACACAAAGGGCAAAAATAGAGTTTATCAATTAACCGGAAGGAAGTTTTTTTAAGCTATATATTCGAGGAAGCATCGTGTGAGTCGTGGTGTGGTTGTTACCGCTATGGGTAAAGAAGTTTGTAGCCGCGGTGGTCAGGGGTTCGGTCCAGGTCACGGATTAATTTTTAAATTTTTTTTTTCTTTTTACTTTATTTTATTTTTTGAAATTTATTTTTCGATATTAAAACGTGAATAAAGTGTTATATAGATAAAAATAATTTTTTTTCTTAGGGAAAGTGAGATTAATAGCTGAAAAAGGGATAAATTTTGTCTCCGGAGCTACGCACACCACTCACTTCGTAACTCCCTTTAATATTAACTTATAATTTTCAAACTCTGCCAGAAAATAGAGTTTTATATACCAAACAATTGTACCAAAAGGGATTTTTATACACTAATTAGGGGGCACGTAAAGGGCCAAAATAGAGTTTGTCATTTAACCGGAAGTAAGTTTTTTTAAGCTATATATTCGAGGAAGCATCGTGTGAGTCGTGGTGTGGTTGTTACTGCTATGGGTAAAGAAGCTTGTAGCCGCGGTGGTCAGGGGTTCGGTCCAGGTCACGGATTAATTTTTAAATTTTTTTTTTCTTTTTACTTTATTTTATTTTTTGAAATTTATTTTTCGATATTTCAACGTGAATAAAGTGTTATATAGATAAAAATAATTATTTTTCTTAGGGAAAGTGGGATTAATAGCTGAAAAAGGGATAAATTTCGTCCCCGGAGCTACGCACACCACTCACTTCGTAACTCCCTTTAATATTAACTTATAATTTTCAAACTCTGCCAGAAAATAGAGTTTTATATACTGAACAATTGTACCAAAAGGGATTTTTATACACTAATTAGGGGGCACATAAAGGGCCAAAATAGAGTTTGTCATTTAACCGGAAGTAAGTTTTTTTAAGCTATATATTCGTGGAAGCATCGTGTGAGTCGTGGTGTGGTTGTTACCGCTATGGGTAAAGAAGTTTGTAGACGCGGTGGTCAGGGGTTCGGTCCAGGTCACGGATTAATTTTTAAATTTTTTTTCTATTTACCTTATTTTATTTTTTGAAATTTTTTCTTCGATATTTTAACGTGAATAAAGTGTTATATAGATAAAAATAATTATTTCTCTTTGGAAAAGTGGGATTAATAGCTGAAAAATTGATAAATTTCGTCTCCGGAGCTACGCACACCACTCACTCCGTAACTCCGTTTAATATTAACTTATAATTATCAAACTCTGCCAGAAAATAGATTTTTATATACCGAACAATCGTACCGAAGGGGACTTTTATACACTAATTAGGGGGCACACAAAGGGCAAAAATAGAGTTTATCAATTAACCGGAAGGAAGTTTTTTTAAGCTATATATTCGAGGAAGCACCGTGTGAGTCGTGGTGTGGTTGTTACCGCTATGGGTAAAGAAGTTTGTAGCCGCGGTGGTCAGGGGTTCGGTCCAGGTCACGGATTAATTTTTAAATTTTTTTTTTCTTTTTACTTTATTTTATTTTTTGAAATTTATTTTTCGATATTTCAACGTGAATAAAGTGTTATATAGATAAAAATAATTTTTTTTCTTAGGGTAAGTGAGATTAATAGCTGAAAAAGGGATAAATTTTGTCCCCGGAGCTACGCACACCACTCACTTCGTAACTCCCTTTAATATTAACTTATAATTTTCAAACTCTGCCAGAAAATAGAGTTTTATATACCAAACAATTGTACCAAAAGGGATTTTTATACACTAATTAGGGGGCACGTAAAGGGCCAAAATAGAGTTTGTCATTTAACCGGAAGTAAGTTTTTTTAAGCTATATATTCGAGGAAGCATCGTGTGAGTCGTGGTGTGGTTGTTACTGCTATGGGTAAAGAAGCTTGTAGCCGCCGTGGTCAGGGGTTCGGTCCAGGTCACGGATTAATTTTTAAATTTTTTTTTTCTTTTTACTTTATTTTATTTTTTGAAATTTATTTTTCGATATTTCATTGTGAATAAAGTGTTATATAGATAAAAATAATTATTTTTCTTAGGGAAAGTGGGATTAATAGCTGAAAAAGGGATAAATTTCGTCCCCGGAGCTACGCACACCACTCACTTCGTAACTCCCTTTAATATTAACTTATAATTTTCAAACTCTGCCAGAAAATAGAGTTTTATATACTGAACAATTGTACCAAAAGGGATTTTTATACACTAATTAGGGGGCACATAAAGGGCCAAAATAGAGTTTGTCATTTAACCGGAAGTAAGTTTTTTTAAGCTATATATTCGTGGAAGCATCGTGTGAGTCGTGGTGTGGTTGTTACCGCTATGGGTAAAGAAGTTTGTAGACGCGGTGGTCAGGGGTTCGGTCCAGGTAACGGATTAATTTTTAAATTTTTTTTCTATTTACCTTATTTTATTTTTTGAAATTTTTTCTTCGATATTTTAACGTGAATAAAGTGTTATATAGATAAAAATAATTATTTCTCTTTGGAAAAGTGGGATTAATAGCTGAAAAATTTATAAATTTCGTCTCCGGAGCTACGCACACCACTCACTCCGTAACTCCGTTTAATATTAACTTATAATTATCAAACTCTGCCAGAAAATAGATTTTTATATACCGAACAATCGTACCGAAGGGGACTTTTATACACTAATTAGGGGGCACACAAAGGGCAAAAATAGAGTTTATCAATTAACCGGAAGGAAGTTTTTTTAAGCTATATATTCGAGGAAGCATTGTGTGAGTCGTGGTGTGGTTGTTACCGCTATGGGTAAAGAAGTTTGTAGCCGCGGTGGTCAGGGGTTCGGTCCAGGTCACGGATTAATTTTTAAATTTTTTCTTTCTTTTTACTTTATTTTATTTTTTGAAATTTATTTTTCGATATTTCAACGTGAATAAAGTGTTATATAGATAAAAATAATTTTTTTTCTTAGGGAAAGTGAGATTAATAGCTGAAAAAGGGATAAATTTTGTCTCCGGAGCTACGCACACCACTCACTTCGTAACTCCCTTTAATATTAACTTATAATTTTCAAACTCTGTCAGAAAATAGAGTTTTATATACTTAACAATTGTACCAAAAGGGATTTTCATACACTAATTAGGGGGCACATAAAGGGCCAAAATAGAGTTTGTCATTTAACCGGAAGTAAGTTTTTTTAAGCTATATATTCGTGGAAGCATCGCGTGAGTCGTGGTGTGGTTGTTACCGCTATGGGTAAAGAAGTTTGTTGACGCGGTGGTCAGGCGTTCGGTGCAGGTCACGGATTAATTTTTAATTTTTTTTTCTATTTACCTTATTTTATTTTTTGAAATTTTTTCTTCGATATTTTAACGTGAATAAAGTGTTATATAGATAAAAATAATTATTTCTCTTTGGAAAAGTGGGATTAATAGCTGAAAAATGGATAAATTTCGTCTCCGGAGCTACGCACACCACTCACTCCGTAACTCCGTTTAATATTAACTTATAATTATCAAACTCTGCCAGAAAATAGATTTTTATATACCGAACAATCGTACCGAAGGGGACTTTTATACACTAATTAGGGGGCACACAAAGGGCAAAAATAGAGTTTATCAATTAACCGGAAGGAAGTTTTTTTAAGCTATATATTCGAGGAAGCATCGTGTGAGTCGTGGTGTGGTTGTTACCGCTATGGGTAAAGAAGTTTGTAGCCGCGGTGGTCAGGGGTTCGGTCCAGGTCACGGATTAATTTTTAAATTTTTTTTTCTTTTTACTTTATTTTATTTTTTGAAATTTATTTTTCGATATTTCAACGTGAATAAAGTGTTATATAGATAAAAATAATTTTTTTTCTTAGGGAAAGTGAGATTAATAGCTGAAAAAGGGATAAATTTTGTCTCCGGAGCTACGCACACCACTCACTTCGTAACTCCCTTTAATATTAACTTATAATTTTCAAACTCTGTCAGAAAATAGAGTTTTATATACTTAACAATTGTACCAAAAGGGATTTTCATACACTAATTAGGGGAACACAAAGGGCCAAAATAGAGTTTGTCATTTAACCGGAAGTAAGTTTTTTTAAGCTATATATTCGTGGAAGCATCGCGTGAGTCGTGGTGTGGTTGTTACCGCTATGGGTAAAGAAGTTTGTTGACGCGGTGGTCAGGGGTTCGGTGCAGGTCACGGATTAATTTTTAATTTTTTTTTCTATTTACCTTATTTTATTTTTTGAAATTTTTTCTTCGATATTTTAACGTGAATAAAGTGTTATATAGATAAAAATAATTATTTCTCTTTGGAAAAGTGGGATTAATAGCTGAAAAATGGATAAATTTCGTCTCCGGAGCTACGCACACCACTCACTCCGTAACTCCGTTTAATATTAACTTATAATTATCAAACTCTGCCAGAAAATAGATTTTTATATACCGAACAATCGTACCGAAGGGGACTTTTATACACTAATTAGGGGGCACACAAAGGGCAAAAATAGAGTTTATCAATTAACCGGAAGGAAGTTTTTTTAAGCTATATATTCGAGGAAGCATCGTGTGAGTCGTGGTGTGGTTGTTTCCGCTATGGGTAAAGAAGTTTGTAGCCGCGGTGGTCAGGGGTTCGGTCCAGGTCACGGATTAATTTTTAAATTTTTTTTTCTTTTTACTTTATTTTATTTTTTGAAATTTATTTTTCGATATTTCAACGTGAATAAAGTGTTATATAGATAAAAATAATTTTTTTTCTTAGGGAAAGTGAGATTAATAGCTGAAAAAGGGATAAATTTTGTCTCCGGTGCTACGCACACCACTCACTCCGTAACTCCCTTTAATATTAACTTATAATTTTCAAACTCTGCCAGAAAATAGAGTTTTATATACCAAACAATCGTACCGAAGGGGACTTTTATACACAAATTAGGGGGCACATAAAGGGCCAAAATAGAGTTTGTCAATTAACCGGAAGGAAGTTTTTTTAAGCTATATATTCGAGGAAGCATCGTGTGAGTCGTGGTGTGGTTGTTGCCGCTATTGGTAAAGAAGTTTGTAGACGCGGTGGTCAGAGGGTTCGGACCAGGTCACGGATTAATTTTTAGATTTTTTTTTCTTTTTACTTTATTTTATTTTTTGAAATTTATTTTTCGATATTTCAACGTGAATAAAGTGTTATATAGATAAAAATAATTATTTTTCTTTGGGAAAGGGGGATTAATAGCTGAAAAAGGGATAAATTTCGTCTCCGGAGCTACGCACACCACTCACTCCGTAACTCCCTTTAACATTAACATATAATTTTCAAACTCTGCCAGAAAATAGAGATTTATATACCAAACAATCGTACCAAAGGGGATTTTTATACACTAATTAGGGGGCACATAAAGGGCCGAAATAGAGTTTGTCAATTAACCGGAAGGAAGTTTTTTTAAGCTATATATTCGTGGAAGCATCGTGTGAGTCGTGGTGTGGTTGTTACCGCTATGGGTGAAGAAGTTTGTAGACGCGGTGGTCAGGGGTTCGGTCCAGGTCACGGATTAAGTTTCAATTTTTTTTTTCTATTTACCTTATTTTATTTTTTGAAAATTATTCTTCGATATTTTAACGAGAATAAAGTGTTATATAGATAAAAATAATTATTTTTCTTTGGAAAAGTAGGATCAATAGCAGAAAAAGGGATAAATTTCGTCTCCGGAGCTACGCACACCACTCACTCCGTAACTCCGTTTAATATTAACTTATAATTATCAAACTCTGCCAGAAAATAGATTTTTATATACCGAACAATCGTACCGAAGGGGACTTTTATACACTAATTAGGGGGCACACAAAGGGCAAAAATAGAGTTTATCAATTAACCGGAAGGAAGTTTTTTTAAGCTATATATTCGAGGAAGCATCGTGTGAGTCGTGGTGTGGTTGTTACCGCTATGGGTAAAGAAGTTTGTAGCCGCGGTGGTCAGGGGTTCGGTCCAGGTCACGGATTAATTTTTAAATTTTTTTTTTCTTTTTTACTTTATTTTATTTTTTGAAATTTATTTTTCGATATTTCAACGTGAATAAAGTGTTATATAGATAAAAATAATTTTTTTTCTTAGGGAAAGTGAGATTAATAGCTGAAAAAGGGATAAATTTTGTCTCCGGAGCTACGCACACCACTCACTTCGTAACTCCCTTTAATATTAACTTATAATTTTCAAACTCTGCCAGAAAATAGAGTTTTATATACCAAACAATTGTACCAAAAGGGATTTTTATACACTAATTAGGGGGCACATAAAGGGCCAAAATAGAGTTTGTCATTTAACCGGAAGTAAGTTTTTTTAAGCTATATATTCGTGGAAGCATCGTGTGAGTCGTGGTGTGGTTGTTACCGCTATGGGTAAAGAAGTTTGTAGACGCGGTGGTCAGGGGTTCGGTCCAGGTCACGGATTAATTTTTAAATTTTTTCTTTCTTTTTACTTTATTTTATTTTTTGAAATTTATTTTTCGATATTTCAACGTGAATAAAGTGTTATATAGATAAAAATAATTTTTTTTCTTAGGGAAAGTGAGATTAATAGCTGAAAAAGGGATAAATTTTGTCTCCGGAGCTACGCACACCACTCACTCCGTAACTCCGTTTAATATTAACTTATAATTATCAAACTCTGCCAGAAAATAGATTTTTATATACCGAACAATCGTACCGAAGGGGACTTTTATACACTAATTAGGGGGCACACAAAGGGCAAAAATAGAGTTTATCAATTAACCGGAAGGAAGTTTTTTTTAAGCTATATATTCGAGGAAGCATCGTGTGAGCCGTGGTGTGGTTGTTACCGCTATGGGTAAAGAAGTTTGTAGCCGCGGTGGTCAGGGGTTCGGTCCAGGTCACGGATTAATTTTTAAATTTTTTTTTTCTTTTTACTTTATTTTATTTTTTGAAATTTATTTTTCGATATTTCAACGTGAATAAAGTGTTATATAGATAAAAATAATTTTTTTTCTTAGGGAAAGTGAGATTAATAGCTGAAAAAGGGATAAATTTTGTCTCCGGAGCTACGCACACCACTCACTTCGTAACTCCCTTTAATATTAACTTATAATTTTCAAACTCTGCCTGAAAATAGAGTTTTATATACCAAACAATTGTACCAAAAGGGATTTTTATACACTAATTAGGGGGCACGTAAAGGGCCAAAATAGAGTTTGTCATTTAACCGGAAGTAAGTTTTTTTAAGCTATATATTCGTGGAAGCATCGTGTGAGTCGTGGTGTGGTTGTTACCGCTATGGGTAAAGAAGTTTGTAGACGCGGTGGTAAGGGGTTCGGTCCAGGTCACGGATTAATTTTTAATTTTTTTTTCTATTTACCTTATTTTATTTTTTGAAATTTATTCTTCGATATTTCAATGTGAATAAAGTGTTATATAGATAAAAATAATTATTTCTCTTTGGAAAAGTGGGATTAATAGCTGAAAAAGGGATAAATTTCGTCTCCGGAGCTACGCACACCACTCACTCCGTAACTCCCTTTAACATTAACTTATAATTTTCAAACTCTGCCAGAAAATAGAGATTTATATACCAAACAATCGTACCAAAGGGGATTTTTATACACTAATTAGGGGGCACATAAAGGGCCGAAATAGAGTTTGTCAATTAACCGGAAGGAAGTTTTTTTAAGCTATATATTCGTGGAAGCATCGTGTGAGTCGTGGTGTGGTTGTTACCGCTATGGGTGAAGAAGTTTGTAGACGCGGTGGTCAGGGGTTCGGTCCAGGTCACGGATTAAGTTTCAATTTTTTTTTCTATTTACCTTATTTTATTTTTTGAAAATTATTCTTCGATATTTTAACGAGAATAAAGTGTTATATAGATAAAAATAATTATTTTTCTTTGGAAAAGTAGGATCAATAGCAGAAAAAGGGATAAATTTCGTCTCCGGAGCTACGCACATCACTCACTCCGTAACTCCGTTTAATATTAACTTATAATTTTCAAACTCTGCCAGAAATTAGATTTTTATATACCAAACAATCATACCAAAGGGGATTTTTATACACTAATTAGGGGGCACATAAAGGGCCAAAACAGAGTTTGTCAACTAACCGGAAGGAAGTTTTTTTTAAGCTATATGTTCATGGAAGCATCGTGTGAGTCGTGGTGTGGTTGTTACCGCTATGGGTAAAAAAGTTTGTAGACGCAGTGGTCAGGGGTTCGGTCCAGGTCACGGATTAATTTTTAAATTTTTTTTTTCTTTTTACTTTATTTTATTTTTTGAAATTTATTTTTCGATATTTCAACGTGAATAAAGTGTTATATAGATAAAAATAATTTTTTTTCTTAGGGAAAGTGGGATTAATAGCTGAAAAAGGGATACATTTTGTCTCCGGAGCAACGCACACCACTCACTTCGTAACTCCCTTTAATATTAACTTATAATTTTCAAACTCTGCCAGAAAATAGAGTTTTATATACCAAACAATTGTACCAAAAGGGATTTTTATACACTAATTAGGGGGCACGTAAAGGGCCAAAATAGAGTTTGTCATTTAACCGGAAGTAAGTTTTTTTAAGCTATATATTCGTGGAAGCATCGTGTGAGTCGTGGTGTGGTTGTTACCGCTATGGGTAAAGAAGTTTGTAGACGCGGAGGTCAGGGGTTCGGTCCAGCTCACGGATTATTTTTTAATTTTTTTTTTCTATTTACCTTATTTTATTTTTTGAAATTTATTCTTCGATATTTCAATGTGAATAAAGTGTTATATAGATAAAAATAATTATTTCTCTTTGGAAAAGTGGGATTAATAGCTGAAAAAGGGATAAATTTCGTCTCCGGAGCTACGTAGACCACTCACTCCGTAACTCCCTTTAATATTAACTTATAATTTTCAAACTCTGCCAGAAAATAGAGTTTTATATACCAAACAATCGTACCGAAGGGGACTTTTATACACTAATTAGGGGGCACATAAAGAGCCAAAATAGAGTTTGTCAATTAACCGGAAGGAAGTTTTTTTAAGCTATATATTCGAGGAAGCATCGTGTGAGTCGTGGTGTGGTTGTTGCCGCTATTGGTAAAGAAGTTTGTAGACGCGGTGGTCAGGGGTTCGGACCAGGTCACGGATTAATTTTTAGATTTTTTTTTTCTTTTTACTTTATTTTATTTTTTGAAATTTATTTTTCGATATTTCAACGTGAATAAAGTGTTATATAGATAAAAATAATTATTTTTCTTTGGGAAAGGGGGATTAATAGCTGAAAAAGGGATAAATTTCGTCTCCGGAGCTACGCACACCACTCACTCCGTAACTCCCTTTAACATTAACTTATAATTTTCAAACTCTGCCAGAAAATAGAGTTTTATATACCAAACAATCGTACCAAAGGGGATTTTTATACACTAATTAGGGGGCACATAAAGGGCCGAAATAGAGTTTGTCAATTAACCGGAAGGAAGTTTTTTTAAGCTATATATTCGTGGAAGCATCGTGTGAGTCGTGGTGTGGTTGTTACCGCTATGGGTGAAGAAGTTTGTAGACGCGGTGGGCAGGGGTTCGGTCCAGGTCACGGATTAAGTTTCAATTTTTTTTTTCTATTTACCTTATTTTATTTTTTGAAAATTATTCTTCGATATTTTAACGAGAGTAAAGTGTTATATAGATAAAAATAATTATTTTTCTTTGGAAAAGTAGGATTAATAGCAGAAAAAGGGATAAATTTCGTCTCCGGAGCTACGCACACCACTCACTCCGTAACTCCCTGTAATATTAACTTATAATTTTCAAACTCTGCCAGAAAATAGATTTTTATATACCAAACAATCATACCAAAGGGGATTTTTATACACTAATTAGGGGGCACATAAAGGGCCAAAACAGAGTTTGTCAACTAACCGGAAGGAAGTTTTTTTTAAGCTATATGTTCATGGAAGCATCGTGTGAGTCGTGGTGTGGTTGTTACCGCTATGGGTAAAGAAGTTTGTAGACGCAGTGGTCAGGGGTTCGGTCCAGGTCACGGATTAATTTTTAAATTTTTTTTCTTCTTTTTACTTTATTTTATTTTTTGAAATTTACTTTTCGATATTTCAACGTGAATAAAGTGTTATATAGATAAAAATAATTATTTTTCTTTGGGAAAGAGGGATTAATAGCTGAAAAAGGGATAAATTTCATCTTCGGAGCTACGCACACCACTCACTCCGTAACTCCCTTTAATATTAACTTATAATTTTCAAACTCTGACAGAAAATAGAGTTTTATATACCAAACAATCGTACCAAAGGGGATTTTTATACACTAATTAGGGGGACATAAAGGGCCGAAATAGAGTTTGTCAATTAACCGGAAGGAAGTTTTTTTAAGCTATATATTCGTGGAAGCATCGTGTGAGTCGTGGTGTGGTTGTTACCGCTATGGGTAAAGAAGTTTGTAGACTCAGTGGTCAGGGGTTCGGTCCAGGTCACGGATTAATTTTTAATTTTTTTCTTCTATTTGGCTTATTTTATTTTTTGAAATTTATTTTTCGATATTTCAACGTGAATAAAGTGTTATATAGATAAAAATAATTATTTTTCTTTGGGAAAGTGGGATTAATAGCTGAAAAAGGGATAAATTTTGTCTCCGGAGCTACGCACACCACTCACTTCGTAACTCCCTTTAATATTAACTTATAATTTTCAAACTCTGCCAGAAAATGGAGTTTTATATACCAAACAATCGTACCAAAGGGGATTTTTATACACTAATTAGGGGGCACATAAAGGGCCAAAATAGAGTTTGTCATTTAACCTGAAGTAAGTTTTTTTAAGCTATATATTCGTGGAAGCATCGTGTGAGTCGTGGTGTGGTTGTTACCGCTATGGGTGAAGAAGTTTGCAGAGGCGGTGGTCAGGGGTTCGGTCCAGGTCACGGATTAATTTTTAATTTTTTTTTCTATTTACCTTATTTTATTTTTTGAAATTTATTCATCGATATTTTAACGTGAATAAAGTGTTATATAGATAACAATAATTATTTCTCTTTGGAAAAGTGGGATTAATAGCTGAAAAAGGGATAAATTTCGTCTCCGGAGCTACGCACACCACTCACTCCGTAACTCCGTTTAATATTAACTTATAATTTTCAAACTCTGCCAGAAAATAGAGTTTCATATACCAAACAATCGTACCAAAGGGGATTTTTATACACTAATTAGGGGGCACATAAAGGGCCAAAACAGAGTTTGTCAATTAACCGGAAGGAAGTTTTTTTAAGCTATATATTCGTGGAAGCATCGTGTGAGTCGTGGTGTGGTTGTTACCGCTATGGGTAAAGAAGTTTGCAGACGCAGTGGTCAGGGGTTCGGTCCAGGTCACGGATTAATTTTAAATTTTTTTCTTCTATTTGCCTTATTTAATTTTTTGAAATTTATTTTTCGATATTTCAACGTTAATAAACTGTTATATACATAAAAATAATTATTTTTCTTTGGGAAAGTGGGATTAATAGCTGAAAAAGGGATAAATTTCGTCTCCGGAGCTACGCACACCACTCACTCCGTAACTCCCTTTAACATTAACTTATAATTTTCAAACTCTGCCAGAAAATAGAGTTTTATATACCAAACAATCGTACCAAAGGGGATTTTTATACACTAATTAGGGGGCACATAAAGGGCCGAAATAGAGTTTGTCAATTAACCGGAAGGAAGTTTTTTTAAGCTATATATTCGTGGAAGCATCGTGTGAGTCGTGGTGTGGTTGTTACCGCTATGGGTGAAGAAGTTTGTAGACGCGGTGGGCAGGGGTTCGGTCCAGGTCACGGATTAAGTTTCAATTTTTTTTTCTATTTACCTTATTTTATTTTTTGAAAATTATTCTTCGATATTTTAACGAGAGTAAAGTGTTATATAGATAAAAATAATTATTTTTCTTTGGAAAAGTAGGATTAATAGCAGAAAAAGGGATAAATTTCGTCTCCGGAGCTACGCACACCACTCACTCCGTAACTCCCTGTAATATTAACTTATAATTTTCAAACTCTGCCAGAAAATAGATTTTTATATACCAAACAATCATACCAAAGGGGATTTTTATACACTAATTAGGGGGCACATAAAGGGCCAAAACAGAGTTTGTCAACTAACCGGAAGGAAGTTTTTTTTAAGCTATATGTTCATGGAAGCATCGTGTGAGTCGTGGTGTGGTTGTTACCGCTATGGGTAAAGAAGTTTGTAGACGCAGTGGTCAGGGGTTCGGTCCAGGTCACGGATTAATTTTTAAATTTTTTTTCTTCTTTTTACTTTATTTTATTTTTTGAAATTTACTTTTCGATATTTCAACGTGAATAAAGTGTTATATAGATAAAAATAATTATTTTTCTTTGGGAAAGAGGGATTAATAGCTGAAAAAGGGATAAATTTCATCTTCGGAGCTACGCACACCACTCACTCCGTAACTCCCTTTAACATTAACTTATAATTTTCAAACTCTGACAGAAAATAGAGTTTTATATACCAAACAATCGTACCAAAGGGGATTTTTATACACTAATTAGGGGGCACATAAAGGGCCGAAATAGAGTTTGTCAATTAACCGGAAGGAAGTTTTTTTAAGCTATATATTCGTGGAAGCATCGTGTGAGTCGTGGTGTGGTTGTTACCGCTATGGGTAAAGAAGTTTGTAGACTCAGTGGTCAGGGGTTCGGTCCAGGTCACGGATTAATTTTTAATTTTTTTCTTCTATTTGGCTTATTTTATTTTTTGAAATTTATTTTTCGATATTTCAACGTGAATAAAGTGTTATATAGATAAAAATAATTATTTTTCTTTGGGAAAGTGGGATTAATAGCTGAAAAAGGGATAAATTTTGTCTCCGGAGCTACGCACACCACTCACTTCGTAACTCCCTTTAATATTAACTTATAATTTTCAAACTCTGCCAGAAAATGGAGTTTTATATACCAAACAATCGTACCAAAGGGGATTTTTATACACTAATTAGGGGGCACATAAAGGGCCAAAATAGAGTTTGTCATTTAACCTGAAGTAAGTTTTTTTAAGCTATATATTCGTGGAAGCATCGTGTGAGTCGTGGTGTGGTTGTTACCGCTATGGGTGAAGAAGTTTGCAGAGGCGGTGGTCAGGGGTTCGGTCCAGGTCACGGATTAATTTTTAATTTTTTTTTTCTATTTACCTTATTTTATTTTTTGAAATTTATTCTTCGATATTTTAACGTGAATAAAGTGTTATATAGATAACAATAATTATTTCTCTTTGGAAAAGTGGGATTAATAGCTGAAAAAGGGATAAATTTCGTCTCCGGAGCTACGCACACCACTCACTCCGTAACTCCGTTTAATATTAACTTATAATTTTCAAACTCTGCCAGAAAATAGAGTTTCATATACCAAACAATCGTACCAAAGGGGATTTTTATACACTAATTAGGGGGCACATAAAGGGCCAAAACAGAGTTTGTCAATTAACCGGAAGGAAGTTTTTTTAAGCTATATATTCGTGGAAGCATCGTGTGAGTCGTGGTGTGGTTGTTACCGCTATGGGTAAAGAAGTTTGCAGACGCAGTGGTCAGGGGTTCGGTCCAGGTCACGGATTAATTTTTAATTTTTTTCTTCTATTTGCCTTATTTAATTTTTTGAAATTTATTTTTCGATATTTCAACGTTAATAAACTGTTATATACATAAAAATAATTATTTTTCTTTGGGAAAGTGGGATTAATAGCTGAAAAAAGGATAAATTTCGTCTCCGGAGCTACGCACACCACTCATTCCGTAACTCCCTTTAATATTAACTTATAATTTTCAAACTCTGCCAGAAAATAGAGTTTTATATACCAAACAATCGTACCGAAGGGGACTTTTATACACTAATTAGGGGGCACACAAAGGGCAAAAATAGAGTTTATCAATTAACCGGAAGGAAGTTTTTTTAAGCTATATATTCGTGGAAGCATCGTGTGAGTCGTGGTGTGGTTGTTACCGCTATGGGTAAAGAAGTTTGTAGACGCAGTGGTCAGGGGTTCGGTCCAGGTCACGGATTAATTTTTAATTTTTTTCTTCTATTTTGCTTATTTTATTTTTTGAAATTTATTTTTCGATATTTCAACGTGAATAAAGTGTTATATAGATAAAAATAATTATTTTTTTTAGGGAAAGTGGGATTAATAGCTGAAAAAGGGATAAATTTTGTCTCCGGAGCTACGCACACCACTCACTTCGTAACTCCCTTTAATATTAACTTATAATTTTCAAACTCTGCCAGAAAATAGAGTTTTATATACCAAACAATCGTACCGAAGGGGACTTTTATATACTAATTAGGGGGCACATAAAGGGCCAAAATAGAGTTTGTCATTTAACCGGAAGTAAGTTTTTTTAAGCTATATATTCGTGGAAGCATCGTGTGAGTTGTGGTGTGGTTGTTACCGCTATGGGTAAAGAAGTTTGTAGACGCGGTGGTCAGGGGTTCGGTCCAGGTCACGGATTAATTTTTAATTTTTTTTTTCTATTTACCTTATTTTATTTTTTGAAATTTATTCTTTGATATTTCAATGTGAATAAAGTGTTATATAGATAAAAATAATTATTTCTCCTTGGAAAAGTGGGATTAATAGCTGAAAAAGGGATAAATTTCGTCTCCGGAGCTACGCACACCACTCACTCCGTAACTCCCTTTAATATTAACTTATAATTTTCAAACTCTGCCAGATAATAGAGTTTCATATGCCAAACAATCGTACCAAAGGGGATTTTTATACACTAATTAGGGGGCACATAAAGGGTCAAAATAGAGTTTGTCAATTAACCGGAAGGAAGTTTTTTCAAGCTATATATTCGTGAAAGCATCGCGTGAGTCGTGGTGTGGTTGTTACCGTTATGGGTAAAGAAGTGTGTAGACGCGGTGGTCAGGAGTTCGGTCCAGGTCACGGATTAATTTTAAATTTTTTTTTCTATTTACCTTATTTAATTTTTTGAAATTTATTCTTCGATATTTCAACGTGAATAAAGTGTTATATACATAAAAATAATTATTTTTCTTTGGGAAAGTGGTATTAATAGCTGAAAAAGGGATAAATTTCGTCTCCGGAGCTACGCACACCACTCATTCCGTAACTCCCTTTAATATTAACTTATAATTTTCAAACTCTGCCAGAAAATAGAGTTTTATATACCAAACAATCGTACCGAAGGGGACTTTTATACACTAATTAGGGGGCACATAAAGGGCCAAAATAGAGTTTGTCAATTAACCGGAAGGAAGTTTTTTTAAGCTATATATTCGAGGAAGCATCGTGTGAGTCGTGGTGTGGTTGTTACCGCTATTGGTAAAGAAGTTTGTAGACGCGGTGGTCAGAGGTTCGGACCAGGTCACGGATTAATTTTTAAATTTTTTTTCTTCTTTTTACTTTATTTTATTTTTTGAAATTTATTTTTCGATATTTCAACGTGATTAAAGTGTTATATACATAAAAATAATTATTTTTCTTTGGGAAAGTGGTATTAATAGCTGAAAATGGGATAAATTTCGTCTCCGGAGCTACGCACACCCCTCATTCCGTAACTCCCTTTAATATTAACTTATAATTTTCAAACTCTGCCAGAAAATAGAGTTTTATATACCAAACAATCGTACCGAAGGGAACTTTTATACACTAATTAGGGGGCACACAAAGGGCAAAAATAGAGTTTATCAATTAACCGGAAGGAAGTTTTTTTAAGCTATATATTCGAGGAAGCATCGTGTGAGTCGTGGTGTGGTTGTTACTGCTATGGGTAAAGAAGCTTGTAGCCGCGGAGGTCAGGGGTTCGGTCCAGGTCACGGATTAATTTTTAAATTTTTTTTCTTCTTTTTACTTTATTTTATTTTTTGAAATTTATTTTTCGATATTTCAACGTGAATACAGTGTTATATAGATAAAAATAATTATTTTTCTTTGGGAAAGTGGGATCAATAGCTGAAAAAGGGAAAAATTTCGTCTCCGGAGCTACGTACACCATTCACTCCGTAACTCCCTTTAATATTAACTTATAATTTTCAAACTCTGCCAGAAAATAGAGTTTTATATACCAAACAATCGTACCGAAGGGGACTTTTATACACTAATTAGGGGGCACATAAAGGGCCAAAACAGAGTTTGTCAATTAACCGGAAGGAAGTTTTTTTAAGCTATATATTCGTGGAAGCATCGTGTGAGTCGTGGTGTGGTTGTTACCGCTATGGGTAAAGAAGTTTGTAGGCGCGGTGGTCAGGGGTTCGGTCCAGGTCACGGATTAATTTTTAATTTTTTTTCTCTATTTACCTTATTTTATTTTTTGAAATTTATTCTTCGATATTTCAACGTGAATAAAGTGTTATATAGATAAAAATAATTATTTTTCTTTGGGAAAGTGGGATTAATAGCTGAAAAAGGGATAAATTTCGTCTCCGGAGCTACGCACATCACTCACTCCGTAACTCCCTTTAATATTAACTTATAATTTTCAAACTCTGCCAGAAAATAGATTCTTATATACCAAGCAATCGTACCATAGGGGATTTTTATACACTTATTAGGGGGCACATAAAGGGCCAAAATAGAGTTTGTCAATTAACCGGAAGGAAAATTTTTTAAGCTATATATTCGTGGAAGCATCGTGTGAGTCGTGGTGTGGTTGTTACCGCTATGGGTAAAGAAGTTTGTAGACGCGGTGATCAGGGGTTCGGTCCTGGTCACGGATTAATTTGTATTTTTTTTTCTCTTTGCTTTATTTTATTTTTTGAAATTTATTTTTCGATATTTCAACGTGAATAAAGTGTTACATAGATAAAAATAAATATTTTTCTTTGGGAAAGTGGGATTAATAGCTGAAAAAGAGATAAATTTCATCTCCGGAGCTACGCACATCACTCACTCCGTAACTCCCTTTAATATTAACTTATAATTTTCAAACTCTGCCAGAAAATAGAGTTTTATATACCAAACAATCGTACCAAAGGGGATTTTTATACACTAATTAGGGGGCACATAAAGAGCCAAAATAGAGTTTGTCAATTAACCGGAAGGAAGTTTTTTTAAGCTATATATTCGTGGAAGCATCGTGTGAGTCGTGGTGTGGTTGTTACCGCTATGGGTGAAGAAGTTTGTAGACGCGGTGGTCAGGGGTTCGGTCCAGGTCACGGATTAAGTTTCAATTTTTTTTTTTCTATTTACCTTATTTTATTTTTTGAAAATTATTCTTCGATATTTTAACGAGAATAAAGTGTTATATAGATAAAAATAATTATTTTTCTTTGGAAAAGTAGGATCAATAGCAGAAAAAGGGATAAATTTCGTCTCCGGAGCTACGCACATCACTCACTCCGTAACTCCCTTTAATATTAACTTATAATTTTCAAACTCTGCCAGAAATTAGATTTTTATATACCAAACAATCATACCAAAGGGGATTTTTATACACTAATTAGGGGGCACATAAAGGGCCAAAACAGAGTTTGTCAACTAACCGGAAGGAAGTTTTTTTTAAGCTATATGTTCATGGAAGCATCGTGTGAGTCGTGGTGTGGTTGTTACCGCTATGGGTAAAGAAGTTTGTAGACGCAGTGGTCAGGGGTTCGGTCCAGGTCACGGATTAATTTTTAAATTTTTTTTTTCTTTTTACTTTATTTAATTTTTGAAACTTATTTTTCGATATTTCAACGTGAATAAAGTGTTATATAGATAAAAATAATTTTTTTTCTTAGGGAAAGTGGGATTAATAGCTGAAAAAGGGATACATTTTGTCTCCGGAGCAACGCACACCACTCACTTCGTAACTCCCTTTAATATTAACTTATAATTTTCAAACTCTGCCAGAAAATAGAGTTTTATATACCAAACAATTGTACCAAAAGGGATTTTTATACACTAATTAGGGGGCACGTAAAGGGCCAAAATAGAGTTTGTCATTTAACCGTTAGTAAGTTTTTTTAAGCTATATATTCGTGGAAGCATCGTGTGAGTCGTGGTGTGGTTGTTACCGCTATGGGTAAAGAAGTTTGTAGACGCGGAGGTCAGGGGTTCGGTCCAGCTCACGGATTATTTTTTAATTTTTTTTTTCTATTTACCTTATTTTATTTTTTGAAATTTATTCTTCGATATTTCAATGTGAATAAAGTGTTATATAGATAAAAATAATTATTTCTCTTTGGAAAAGTGGGATTAATAGCTGAAAAAGGGATAAATTTCGTCTCCGGAGCTACGTAGACCACTCACTCCGTAACTCCCTTTAATATTAACTTATAATTTTCAAACTCTGCCAGAAAATAGAGTTTTATATACCAAACAATCGTACCGAAGGGGACTTTTATACACTAATTAGGGGGCACATAAAGAGCCAAAATAGAGTTTGTCAATTAACCGGAAGGAAGTTTTTTTAAGCTATATATTCGAGGAAGCATCGTGTGAGTCGTGGTGTGGTTGTTGCCGCTATTGGTAAAGAAGTTTGTAGACGCGTTGGTCAGGGGTTCGGACCAGGTCACGGATTAATTTTTAGATTTTTTTTTTCTTTTTACTTTATTTTATTTTTTGAAATTTATTTTTCGATATTTCAACGTGAATAAAGTGTTATATAGATAAAAATAATTATTTTTCTTTGGGAAAGGGGGATTAATAGCTGAAAAAGGGATAAATTTCGTCTCCGGAGCTACGCACACCACTCACTCCGTAACTCCCTTTAACATTAACTTATAATTTTCAAACTCTGCCAGAAAATAGAGTTTTATATACCAAACAATCGTACCAAAGGGGATTTTTATACACTAATTAGGGGGCACATAAAGGGCCGAAATAGAGTTTGTCAATTAACCGGAAGGAAGTTTTTTTAAGCTATATATTCGTGGAAGCATCGTGTGAGTCGTGGTGTGGTTGTTACCGCTATGGGTGAAGAAGTTTGTAGACGCGGTGGGCAGGGGTTCGGTCCAGGTCACGGATTAAGTTTCAATTTTTTTTTTCTATTTACCTTATTTTATTTTTTGAAAATTATTCTTCGATATTTTAACGAGAGTAAAGTGTTATATAGATAAAAATAATTATTTTTCTTTGGAAAAGTAGGATTAATAGCAGAAAAAGGGATAAATTTCGTCTCCGGAGCTACGCACACCACTCACTCCGTAACTCCCTGTAATATTAACTTATAATTTTCAAACTCTGCCAGAAAATAGATTTTTATATACCAAACAATCATACCAAAGGGGATTTTTATACACTAATTAGGGGGCACATAAAGGGCCAAAACAGAGTTTGTCAACTAACCGGAAGGAAGTTTTTTTTAAGCTATATGTTCATGGAAGCATCGTGTGAGTCGTGGTGTGGTTGTTACCGCTATGGGTAAAGAAGTTTGTAGACGCAGTGGTCAGGGGTTCGGTCCAGGTCACGGATTAATTTTTAAATTTTTTTTCTTCTTTTTACTTTATTTTATTTTTTGAAATTTACTTTTCGATATTTCAACGTGAATAAAGTGTTATATAGATAAAAATAATTATTTTTCTTTGGGAAAGAGGGATTAATAGCTGAAAAAGGGATAAATTTCATCTTCGGAGCTACGCACACCACTCACTCCGTAACTCCCTTTAACATTAACTTATAATTTTCAAACTCTGACAGAAAATAGAGTTTTATATACCAAACAATCGTACCAAAGGGGATTTTTATACACTAATTAGGGGGCACATAAAGGGCCGAAATAGAGTTTGTCAATTAACCGGAAGGAAGTTTTTTTAAGCTATATATTCGTGGAAGCATCGTGTGAGTCGTGGTGTGGTTGTTACCGCTATGGGTAAAGAAGTTTGTAGACTCAGTGGTCAGGGGTTCGGTCCAGGTCACGGATTAATTTTTAATTTTTTTCTTCTATTTGGCTTATTTTATTTTTTGAAATTTATTTTTCGATATTTCAACGTGAATAAAGTGTTATATAGATAAAAATAATTATTTTTCTTTGGGAAAGTGGGATTAATAGCTGAAAAAGGGATAAATTTTGTCTCCGGAGCTACGCACACCACTCACTTCGTAACTCCCTTTAATATTAACTTATAATTTTCAAACTCTGCCAGAAAATGGAGTTTTATATACCAAACAATCGTACCAAAGGGGATTTTTATACACTAATTAGGGGGCACATAAAGGGCCAAAATAGAGTTTGTCATTTAACCTGAAGTAAGTTTTTTTAAGCTATATATTCGTGGAAGCATCGTGTGAGTCGTGGTGTGGTTGTTACCGCTATGGGTGAAGAAGTTTGCAGAGGCGGTGGTCAGGGGTTCGGTCCAGGTCACGGATTAATTTTTAATTTTTTTTTCTATTTACCTTATTTTATTTTTTGAAATTTATTCTTCGATATTTTAACGTGAATAAAGTGTTATATAGATAACAATAATTATTTCTCTTTGGAAAAGTGGGATTAATAGCTGAAAAAGGGATAAATTTCGTCTCCGGAGCTACGCACACCACTCACTCCGTAACTCCGTTTAATATTAACTTATAATTTTCAAACTCTGCCAGAAAATAGAGTTTCATATACCAAACAATCGTACCAAAGGGGATTTTTATACACTAATTAGGGGGCACATAAAGGGCCAAAACAGAGTTTGTCAATTAACCGGAAGGAAGTTTTTTTAAGCTATATATTCGTGGAAGCATCGTGTGAGTCGTGGTGTGGTTGTTACCGCTATGGGTAAAGAAGTTTGTAGACGCAGTGGTCAGGGGTTCGGTCCAGGTCACGGATTAATTTTTAATTTTTTTCTTCTATTTGCCTTATTTAATTTTTTGAAATTTATTTTTCGATATTTCAACGTTAATAAACTGTTATATACATAAAAATAATTATTTTTCTTTGGGAAAGTGGGATTAATAGCTGAAAAAGGGATAAATTTCGTCTCCGGAGCTACGCACACCACTCATTCCGTAACTCCCTTTAATATTAACTTATAATTTTCAAACTCTGCCAGAAAATAGAGTTTTATATACCAAACAATCGTACCGAAGGGGACTTTTATACACTAATTAGGGGGCACACAAAGGGCAAAAATAGAGTTTATCAATTAACCGGAAGGAAGTTTTTTTAAGCTATATATTCGTGGAAGCATCGTGTGAGTCGTGGTGTGGTTGTTACCGCTATGGGTAAAGAAGTTTGTAGACGCAGTGGTCAGGGGTTCGGTCCAGGTCACGGATTAATTTTTAATTTTTTTCTTCTATTTGCCTTATTTAATTTTTTGAAATTTATTTTTCGATATTTCAACGTTAATAAACTGTTATATACATAAAAATAATTATTTTTCTTTGGGAAAGTGGGATTAATAGCTGAAAAAGGGATAAATTTCGTCTCCGGAGCTACGTACACCACTCACTCCGTAACTCCCTTTAATATTAACTTATAATTTTCAAACTCTGCCAGAAAATAGAGTTTTATATACCAAACAATCGTACCGAAGGGGACTTTTATACACTAATTAGGGGGCACACAAAGGGCAAAAATAGAGTTTATCAATTAACCGGAAGGAAGTTTTTTTAAGCTATATATTCGTGGAAGCATCGTGTGAGTCGTGGTGTGGTTGTTACCGCTATGGGTAAAGAAGTTTGTAGACGCAGTGGTCAGGGGTTCGATCCAGGTCACGGATTAATTTTTAATTTTTTTCTTCTATTTTGCTTATTTTATTTTTTTAAATTTATTTTTCGATATTTCAACGTGAATAAAGTGTTATATAGATAAAAATAATTATTTTTTTTAGGGAAAGTGGGATTAATAGCTGAAAAAGGGATAAATTTTGTCTCCGGAGCTACGCACACCACTCACTTCGTAACTCCCTTTAATATTAACTTATAATTTTCAAACTCTGCCAGAAAATAGAGTTTTATATACCAAACAATCGTACCGAAGGGGACTTTTATACACTAATTAGGGGGCACATAAAGGGCCAAAATAGAGTTTGTCATTTAACCGGAAGTAAGTTTTTTTAAGCTATATATTCGTGGAAGCATCGTGTGAGTTGTGGTGTGGTTGTTACCGCTATGGGTAAAGAAGTTTGTAGACGCGGTGGTCAGGGGTTCGGTCCAGGTCACGGATTAATTTTTAATTTTTTTTTTTCTATTTACCTTATTTTATTTTTTGAAATTTATTCTTTGATATTTCAATGTGAATAAAGTGTTATATAGATAAAAATAATTATTTCTCCTTGGAAAAGTGGGATTAATAGCTGAAAAAGGGATAAATTTCGTCTCCGGAGCTACGCACACCACTCATTCCGTAACTCCCTTTAATATTAACTTATAATTTTCAAACTCTGCCAGAAAATAGAGTTTTATATACCAAACAATCGTACCGAAGGGGACTTTTATACACTAATTAGGGGGCACATAAAGGGCCAAAATAGAGTTTGTCAATTAACCGGAAGGAAGTTTTTTTAAGCTATATATTCGAGGAAGCATCGTGTGAGTCGTGGTGTGGTTGTTACCGCTATTGGTAAAGAAGTTTGTAGACGCGGTGGTCAGAGGTTCGGACCAGGTCACGGATTAATTTTTAAATTTTTTTTCTTCTTTTTACTTTATTTTATTTTTTGAAATTTATTTTTCGATATTTCAACGTGAATAAAGTGTTATATAGATAAAAATAATTATTTTTCTTTGGGAAAGAGGGATTAATAGCTGAAAAAGGGATAAATTTCATCTTCGGAGCTACGCACACCACTCACTCCGTAACTCCCTTTAATATTAACTTATAATTTTCAAACTCTGCCAGAAAATGGAGTTTTATATACCAAACAATCGTACCAAAGGGGATTTTTATACACTAATTAGGGGGCACATAAAGGGCCAAAATAGAGTTTGTCATTTAACCTGAAGTAAGTTTTTTTAAGCTATATATTCGTGGAAGCGTCGTGTGAGTCGTGGTGTGGTTGTTACCGCTATGGGTGAAGAAGTTTGCAGACGCGGTGGTCATGGGTTCGGTCCAGGTCACGGATTAATTTTTAATTTTTTTTTTCTATTTACCTTATTTTATTTTTTGAAATTTATTCTTCGATATTTTAACGTGAATAAAGTGTTATATAGATAACAATAATTATTTCTCTTTGGAAAAGTGGGATTAATAGCTGAAAAAGGGATAAATTTCGTCTCCGGAGCTACGCACACCACTCATTCCGTAACTCCCTTTAATATTAACTTATAATTTTCAAACTCTGCCAGAAAATAGAGTTTTATATACCAAACAATCGTACCGAAGGGGACTTTTATACACTAATTAGGGGGCACACAAAGGGCAAAAATAGAGTTTATCAATTAACCGGAAGGAAGTTTTTTTAAGCTATATATTCGAGGAAGCATCGTGTGAGTCGTGGTGTGGTTGTTACTGCTATGGGTAAAGAAGCTTGTAGCCGCGGAGGTCAGGGGTTCGGTCCAGGTCACGGATTAATTTTTAAATTTTTTTTCTTCTTTTTACTTTATTTTATTTTTTGAAATTTATTTTTCGATATTTCAATTTGAATACAGTGTTATATAGATAAAAATAATTATTTTTCTTTGGGAAAGTGGGATCAATAGCTGAAAAAGGGAAAAATTTCGTCTCCGGAGCTACGTACACCATTCACTCCGTAACTCCCTTTAATATTAACTTATAATTTTCAAACTCTGCCAGAAAATAGAGTTTTATATACCAAACAATCGTACCGAAGGGGACTTTTATACACTAATTAGGGGGCACATAAAGGGCCAAAACAGAGTTTGTCAATTAACCGGAAGGAAGTTTTTTTAAGCTATATATTCGTGGAAGCATCGTGTGAGTCGTGGTGTGGTTGTTACCGCTATGGGTAAAGAAGTTTGTAGGCGCGGTGGTCAGGGGTTCGGTCCAGGTCACGGATTAATTTTTAATTTTTTTTCTCTATTTACCTTATTTTATTTTTTGAAATTTATTCTTCGATATTTCAACGTGAATAAAGTGTTATATAGATAAAAATAATTATTTTTCTTTGGGAAAGTGGGATTAATAGCTGAAAAAGGGATAAATTTCGTCTCCGGAGCTACGCACATCACTCACTCCGTAACTCCCTTTAATATTAACTTATAATTTTCAAACTCTGCCAGAAAATAGATTCTTATATACCAAGCAATCGTACCATAGGGGATTTTTATACACTTATTAGGGGGCACATAAAGGGCCAAAATAGAGTTTGTCAATTAACCGGAAGGAAAATTTTTTAAGCTATATATTCGTGGAAGCATCGTGTGAGTCGTGGTGTGGTTGTTACCGCTATGGGTAAAGAAGTTTGTAGACACGGTGATCAGGGGTTCGGTCCTGGTCACGGATTAATTTGTATTTTTTTTTCTCTTTGCTTTATTTTATTTTTTGAAATTTATTTTTCGATATTTCAACGTGAATAAAGTGTTAAATAGATAAAAATAAATATTTTTCTTTGGGAAAGTGGGATTAATAGCTGAAAAAGAGATAAATTTCATCTCCGGAGCTACGCACATCACTCACTCCGTAACTCCCTTTAATATTAACTTATAATTTTCAAACTCTGCCAGAAAATAGAGTTTTATATACCAAACAATCGTACCAAAGGGGATTTTTATACACTAATTAGGGGGCACATAAAGAGCCAAAATAGAGTTTGTCAATTAACCGGAAGGAAGTTTTTTTAAGCTATATATTCGTGGAAGCATCGTGTGAGTCGTGGTGTGGTTGTTTCCGCTATGGGTAAAGAAGTTTGTAGACGCGGTGGTCAGGGGTTTGGTCCAGGTCACGGATTAATTTGTATTTTTTTTTTCTCTTCGCCTTATTTTATTTTTTGAAATTTATTTTTCGATATTTCATCGTGAATAAAGTGTTATATAGATAAAAATAATTATTTTTCTTTGGGAAAGAGGGATTAATAGCTGAAAAAGGGATAAATTTCGTCTCCGGAGCTACGCACATCACTCACTCCGTAACTCCCTTTAATATTAACTTATAATTTTCAAACTCTGCCAGAAAGTAGAGTTTTATATACCAAACAATCGTACCAAAGGGGATTTTTATACACTAATTAGGGGTTACATAAAGGGCCAAAATAGAGTTTGTCAATTAACCGGAAGGAAGTTTTTTTAAGCTATATATTCGAAGAAGCATCGTGTGAGTCGTGGTGTGGTTGTTACCGCTATGGGTAAAGAAGTTTGTAGACGCGGTGGTCAGGGGTTCGGTCCAGGTCACGGATTAATTTGTATTTTTTTTTCTCTTTGCCTAATTTTATTTTTTGAAATTTATTTTTCGATATTTCAACGTGAATACAGTGTTATATAGATAAAAATAATTATTTTTCTTTGGGAAAGAGGGATTAATAGCTGAAAAATGGATAAATTTCGTTTCCGGAGCTACGCGCATCTCTCACTCCGTAACTCCCTTTAATATTAACTTATAATTTTCAAACTCTGCCAGAAAATAGAGTTTTATATACCAAACAATCGTACCAAAGGGAATTTTTATACACTAGTTAGGGGGCACATAAAGGGCCAAAATTGATTTTGTTAATTAACCCGAAGGAAGTTCTTTAAGCTTCATATTCGTGGAAGAAACGTGTGAGTCGTGGTGAGATTGTTAGCGCCATGGGTAAAGAAGATTGTAGACCTGGTGGTCAGGGGGTCGGTGCTGGTCACGGATTAATTTTTAATTTTTTTTCTATTTATTTTATTTTATTTTTTTGAAACTTATTTTTCGTCATTTCAGCATGAATAAAGTTTTCTATTAATAAAAATAACTATTCTTTTTTGGGAAAAAGGAAATATTAGCTAAAAAACGGATAAATTTCGAATCTGGAGCTATGCTCATGACTCACTCCGTAACTCCCTTTAATATTAACTTATAATTTTCAAAATCTGCCGGAAATTAGAGTTTTATGTTCCAAAGGGAATTTTTATACACTATTTAGGGGGCACATAATGAGCCAAAATAGATTTTGCTTATTAACCGGAAGGAAGTTCTTTAAATGGATATTGGAAGGTAAGAAGAAAAGCATCCAAACCAGTCAGATTATTGAAAAAATTGTATTCTTTCTTTTTATAATGGCCTTTCAATTCCTCTTTTTTTCTGTGTCATAGTTTCCCGACAGGGATGGGGGGATTATCGCATTAGGCGGTGCAGCCCTTCTGCAGGGACCTAACAAAATTGTGGTTGATTAAGAGATGTTATGGATTTTCGGAAAATTTTGAAGATTGATGTATCCTTTATCTTAATTAAATATAATATTTTTCAAATTTGGAAATTTGATACTAGAAAACTATGAAGTATGCAAATATTTGTTTGTTTTTAACACTTTTTGTAAAGAATTCTTGAAGGTATTGGTAAGATAGTTTATTTGTATAATTTATGTGTTTTTTTTCTCTCTTTGTGTGATAATTCAGAGGGATGTTCTCAAATATACTTTTCCTCACATTTTTTGTTAACTCATGAAGTATATGTGATTCGATTTTTAAAAATATTTCACTCAGAGTAGTACTAATAAAAAAAAATCAGGCGGTGGATTGCAGATCTACCAAATAACATTTTTATTATTTTGTCGGCATTGAGCAGTAGACGCAATTCTGAGTTTGCGACTATCTATGTTCAACTAGTCTTGTAATTTTGAACCCAGCCCAAAAGACAAGAGAACTCATAGATCAAGCATTGGGATAAACTAGCTTTCGCGGAGGACTTTTTGATGAAACTAATTCGCATTTGCATTATAGTGAGAGGAAAACCACGAAAACATCTCACCGTTAGCCCGAAGACTGAGGTATACTAACCCTTGATCCATCTACCACTGAGGATATCCTACGAGTGCACTGTGTTCGGTGCGAGTCGGGACCGGAATTCGAATCAACCAGCACCTCTGGGTTTCCAAACTAGGGCATCTCATTGAGAGGTGAACGCTCTATCTACAGCAGCTCTGATAAAATTTGTCGAAAAATTTTTTCAATAAAATATAACAAAATTATTTAATTAAGTATTTAATTTAAATTTCAAAATGATTGCGCTGAATTTATTTTTACGCAAAAACACTTAAATTATTTACTTATGATGGAACTCCGATGTTAAGCATCACTGGCTGCTGTCAATGTGCGAGTGGGTAGCACTTTGATCAGCCTGCGTAGGGACCGAGGATGCGCCGTATTGGTCAGCGTTAAGCTATTCTACCATATAGTACTCGACTTCGTGCGCAGGTCGTCGGCCTACCAAAGCAGGGGAGCCATCCCCTTTGCAGAGGATCAAAATTGCGATGGTATGTCTTCGGATCATCCTCAGGGATGTTTCCCAGACCGTCGCCAATAGCCCATTGTGTAGCTCTAATGCGACGTCAATAAAGTACCTACCTGCATATGAGTTATTATTACTAAAATTAGCAACAGCAAAAAAACATTTATAGTTTAAATGCATTAGCTATAAAATATATTTTCCATTATTTGATAGAAAGGTTTCAGATGAGCATCAAAACAAAAATGTTAAACGACTTAATATGGGAGTAAAATGTTTATAACTTCATATTCAAATATTTTTCTATACGCGGGAGCTGAAAGGTTTTTCACTTGTGAAGAGGACGGTGACCCAAAATAAGTTGGGGAGCTATGTTATACACGCTAAGAAGATTTTAGTCCCAGCTTCTTCAATAATTATCGTTTGACGGTGTTAAACATTAATTTACGACTTTTTTTCTCCTCATTTCTGACAAGGATTCTAAAAATATATATATTAACCGCTTCCCTTACCCAATATTTGTTGAAACAAATGCATAAAATCGACATATTTTTTTTATTTCATTAATAAATACAAGGAACTGAAACAAAACATAATAAACAAGTTTTAAGTTAAAATTTTAATTTTTTTTTATTTGTGAAAAAATATTTAATTCACTATTAGTTTACTATCCCGAGTTATCTCGGGAAAGTGAAGAAAATTAAATAGTAGTCTTTGTATAATAGCTTTTAAAAGTGACAACACAAATTAATACTTTACAACAGCCAGTGAAGTGATGTCCCATTTGTTTTACCCTCTTTCTTCTATGTAATGTCATCAACCATAGTATAAACAATTGCACAAAACTTGTTTGCAGTCCCACAATCTAACAGCATAACTCCCTAACAAACTTCTGATCACAGCAGATTTTCTTTTCTTTTTTTTTTTTTGCTTTAGGAAAACAAAGCGTACCGACAAATTCTGCTATGCCCGAGTTTTCTCGTAATAATAAATATTTGCAATATAGACGTACCCGAGTTAACTCGGGATAATTAGCGAAGCGGTTTAAGGGCGGACGTTGCAAATCACCTGAATGACGGTTATTTTTAAAAGTAACGCTTTAAAAAAGAAAAAGAAAAAGCGAATAAATTTAACCCTTTGCACTCGAGGGCCTTTCATCGATTAAACACAATTCACACGCAAAACTAAGGAGGATATTATTGAATTAGTTTAAATAATTATTAAAAACTATTTTTTATGTTGAATTATCATCGGATAAAGGAATTTTATAATCGTGTGCATGAATTTTACGATTTGCTTTAAAAGTTTTTAAGTAATAGCGAAATACGCACAAAGTGACATTAACAATTAGGGTACCGAACTTTCAATCGCTCACCAGCCTTAATATTTGGAACCCGTATTTTATAGACTACGGGCAACAACCCTCCATGTTTTGATGATAACGAATCGAAATCCTTCGAAAAAAAAGTTACATTTAATGCAAGGAAAATACGGGTTTGTGTTTGAGTTTAGTTGAGTTATATTTCTTAAAAAGTGTGAAAAGTATAAAGAAATAAAAACTGAGGAGGATAGAAAAAAAAATGAATAAAATGAGAAATTAAGTTAATGATTTAAATTACGGCTGCAAATTCTTCTGATTACTTGCCAACATATTAATTATTTAAAAATCGCTCAAAGTTACTTCCGGCACTCTACCCTTCCCTTGTCATCCATTTGTGTTTTTCAATCTTTTCTTTGTAAGGTCTCCTTTTAAGAGAGGAATTCTAATTTTTTTTCCTTCTCTTGCATGATTCCCATATTTAAGTCATTATCTTTTTCATAGTTTCCTTTCAAACTTGCTAATTCACTAAATGGGAATTTTTAGTGTAAGATACGTATTAAATTAATAATAGCACATAAAATAATGACATCCCGCCTGGAGGGGAGGGTAGGAGTTCTTAAAACTGCAACAGTTTGTTACAAAGGGCAGGGAGGGAGTTCGGCAAAACGCACATTTCGATTAAAATCAAAACTTTTAAAATCAGTAGATTAAATAATTTGTATAACTAGTTTTTGTACTGTTTATATATTTTTCATCAAAATTAGTACACATGTAAACAATATTGTTATTATGCTTACAAATGTCATTAGAAACATGCAGTTAAATTTTAAAAATAAAATGTGAAATACGATCTATAATACGCCTTTTTGTTTCTGAAATTGTTATATTGTTTATGTATTGTAGCGTGAATGCCTTTTTTAACACATAAAGTTTTAACGAAATGATTAAAATAACTCATTTCCTAACTAAAAATGCTTGCACACAATGCTAACTAACATGCATGTTTTGTTTTTTTCTCTTAACGAATAACATGTGATAGATAGCAATCAGCTAGTCAAAAAATAACATGATAACTGTTTTTCTTTTTCGATAATTAAATGTAATTGGTTTTCCAATGATAAGTGTATTGTTTTAAAATATTATCCTTCCAAGGTGTATTTTCGCATATAAATAGTATTTTTATTTTGAATATAAATACCAAATATCATATAATGTTGAATTACTTAACCTAATGTAAAAAAAATTATTAGCAAAAAAGCTTTTTTATCGCTTTGAACAAAAAATAAATATTAGGTATAACTTGTAAGAATCGAGTTGAGTGTCTCACAATTTTCCTGATATTATGACCATTTTGTAGAAAAGTTTATCTTATAATGTGTCATAAGAATATAATTTTTTTTTTATTTAAAGAAAGCAGATGAAAAGACATTGGTTAATTGAATGTTATTTTATTTCATAACCACCGTTGAACAGGTAACACATTTCTGAGTTAACGCATATCAATGTTCAATTCTGTAGCCTTAAAATTTGAACCCAACCCAGAAAACAAGGAAACTCCTGGGACAAGCATTGCGAAAATCTAGCCTTCGTGCAGGACATTTTGAAGAAACTAATCACACTTACGATAAGTAGGTATATGTATATACCCCTTGCCTTTAGGATATAAATAGTAGAAACGCATGACCAGTTAGTAGAACAATGTGTATGTTTGAGTAGTTTTAAAGTTACGGTAGTGATTTTTATATGTTATAACCGTCGTTGAACAGCCGACCCACTTTTGTTTTGTGTTTACGTCTACTAATGTTCAACTCCATAGACTTGTACTTTTGAACCAATCCAGAAGAAGGTAACTCCTGGATCAGTACCCCCAGAGGTTTGATTTGTTATGGGAGCATGGGGGATTTTGTGACTTGACAGATTTAACGTGCATCAGTCACCATTTACTGCCCGGGGTGTCTTTAGCCGGCTGGGTTCGAACCAGCGTGCTCTTGGACATGGGCCCAATGCCCTATCAACCAGGCTGCCCTTCGGTAGTGATTTCTGTTAAATAATTTAACTTGAGCCGCGATGGTTCAGAGGTAAGAGCGTTCACCTTCCAATGAGGTGAACCGGGGTTCCATCCCGGCGATGGCTGGTCGATACGAATTCCGCATCCGGCTTGCACTGACCACAGTGCTGATATGAGATATCCTAAGTGGTAGACGGATCTCCTAGCCGTCAGGCTAACCGTGGGAGGTGTCTTCCTCTCCATGTAACGCAAATGCGGGTTGGTTCCATCAAAAAGTCCTCAACCAAAGGCAAATTTCTCCCAATATTTGATCTATGAGTTTCCTTGTCTTCTGGATTGGGTTCAAAATTACAGCGCTACGTAGTTGAACATTAGTAAACGTAAACCCAAAAATTGGGTCGACTGTTCAACGACGGTTATAATATAAAAATAAAATAAAATAATTCAACTTATTGTTATAGTCAATTAGTTGAATAGAAAAATAAACGAGCATATCTTTTTATTTTATCGCATTAACCTAAACAAATCGAGAATTTAATGCTACAAAATATAGGTTGTTACGTAAAAACTGCCTCGATGTATATTTTTAGTACCCTTTTAAAAAATAGAAGTCATAAAAGTCTGCGTAGTGGGAGTTGTGAATTTAATAGAGAGGAAAAAAGAAAGAAAACGCTATCAATCGCCGCCTGAGGGGGTCGGTCTGAAAACATCAAAACTTGGTTCACTCTGATAGAGGAAATATGGAGAGTTATAAAGCAATTATTAAAAACACCAAGTTTAAATCGTATTCAAAGTGGTTTTAATATTTTCTTTACCAACTTCATTCTTATAATGGTTCGATTTTGACAAAAAAAAATTTCTTTTTCTCTCTATCGCTGAAATACCGATTTGAGACTTCTGGTCATTTTTTTTAAAGGATTCTGATATTCTGAAAGTTCATAATAAAAACTTTTTTACGAAACAAACTGCATGTTCTGGATGTTTTAAATTCTCGGATTTCGAATTCATAACAAACTTAAAATAATAATAATAAATCTAGCTCGACCTCTTCGTATTTCACTCAAGGAAAAATGAAAAAATAGAATCCTTGAATATTAATAAATAAAATTTTTAATGTTATTTTTAATCATATAAGAAATACTTTCAACTCGAAAAATTAACATATTTTAGTCTGTTTTTTTTATTTGTTTTTATGCGATAAGGTAAAAAAGGAAATTTAATTCATTAAAACCAGCATACAAACACTTTTTTTTTCCCCACTACCATAAAATTTTTTTTCCCCAAGTATTTCTCTTTATTTCAAAAGGAGAATAAATCACGAAAAAAACACTCTTATTACGGCACATCATAATCATATCTTGAAGGATGGGTTTTCAAAACAAAAAGATTAAAATCAAAGTCGTTAACTCAAAATTTTTAAAAAGATACTATGATCATCAATCATTGAACTGGCGACCTTTTCCCCAATTAGACCCTGGGCCAAGAGCGTTTATCATTCAAGCTCGTTCCGATGAAAAAGGGGCAACTTTAATTTTCATTTAAATAAAAAAATATGTTTCGTAATATTTTATTACGCAAAATTTAAAGTTCAATAATTGCACATTATTTTATATGGTCTTAAAAAAGTACGAACTATTTTTTATCAGCCTTATTTCTTCTCGCTAGCAATGAACCAATAAAAACGCCGGTTTCAAAACATGCCTCAGACAGCTAACGAATCAAATCGACTCTTTCTTAAAAACATCTGTTGCTTCGATCTTGTGTTTGTAAACAAACTGTTAAATGCTCGTTCAAATGTTTTTGCTTTCGTATTATTTTCTCATATATATTCTTAAATAAAACTTAAATTCTGAATAAAACATTATTTAATTCTTAATAAATAGTTCTTTCATTCTTATCACTAATAATTTTTATCACTGCTATGCTTTATTTCAAATGATGGAAAAGAAAATAATTACTCGAAGTGACAATGAAAAATTTATTAATCGAGAACGTGCAAATGTTTTGCCTGAAATATGTATTTTGTGTCGTACAGAAAAATACACAAAAGAACGTCATTCTTTCAAGCGAAAAAAAGAAACATTAAGTAAGTGTGAAACTAAAGAAAATAAATTGCTGTCTGCTGCAATTTCTAAAAACGATGAGAAATTGCTTATGCAAATACGTGACAAAGATGTGGTGGCAATCGAAGTTTGCTACCATAGGTCTTGTCATAAAAATTGCACTAAATTTCTGACTGTAAAAGAAGTTTCTTCTGAAAATTCAGAACTATACGAAAAATCTTTTGAGGTATTTAAAAAGTGTATTTTGGAAGAAAAAGTCATTAAAAAGCACAAAGTTTATGATATGAACAAGAAAAAAGAAAAATTTATCAGAACTGTAAAGGAAGTTGAAGGTATTGAAATGAAAGATTTCAGGAATGATACCTTAAAGAAAAAAATTAAAAAAGCATGTCCTCAAATTGATTTTGTCAAACAAAAATCAAAAAATATGAGTGAATTAGTTGTTTGCCTGACATCAGCTCCAACAATAATAAATTTATGCGAACAGAGCTCCACTGACAGTGAAGATGCTGATGAAACATTTAGAGCCACAAATAACTTTTCAGGAGGACTTCTAAGAGACTTGTATACCTCATCCATTGCACCAAAAACAATTATTAATGATGTGCCTTCAAATGTTTGTCCTTGGCCTCCTAATGCATGTGATTTAACAGAGGATGCTGCTTTGAAAATTATTCCACCAGAACTGTTTAATTTTCTTGCTTGGTGTATTGGCGCTTCAGAAGATGACATCTTAGAAAGACACGTCAATGTAGAGCCAGGCATCAGATTGAAACTGCTATCTATAGCCCAAGATTTAATTTTTCTTTCCTCAAAGGGCAGAATACAGACACCGAAGCATCTTGCATTAGGCATGGCTGTTCGTCATTTTACTGGTTCTTCAAAATTAAATTCCCTCTCAAATTCTGAGGTGCAAATTTCTATGCGCATCGTTGAATTTGATTGGTTAACATAGGCTTAGGCGAAGCGCTGTTATTGGAAATCTTAAATTTGTTCTTAATAGTCGTTCTGTCTGTACACAACGTAAATCACTCTGTAATTTTTGCACTCTATTATTAACCTTTGCACCTTTAATAAGCGAAACTAATTTTGTGTCATGTCATCTTTTATTTATCATGAACGAGGATTAAGGGTCTGGATTGACCCAGGGACCTCTCTACTCCAAGGCTAAGCTAGCCACCGTTACTTCTGTCTGTACATCTGTCTTTATTTCCAGGCAGATATATTAATTTTATTTTTGTAAATACAGTAGAATATCACATCCGTTATTTTAATTAAAGTGTTTTTATTTACAATTTTATGTATTTACAATTAGTATTTCTCAGTTACTGCTGCCATAATGAAACAATTCATGAAATTTTTAAATTAAAAAGCACTCTTTTTATTGCTTAACTATTATAGTATTGACCATTTTATTTCAGTAACAAATTGACTTTTTGTTATTGGATGAAGTTAGTTCATAAGCTTAACTTTGCAAATCTACTATTTGAAATGTCTGTTGTTTCTTGTGTTTTATTTACTTTCCTATATACTACTATGATCAGCGGTGGTCTAAATTGAGTTTTAAAACTGTTTACATTTTCAAATATAATAAAATGTTTTAATTTTCCGGTAATTTTACAACACTCAAATTTAAAGAATACTTTTTTATAGTTTAGCTACATAGAATTAACCATTTAATTTGAATAACAAGTAAGCTTTCTGTTAGTTGCTTTGGTTTCACATTGCAAATCTGCAATTTGTAATTTTTGTTAATTCTTTTGTATTTTATTCTTTCTATCTACTAATTTGCTGACCCTTGGCCTAAATTAAATTTTAATATAGCTTGCATTGTGAAATATATTAAAATGCAATAGGTATTTCATGATTTAATTTTAAGGTTAATTATTCTTGAGCTCAGTTTAACCATTTATTATACTAGTAAATATTTTATGCATTTCTATATTGATTTTCTTAAAAGATATAAAATGTAATAATTTTCATTTTTAAATTTTTCTAAAATGTAGGTGTAATATCAGTAGTATATTATATTTAAAATTTCGTTTAAGTATTCATACTTAACATTATATGATTATAAAAATTTCTATGCTATTAGTAGTTGTGAATTAAATTTGTGATTTGGAGTTGTGTACCTGTTATATTTAGTTGTATTAATTAAAATTCATTATATTTTAATAATTCTTTAGATCATAATTTTTAAAAAAAAAAAGTCTTTATATTGTTTATGTAAAATATTAAAGGATTACAGCTGTTTTAAGCCGTTAAATTTATTTTTCTTGCTTATTGTATTTTAGTTATCACATATTTGAAAAAGATTTATTATAGCTTGAAAATCTTTATTACTATCTATATTATCAATTAGATTGTAATTATAAGATGCTTTAAAAAAAGTTGTTTTAATTTTGATATTTCTCTAGGAAAAAGTGTTACTCGGAAGAAAAAAAACATATATTCTTGGGCAATGGGAAGATTTCCCTATCATGATCTGTAGCTGAATAATCTCCAAATATTTGCAACTTCCGGGCAGTGGTTTACAAGGTACTGGACACATTACAGACGAGGACCAACTTGAAGGATATATATCTCATGACCTCCAATCAAGCTTGTATATCTTTTTTTCTTTAAATTGAGATTTTAAAATCTATTAAATGCATTGGCAATTGCAGTTTGCACGACAGGTTCTTGTGATATGGAAAAATTCCTGGAGAGATTTCATTTACTGTCCAGGGTTTTAGTTTTTGCATCAAAAGCTGGTTTTAACACGACATGTCAAAAACCTGTCGAAAAGTATAATAAACTGTTTGTCGAAATGTGGCAAAAACTTATAAAAACCAGTGACATGTTTCTTTTTTGTCATTAAAGATATTTTATTAAACATCCATCTACATAATTATTTCAATCATGCATAATATTTGCATTTTAATTACTAATATAATTATTATTCATATTATACATCATATATTAAAAATGTATCTAAAATAATTTATTTGCTTTCTTAATGACTAATGTATTATTTATATTTTAAGGTTATTATGTTTGATATATTATAACTGTTAAGTTTACATTACAGATAATTACTATTTTTCTAATTGTTGAGTTGGTAGTTGTTATTCGTCTGAATACTGATGGTACAATTTAGACAGATTTCTTAGCTTTCTTAAAACTAAAGTTGTCACTAATAATTGTATAATCTTAACCTGCATATTTTTTTTGTAATTCACATTATTTGTTTTTCATGCTTATGTGTGCAGCTTGAAAAAATAATCAGACCACCCAGTATGATTTTTGATCTAATGATCAGATCTTCACATTCTCTGACTCAGTCCTCATGGTTTGAAAGGGTGATCTCAAATATGGCAATTAATTAGTGCAGATGACATTTTAAGGTACAAAATCAGATGGATTAACGTATTCTGAATAATTAGGATTTCTGACCCACAATCGTGGAAAAGGTCCCAATATTTTGGTCAGGAGAGTAGTCCAAAATTTGTACCCCTTGATGTTAAGTTTTATATTTCGAATATTTCGTCATATCTGAAGAACTTTTTAGTCGAATTGAAAATGTTTTGCCCACAATTATTAAGTTTGTTTATCCAACGATAATTCGATGCAAAAAAATAACTTGCATATTTTATTTACAGGGGTCTGTCCAGACCGAATTTACTACCGTTTAGCGGTACCTTCACAAATTCAACTTTACGAAAAACGATAGTTTCACACATTTAATTTTAGGAAAAACGGTAGTTTCGCAAAATACTTTTTCTTAAAATTTTATTTTTGTATTCCTTAAGAAATGATAAATCCATATTCTTGCCATATTTTTGTGTTGGATTTTTAAATATAATTTTTAATTTTTCACAAATTATGTCTAAATTTTCACAAAATAGGTACCTCTCAGAAAAACCTAGGCAGACCCCTGATTTAGCAATAATAATCTAAAAAATTTTATACTGTAATGTGCACAATTATATATATTTTTACGGAATAATTTTGCTATGTAATCATTATATCATTTACTCGTATAAATCGATTAATTTTTTTCAATCAATCGGTTAAAGTGCTTTATCAAGTTGATAACAATATTTAGTACAGTTATTAAAATAAATTTCCCAATACTCCGGTGATTTCACTAGCTTTGATGAAACTGCAGATTTTTAGGAGCCTGTAATTTTAAATTTCTGGGTTCTTTTTTTTTTTTTTTTTTTTTTTTTTTTTTTTTTGTAAAAGCAGGTCTCTATTTGAAATTATTTAAATATCTCTATTTTAAAAATCTGAATAAAATGTAAAAATTTGAAAAACTGTGATTTGCAACTAATTCCGTAATAGTTCAACTAAGAATTTTAACAAGAAGCACTTTGCTAAGCATAAGATAAAACTACATCTGTCCATTGCTTGTGTGCAAAATAATTTAAAAATGAGTGTATAATATTTGGTAGCTTCAGCATAACTTAATATGAAAATATTGTATTCACACAAATTTAATCAAATAGATTATTCTTAATAAATTTTAGTTATCATATAGGTAATTCAAATGAAATATACTACTAATAAACTGCAATAGATTTGAAGTGAAAATTAAAAATTTGACTGTAGCAACTGTTACATCTGTTAAACTCTGACTTATTTTATTAGATCTGTGGGGAGGAAGCAAAATTTACTTCTATTTTTTTTTTATTTCATAACTTTATTTATGATACTTCGTATATTTCAGTGACTGCACTTTGTTCTGAAAAAAAAAAAATCATAATTTTTTTCAATTTCTATATATTTTCCTAGTAGTAAATTAGATAAATTTCAATTTTGCAAATTCTTAGTCATAATTATTCAATATTTACTATTGATAATCAATCATCCTCTTCACCAAAACTTACGATTTTCGACAGTGATTGTCAAAACTAAAAGGGGGGTTAATGTCAGAACCATTGAACATCATAGTTGATCACTTGTTATTTTCTATGTTTATTTATTTATAATTACTTCACATTCATATTAGCTAATAATTATTTTCTTACCTAAAATTTTAGGTTTCTGATATGAGTGTTAAAACTGTGTTTAAATCTGGATAAAACAGTCAATTGTCTAATGCATGCCAACTTTGACTTTAGCGTTTTCTCCACTGTTAATAACCTTGTCCTCTTTGCTTCAATTTTGATTTTTTTCCCCAGGCATGAAAATTTACTTCATTTCAATGAAGTAAGCTTTCATGTCTTTACTCAAAAACATTGTTATATACTTTTCTATGGATGTTTAGCTGAAATTTTATAACATTTTTCTATTCTCTTTCAGAGCATACTCTCAGTTAAATAGTTTGAAATGTGCACTGGATGATGAACAGAGGTTCTGTATCTATTTATCCTTGTGGTATTGGTGGACAAGAGGGTACGAAAACAAGGTATTTTTCAGTTAGCTAGGCACAAGAAATTTAATTATTTTATTTAAATTTTTATGTGTTAAAAAAAAAGTTGGAGGTCTACATTTTTCATCAAAAATATTTGTTTATGCAGGCAGGGTTCATACAGACTCCTTATACTCCTTAGAAACTCCTTGGAAATGAAAAAGTCTCCAAGGAGTACTTGGAACTACTTAGATTTCAAAATTAGTCCTTAGAAACTCCTTAGATTATTGTGTTGCATAGATGAACTTACTAAGTCCACTTATTAATTTGCTGTTCAAGCAGGGAAACAAAATGATATGACTTAGATGGTGTTAAAATCTAATAGTTTAAGAAAAACTTCCGTAATAAGAAAGAAAAAGTTGAATTGCTAGAGTTAGAAGAAAAAAATAACAGCAAATAATTTGAATTTTACATGCTACGAGCAAACTTAATTAATGATTTACTGTGATTTTTTTTTGTATGAAATGCCTTAGATTTTGTTATGTATTCAAATTTAAAAATATAAGATTGGTAGGTTTTTATGTTAACCTTTAACATCTGTACTATGTATTTATTTATGTGTGAAAGTGATAACTTTATTTTTCTTGATGAAGTTTGACAAAGTCAAGATTTATTTCAAAAGGGCTAGGAAAATATCTTATGTGAAATATACATTTTTGCAAGTTCCTTATAATAACTGCTTTTTAATTTAAAGAAAAAAAAAACTGTCTAGTTATCTTTTACACAAAGTTTTTAAATTTTTGATAAGTCCTTAAAATTTTGGACTCCTTGGATACTCCTTGGATTTCTTCTTCTGGTCTCTGTATGAACCCTGATGCAGGTGTAATTATTTCTCCTTTTTTTGCCGTTTACTTATATTTTGTGGCTTTTTTTTAAACATAATATTTACTTTGTAAAAGGAAGATATAATAATTTATATTTATTAAACATTTCTATGTTTAAAATTTTTGTTTTTCTTTTAAATTGTAGTTTTGACTAAGTATGGTAAAATAATAAGCATTTCATTCAAATTATTTGTTGATGAAAGTATTTTATTTAAAGTCTGTTTATTTTTATAGATTAGTTTTTAGTTTTCACATACAATTTATTTAATGTTTCTTTTGCTTTTGTTACATTGCTTCAGCTAAAAAATTTTTAAATCTTTACAAAAATTAATGATCAATTTAATAATTTATGCTCGCCATTTTAAAGTTTTTATAATATTTTTCTCAATGTTTTCTGTCCATTAAGTAAATAATTCTATTGTGTATTAACTGCAAAATTTGCATGAAATAAGAAATATTTTCAAGTCAAAATCTACCATCCTTTTTTTTTTAAACTCTTAATTATTAAAGATTGTTACTAATTGAAGATTATTATGGTCTTTGGTGTAATATATTCATAACATTTCAGTTTTATAGCTGATTTCTTTTATAGCCAGGCAAGAGATTCATCTGACTTGTCCCTGGGCAAAGTTTCAAACTTTTTAAACTTTAGAAAAAAGTTCCTGAATAAAAAAAAATCTTTAGTGTCTATTTTTCTTAATATTTCTGCATTATTTTGTTTTACTTTACTATGTTATCCTATTTAATCATGATAATCTTTGGTTTGTTAGACTGTTAATGTGCACAAATTATAACTTTAAATAAGTATGTAAATTATGAAAATGAGTTTTACATACTTTTTTTTAATTATTTTTTCACGAGTTGATATGTGTATTTTAGCTTTTTTATTTTTTTCTAACTCTTATAACAAGCCTAGTTAGTGACTATAATAAGCTATCTGATTGGAGGAAATAGTCATCCCTGGGTCGGGGAAGCCTGTTTCAGATGCTTCAGACTTTTCTATTATCTAGTAGAACTTAGTCAGGCATAAATTATAGTATTATAAGTTTTTAAAGTCACACCAAACAATGAAAATTTAGAAGACCAATGGGAGTACTATTCTTTTAGTGTACCGTGATCTTATCATGGTAGATAAACTTGAAGGGGAAAAATAAAACTTTATGTTTGCATAATTTATGTTATGGTACACATGCTATGAGATAAGAGACAGCTGCATAGAATAAAAAACAGAAATCGGGACACATAGAATAAGGAAACTTCACTAGAATTTATTTGCATTAATAAATATTATTAAAAAAATTGCATTTTAAGCTCTCTGTTTTTAGATAAATGCAATTTTCATTGACTTCTATCAACATAAAAAATTAAAACCATACACATGGATATCATTACACTGCAATGCATCTTATACATACACAGTCCAGTCACATTAATGTGACCACCTGTCAAAAGCCAGAATAACCACCTTTGGCAGAGCGGACCGCTACGAGACGTGCAGGAAGAAAGTCAATTAGGTTTCTGAAAGTGTTCACTGGGATGTTGAGCCATGCCGACTCCAGTGCCGTGGCCTGCTGCGCTGGATAACGCGGTTGAGGATCCATGGCACGAACAACCTGATCGAGGTGGTCCCACAGATTCTCGATTGGGTTTAAATCCGGTGAGTTTGCTGGCCAGGGGAGTACGGTAAATTCATCCTGGTGCTCTTCGAACCACGCACATGCACTGCGAGCTGTATGACACCTCACATTGTCCTGGTGGTAGATGCCATCATTCTGAGGAAAAATCATCTGCATGTAGTGGTGGACATGGTCCGCATGGACAGATACGTACTTGTACTGATCCATCGTGCCTTCCACAATGATGAGTGCACCCAGTGAATGCCAGGAAAACATTCCCTAAACCATAACGCTCCCTCTTCCAGCCTGCAGCTTTCCGGCAATTGTTGCAGGGTGTTGCTTTCAGACATTTCACGCCGTATACGCCAACGTCCATCTGTCCCATGGAGCATAAAATGTGATTCATCGGAAAAAGCCACCTGTTGCCACTCTGTGGACGTCCAGTTGCGGTACTGGCGTGCAATTTCCAGCCTTCGTCACCGATGAACAGCAGTCAACATGGGTGCATTAACCAGGCGTCTGCTGCGGAGGCCCATGCGCAGCAGCGTTCGCTGAACAGTTGTTGAGGATACACTCTTGGTAGCCCCTTGGTTCATCTGGACGGTCAGTTGCTCAACAGTTGCACGTCTATTCGTCTGAACGCATCTCCGTAGCCTTCATTCGCCTGTGCCATCTTTGGCCCGTGGTGCACCACATGTGCCACGCCGCTTGTTTTGTATAGTGCCATTTTGCCATGCACGGTATACTTTTACCACGGCGGTACGCGAGCAGTTCACAAAATCAGTCGTTTCCAAAATGCTTCCACCCTTGGCCCGAAAGCCAATAATTATGCCCTTTTGGACGTCGGATAAATCACTACATTTCTGCATTGCGCCAACGACTGAAATGCTTTTCGATGCCCTAGGACATCCAATATATACACTACACTGTAATGTGCTGCCACCTACACTCTGCGATTGGTTATTTCACTTTGACGTCGAAAGTAGGTGGTGGTCACATTAATGTGACTTGACTGTGTAAAAGGGAACTTAACTTTTTTTGTTGACTAATACATTGTCTAAAATAGTAAATATCATGTAAAGTAATTTTTATCAGCAACATTAAGAATAATTATTATAAATATTAAGTATGCTTTTACCATTGCTATAATATAAGCTATGTAAAATGATTTTTCCACACTATCCTGTTCCTCACTATCCAAAACATTTTAAAACTATTACCCCATGATGATTTAGGAGTACTGTTTATTAAAATTTAGTAAAAAAAAAAAAAAAAAGCTATAATATTTGTAAATAAATTTAACATGCTGAGTAAAATGTTGAGATTATTTAATAAGAAAAACTGTGAAATTAACAAAATATACTAAAAATTAATTATCTAAAAATTCCTAAATAAAGTAAATTTTCAAAGCCCAAAAGATATTTCTTTTAGCTGATAGACAAATCTCGCTGTCAGTCCACAGAAAGCACATAAATTTAAAATTTAAACATTTCAATTTTAAATGCTTCATCTCATGGAAAAGGGGGGTGGGAGGAGAAACCTTCCAAGTGTAGCCACTTTCCAGAAAAATTTAAAAGCTGGTAGCAATTGTCATCCAAAAATATTTGTAAATTTATGTTACAGCTGATAAATTGTATTCCTGAAATATCCCTAAAATTAAAGCCTTTAAAACTTACAATAACCTCATTAAGTAATTGGTGCCTCTTTTAAAAATTTTCCAAACTATGGCCATCCTCCAATGCGCGGATGAACTTATTTATTTCTATAATATTCGCTACCGAAACCTTCAACTTAGAATAATAAAATTAGAATTTTTTTTTAAAACATGGAATTAAATATAAATTTTTTTTTTCATTATTATTTTGCTAATTCCTAACATTTCGACAAATTTGGCCCATGCATATAATTTGGGTGACATTTGTAGAACATTTTACGAAGATTGTTGCCATATTGGCATAAACCTTATAAATTTTAATCAAGTTCGTTGCAGTATTTAGTTCTTATGATGCCAATCTATTTAATCAATCCAAAAAGTTAGAAATTTCAAATTGTTGATAGTTTCCCACAACATATATTTATTTTATTATATATTTTATTAATAATATATTTTATTTTTAGGATTAAATGGGTCTTAATAGACTTCATCCTAATGGCTGTGATAACGTTGGGGCTTCATAGCTATTGTTTTGCACCGAGACTCTGAGTCCCGCAGTGAACTGACTGATCATCAAGATCCCAATAGAACACTGAAGTCAAGCATCACTGGCTGGGGTCAGTGTGCGGGTGAGTAACCTCTTTGATCAGCATGCAAAGGGACCGAGAGTGTGCTGTATCGGTCCTCGTTAAACTGTTTTAAGCAAAGTGGTTGACTTTGCATGTCATCAGGCTACCGAAGTAGAGGTCATCCCCTCTCCAGAGGATGAAAAATGGTGATGGCATGTCTTCGAATTATCCTCTGCGATGCTTCCCAGATTGTCGCTAATAGCCCATAGTTCAGACCTAGTGGGACGTAAACTAACAACAACTGAGACTCAGATGTTCTGTATTTTAAAAAATTTAATTTAGAACTACCTATGTATAATCATTTGTGTGGATCGGCTCTTCTTTGTCGCTTTGTTTTTCGCTCTCACTTTTATGTCATTAATTTATGTAAATGCCATCTTTAATGTAAATTTAACTTCCTACGTTTGCTTTAAAATTAAGTTATTTTAAATGACCTCGGCGCTTGGTGATTTATTATTTCTTATTTAGCTACCTCTGAGTGTAAATTTTTTTTTACCCTTAGGTTTATATTTTATTTAATTACCCATATATATTTTATTTACCTGTCCACAGTAAATTTTGTTGAAGATCATTTAAAAAAAATAATAAAATTCTGTTTTCAGTTGTTTAATAGCAATTTGTTTTGTTCATTAGTATATTTCCCTTAATTTCTTTCATGAATCATAGTCTGTCCGTTTAAAACAAGGTCAAAACAAAAAAAAAAATTTTTTTTAAAAAAGATAAAGCCTGGTTTTCTTATAATTTTTTTTTTTTAATAAACATCTTTTTAAATAAATTTTCTGCTATTTGTGTGAATGTTTTTAGTTTAAATATTGAAAAATGAAATAGAAATTCTCACATTTGTTACAATTTTGAGTTTAATTGATAATTGGAATTCAACTACTTGAAATAGACATAAATCTGCAATTTTTAATTGTTTATGTAAAATAATTTTGTCCCTCCCCAAAAAAACAAAAGCCTATGTAAAAGAAATTAAAGCAATCAATTTTTAGATAAAATCATAACTCTTAAAATGTTTAAAATAAAATAGATTGTTAGTTATTCCCTGTTATGTTAGTTTTTTTGTATTAGTTAAATTGTGTAATTACTGAAAGAATAAAAGTTTTTCAAACTTTATTTTTACAAACTTGTTAAAGATACATTTTTGCTGCAGTCAAACGTATAAACAGGAATGAATTACTTTTCTAAATTTTATTTTAACAGTTTAATTTCAGAATTATTTTTTATTATTTAGGTGAACAAATTTGTATTGTATTTATGCAGTCTGCTTATATTTATTATTATAATATTTAAAATTGCTATTTTTATACTTTATTTAAAAAAAAAGTTTAAGAAATTGTTTTTAAAATATTTTTTTTTTTGTTTATGCTGAAATATAACAATAAGAACATTGTTACATTTAAAGCTAATGACCAAAAAGTAATTTTTTTTTTTTTTTTGTGTTCTAGAACCATTAAGGCTGAAATATACTTTTACAATTTTAAATGTTTGTAATTATGTAGCCCATTTATCAATTTTATTCTTTTCATCATTTTAATTATATTATTTAGTTGAAATATTACATTGTCTTGTTTCTCCCATGATGCTGCATTTTAAAATTGCATTGATTTTACATTTTCTCGATCACATTAATTCGAAGCAACCAGGTTGCATAATTTTTATTTGACCTATATCAGTTCTTAAAAGCATGTCTAAGCAATAATAAAAATTATCTAAAGACGACTGTTATAACTATAAACTTGTGCTCACAGTAATTTGGTTTATATGTTTTATTAATATTCATTATATGTACAAAATTTTTTGTTGCTTAATAATTTAAAAAATATGCCACGACAAATTTCTTTTAAAAAAATAAATAACCAAGATGATAGACGTAATAAAATAAAAATCTTAAAATTAATAAATATTCATATTTTTCTTTACAACAAAAGATGTATAGTCATTCATAGATTCAGTTAGATTTTGAGAACTATGGGTCTCTAAGACTTAGAAAGTTTGCTGTTAAAGAAAATCGTTACATATGTTTGAGAAATCAAGGCTGATTAAGATTGGTCAAACACCTGCATCTTAGAAAAACTGTGTAATATGATGCTGAAAATTATTCTAATTTTCTCGTTAAGCTATTTAATTAAATATTTAAAGTTTTGTCTACCATCTCAGATAAAAATATTTTAGTGGATCTGCTAATAACCATTTTTTTTTTAAAACTAATTCCAATTTCTCAACATTACTTTTGTTGAAGAAAAAAAATAGTTACCTCAAAAGTCCTTGAAAATCATTAAATAGGAAGTAAAGGTTACTGAAATTTTTCACGACTGGTAGACAGGGTTTAGAAAGTTATTTTTTGTCTCATAAAAACCCAAAAACCAGGTGTTTTTTTATTTTAAACGAAAGGTTAAATAGTATTTTATATCTAAATGTTATCTTAGTAATGTGTGAATATGTATATATGTTGTGACGAATTTTAATATAAAGGAGAATGAGATATTCAAGAAAATGTATTTTTTCAATTAAGAAATATTTAATAAAAGATTGATGAAAAGAAATAAAATTGATAAATGTGTTACATAAATATATACACACATATTATAGTAAAGGTGAGTTTTAGTTTTGACCGTTAGAAAAACAAAGAACTATTTACTTTTGTGTCATTTATTTTAACATAATTGAGCTTTAAATATAACAATGTTCTTATTGACATATTGCAAAATTATGAAACATTTACTTAAAAAATATTTTAAATGAATTTTAAAATAATGAATGTAAGCATAAAATTCAAATTTGTATACAATTCAAATTTGTTTATCTAAGTAGCAGAAAACAAATATGAAATTGAACTGAAAAAATAAAATTTAGAAAAGCACCTTATTCTTGTTTATACTTTTGTTAGAACAAGAATTACTTTTGAATTTGTTATGGTCTAATTTATTTTAAGCATTTTTACAAAACCTCATGTTTTTATTTTAAATTTGCTTACAATACTTTATTTCACATTGGTATTTTTGTGAAAACTCAAAACCCTAAACATTTGAAAATTGCAGTTTTGTGTTTATTTAAAATAACAGAATTTAACTCAAAATTTCCAAAAAGGTGAGAAAACCATCTTGTCACTTCGCAATATTTAAACAAATAAAAAATCAATATAAATACAGGAAAATTTATTTATTAAAAAGATCCTTTTTAAAAAATATTCTGACTTTGTTTTTTCTCTCTTTTTTTTCTTCTTTTAAATCATTTGGTTTAAACGGTATTGTTTTAAACCAGCTAAGTCTGCTAAAGAGGTGATTGTGCTCCGGAAAAATACCGGATTTTTCGCTAACAACACTCCTGAAGTTTCTGGAAATCCTAGGTCCAGAAGCTTCAAGAAATCACCGATCATGTGTAAAAATTCTTGTCTCTTTTATTTAAGAAATATTAGAACTAGAATTTATACTTGGCGTCTTTTATTTGTAAATATTTTTTCTGGCAGAATAATAAATGTGATTAGAGATAAAAGTAAACTTATAATTATTCATTTAAATTATGCTGTAAATAATTTATTTAGAATTTAATGTTTTGAAAATATAAATGATTTAACTTTATAAAGACATTAATTTTTTGAAATGCGTCATTAATGATTTTAATAAGAAAGTTTCAGGATTTTTGAGTTAGGATCACAATCACCCCTGAATAGTTCAACAAAACATCGGAATAAAAATCCAGATAAAGAAATTATAATTAGGAAGAGAAATGAGGCAAATGATTGTTACAGTGATCAAGAGTTTTATGGATAAAATGTGATAATTTTCATTTCTAAACATATGAATGTTGAACATTGTTTGATTGACATAGTCTTTTGACATTTGCTTAAAAACTTATAAAATAGTTGGTATCTAACGTCTAAAATTAAATTAAGGAAATGAAAATAAAATACAGGGTCGCCACTCCACAGGGAGAATAGGGGAAACCTGGAAAATAAAGGGAATTAAAAAATCAACTAAATTAACAGGGAAAATGCAAGGAGTATTTATTTCTTTTTTTACAAAATGTTGTCCTCTTTAAGTGCAATCTATGGGGTATTTAAATATAGTTCAGTTATACTTTACTATTTTATTTGCTGTATTTTTATTTTTTTTATGTATGTTAAACTGTTCCTTATTTAAGTTTTTCTAGCAATTAAAGCTAGTATTAGTTATCCTGATATAGCATACAAATTTGCGCAGTAATTGTGTGTTTCCTCTTAGTATATTGTGTGTAATATATACAGGGAAAACGCAGGGAGCTTTTTTTTTCTTCCCAGATTTGAGTAGCAACCCTGTAATAAATCTATAAAATAACTTTTTTGCTCTATGATTTATTCTTAATTATTTCTTTTAAATTAAATTTAGTAATTTTAAACTATATCTGTGAACAAAATGTCATTCTTTTTCTCGTGTCTTTAAGTAGATATCTCATTTTATCAATTTTTGTCATCTAGCTGAACAAGTCAAAAAGGGGCGAGCAGTAACAGCTTAACAAATAAAGTCTTGGCCATATACTCAACTGATGTTATTTCTTGACAAGATTGGAAGTAAAAAAAACGAGTATGTTAATTTTAATTATGTCATAAATTAGTTGTAGTATTTTAGTATGCAATTTCCCTGAATTAAATTACTCTTGTTTCAGATTGGATAAATTAGAATAGTTATGAGTGTAAATTAAATAATTTGGTTTCAAAGCTCAAAATATTTTGAATTTTTTTTTGAGGTCTTACAGTTGTGTACTGTTAATTATATTTGATAACTGTTAGGCAATTATCTTTGGTGTTCATTTAGTTTTGACTTCTAATTGATCTTGCTTTTTTTCAAAAACTTTTTCAATTTATGATCAATAGAGAAACAGGTTTAAGTTCATGGTATCTGCACACCAGGAAAGTCTTGAATCTTGGTATTGAACAAAATTTGTCATGAAATGTCTTGATTTTAACTATTTATTCTAAAAAAATCATGGATTCAGGGCACCCAAAAGTCTCTCTTTTTAAAATAGAATTTACCCCCTCACACACACAATTTCATGATGTACTGAATATCTGAATTTGTAACAAAATCCCCACTCACAGTCATATTTATTAAAATATAGAATGTTTTTATTGTGTTCTTTAAAAATTATGGTGTTCTTTATAAAAATGAAAGATAAAACATCATTTCTAGAGCGAATTATCTTTTAAACTTCTGTAATTTCAGAATTTTTGTTATTATTTTTATTTTATTTTATCATTTTAAAACTCTAGCTGAAGCAAGCCAGTCATTGGCCATTTTTTTTATTCTGAGAAGAGAACAGAAATATCAGGAGTATTTCTTTAATCTCCGATACACAAGAAAAGCATCTTTAAAATATATTTCTGCAGTAAAAAAGAGGAGAAACAAATTGCTTTTGTATTTTTTTCAGCTATTTTATTGCTTCAACTTTTTCTTTACTCTGTTTTTTAAATTTAAAATAAATATGAAGATGCAGAGTATGAATGCAGAGTATGATGCAGAGTATGAGAATTCCATACATTTCCCCGCCATTTTCAAAAGAAAAAATTTTTTTTCCTCATAAGATTTTAAGATTTTTCTTTCTACTTTGAAAGAAATTTATCTTGCCATCATTTTGGAAATAATCATCAGTGTATTACTTCATTTTAAGATTATTTCCGAATTTGTTTTTTTTTTTAGTTCGGTTTAACAATAAAAAAAGACGGCTTTTTGTAGCAATTCAGAAAACCGGAAAAATCAGTTATCCGGAATAGCGATGGTCCCGATCGTTTCGGATAATCGGTTCCCTACTGTACATGTAGAAAAGTTCAATAAAATTGACACGCTGGAGTGCACATATTAATGTATAAAATAACATGAAGTGATAATCCCTGTGTCAGAATCATAGAGACACGCCGTCTGAGCACGTTAGAGTTCTTGCGAAAAGATCTTTCTTTTGAAAGGTAAAAAAAATATATATTTAATTTTCTTTTTAGAAATTTACACATAATATTTGAATTATGCATATAGATAACCAATTTTTGACATGCTCAATTTACGCCGATAGTATCGTAAATCAATATAAGGTTTTAATTGTATTTTCAGCAGTTATTGATATTGATTTTCACTTGGATATTAAATATCCCCATATATTTGAAACAATATGGAACATTCGTATCGTGCATTTGAGTATTTACTTTTTAAGGTGATAATTCTATCCTACTTTTTGCAGTTATTGCTATTGATTTCTCCATTTTTTTGAAATCTGATATTTTTTTATGCGCTGTTATTTATTACAATAAGGTAATCTTGAAACGAAGCATTTGAGGAGCCTGATTCGAAACACGCATTTGTGGAGCCGGATTCGCATGATTTCGTTGATCTTTGGATTTCATACTTTTTATTAATTTTTTTATTGTGATGATTATTTACAAAATGCAAAGTAGGAAATAATTTGTGTCCACCCCACCCCTACAAAATGAGAGAATATCACCCATAATATTAAAATTAAAAATTATTGCATGTTTTATTTAAAAAATATATAAAGTTTTTTTTTTTTTTTTTTTGTAAGCACAGCGATTTTGTTATCTTAAATTTGAAACATATATGTTTGTTATTCTTAAAAGTGTCTTGCAGAAAGATATTAGTGCTAGAGAGTTTTGTCGCAGATAGCTCGAAAAAATTCTGCGGTAAGGGTGATAATTATTATGGTATTACAGAAATAAGCCTGTGCAGCATCAAATATTCCCAAAAAATCTGTGAGATGTATACTAAAAGGCTGGATATTTCCAAATCTTCTGAATATCCATGAAATGCTCCTCTGAAATCCAGGAGTTACAACTGTTAGATATCAAACAGATATTTGGGTATTGTGACATCTGTTGTATATCCCAGAAACATCTGACACATACATGTGACTTATCACAGATATCCATGAGATATCTGAGGGACTTCTTTCATTTATGAATTGTATGTTTTATCTGGATATCTCAGATATATTCTTATTGGATTTTAGAGCAATTTCCCACTGTACATTTTCCACAGACATATTTCTTGTAATTATTATTATTTCTATAATTCTTATTATTATTCTTATAATTATGAGAATTATAATTCTTATAATTAATATTATTTCTTATAAGAACTTGTGCTGTCTTGATTGTTTTGACATTTTTCTTTGTAAAAACTAACAATTAGTTAGAAATGAAATATAGCTATCAAAATAAAATATAAGCTGCTTACGAAAACAGTTTTTGCCACTTTTTCTTTCACAAAAATGTCAAAATCTAAAATTTTAGGTACTTTCTTGAAATTTGAATTCACAGTTATTCTGATTGAACTAATATGCAACAGTCTTAGTAGAAATGTGCAACTCACCGAACGCAATACATTGAACGCGCATTACATCGTAATTTCTGATCCGATAACCTTATAAAGCTATAAATTTTTCTCCCGGTCAAATGACTGGCTGTGGTAGAAACAGGTATATGACAAGTATTATTCGAAACAAACAAAATACCAAAAGAAAAATATAATATTAACTGTATATAATTGTTAGAAAAAGTCATGAAGTCAAATGTTAAAAAATTATAAGTTGATAAGCACATTTTCGATGCAAAAATTCTTAAATGGTCATTTTACCGGTAATGGTATGTTTAGTGTTAAATTTGAAGTTCTGCGAATTATTCGTGATTTATAAATAACGATGTTGGAGAGATGTGTAAAATAAAGTGTTTATGATAAAAAAGAATTTAGTGTATTTTGGAAACTTTTGCATGTAGAGAAAGAATTAAATTAGTAATTTTTTTTACTGACAGGGATATTTTTTATCATAAAGTCAAACAAAATTATGTAAGCATTTCAAGGCTAGATGGTCATTCGTGATCATACCAGTTTTATTTATTTTATTTCAAATTTATAATTGTAATAACTTTTTTTTATAATGATTTTTTATAAAGCATCAGTAATTGTAAATCTGTGTCTGTTTAACATTTGGCTTTGTGTATTTGGTAACAGAAAATTTGTTTTCAGATAAATCTGTTACAGTGAATTCTGTAATATGAAATTGTATCTTCAGCAAGATAAAATACACTTTAATTAAATAATATTTATGGTGACATGGCCCTAATATTTTGAATAGAAGTACAAACTGAATAAAATTTTCAGTACAAATGCAAAGTAATTAAAATTTATACTTTTTAAACTAGATGAGAGAAAAGTTAATGACAATACTGTTTCAATCAAAAAAATGCTTAATTTTAATCTAAATACTTTGAAATTATCTGAAACCATTTGTTTTTACTTTGTTTTGGCAATTTTGTAAATGAACAAATTTCAATTATATTTCCAGTCATAATTATTAGGTAATAATTTGTAATAAATCTTTTTTTAAATAATTAATATAAAAATTTTGTAACAAATATAAGTGCCTAGTTCCATTATCCTTAGAGCATAAAAAATTTTACATCAACTTATAATGCTGTATGAATTTAAATTAACAACTACTTTCTAAATTTACCGTAAAAAAAAAAATTTTTTTTTACAAACTTTTATTTAAGTTCTATATCAAGTTCACTTACTTAATACTTGGATTCTTAAATTTGTTTAAATGAACTACGAAAATCATAATGTGTTTTAACCACCAATATTATGGTATAAGTGTTTTTCTTTTAATTTAGACTGTTTCAATTGTGTCCAATTTAAGATGCTTAATTTTAACACTTACCTGCATAATAAATTTGAAGAAAAAAAACGTAAAATAAAGTATGCTTATCTTTTTCATGGGTGGAGCATAAAACAAAATATTATTGATGCCAGTGATTATTTTTTAATGGTGTTATTATTAGTTGCTACGGGTTTTGTGTTAATAGGCACTGTTATAAAAGGTACCCAAATTACTCTTATAGAGACCTGATGTAGCTAATGTTTTAATATACTTCTTGAATTGTGTGAAAAAGCATAAAAGATCAAAAATGCTTTCAAAAAGAATTGATCCAATAAATATTTAGTGTTAAATTTTCTTCTTTTAGAAATATTTTTTTATTTATTTTATTTTCTTTCTTTCTTTTTTTTATTTTTTTTTATTCATACTTTATATACTGCTGCAGTAATAGGCTGCAAATTAATTATCTAATTAGCAATTTTTTTATAATTAACCTTTTTAAATATTGACTTCTCTCTTACTTAAAAATGATTTATTATGGCTTAAGTTTGTTCCAATGATTTCATGGTAATTTTTTTCCATTTTGACAAAATGTTTTTGTACTTTTAACTTTATAAAATTCTCCAAAAATTAGTTGGTTATAATTTAATAATAATAATAGGTTTTATAATGCACTCTTTTTCTGAAAGCTTTTGTATTCCCATTAAAAGAAATCTGTGAATTATTTTTTCTTAGCAAACCAACCAATCACTTTTTTTTTACAATCACTAACAGCTATGTTTATTGACAAATTGTTACAATTGTTGCATTAATGCTAATTTTTTCTATTTCATTTTAACCTTTTATAACATATTTTAATTTTAAAAAAAGGCTTTTTTTAAGAACTAACTATATACTAATATTTAATTTTACTCTTTTGTTGGTCAATACATGATTTTTGATTCAAAATTTTGTACCAAAACATTAAAAAATAAATAAAAAATTTTTCCTAATTGTCAAAATAAATTATTTTTTTCAAGATATGTTAAAAAAATAACATTTTGAATAAAATATTTTATAATTTATAGACACTTTTCTTGACTACACTTTATTAGAATAAAGAAACTGAAACCTGGAAATTTTAAGATTTTTATCTGGAAAAATCAGGGAAATTTGAAATCTGATTTGAGTGGTCACCCTGTAAAATTATTCCTATGTATGATAGATTGCATTTTATGCAGTGGAATTATTTAATATAATGATTAAAAAAAAACATTTGTAATGTCCAGTTCCATCTTGCTTAATAAGTTCTCTTCCCCTTTGAACTTAGAGAAATTGATTGTTTTAAACTCATTCAAAAAGTTTAAAAAATAATTTAGTATTAAATATTACAATGCCCTGTTTAGTGTTAAATATTACAATGCCCATTGGAAATATGAAAAAAATATTGCTAAGAGCTTTGCATAAGAATGAATTAAAAAACTTTTGCTAAGTTTTATATTATTTTTATTTGATTATAAAGTGTGAGTTTAAATGTGCAAAAGAACGAAGACTGGTTGCTTATGTCTGTAGGAGTGCAAATAGTAGCATTATTTCACATTTCAGTCAAAAGTAAAACATGTTATAATCCATTTTATTTTATTTGAATTACATAAAATGATGAATAATTCCATAACAACTGCATTTTTCAGTTACTGGATTTTAATATACAAATGACTTTAATTAACATATTATTTGAATTAAAACACTGATATCTTTCACAAAATTAGTAGTTGGTGCTCTAAGAGTCATTCAAGTCAAGTAAATTGCATTTTTTTAAAATTAAAATGTTTTTTATTTGGGTCAAAAGTTTCAAAGAGCATGCATTTCTGAAATTAATAGTTTTTGAAAAATGTAACACAATGTTAACACACACAAGAAAAAAGAAAAAGTATGTCTTGTGACACCCATTCCTCTAAAAGTATTTTGAATATAGTTCAAATGTTGCATTACCATCAGTATGTTTTGATTTATTATTGCACATATACTCTTTCTGGCTAATAAAATTACATTACTTTTGATAAGTAATGTTATATATTGTTAATATATTGTTAATATATTGATTAATTGTCTTCCTACTTTATAAATTCAAAAGTTATATTGGCAAAACATGTGAAATAAAAAAGAAATCTTTTTATATTTTAAAATGAAAATTTTGTGCTAATGGGAATGTGTACACTAATATTCAGAATGATATTCTCATGGTAAAATAAGTTTATTTTAGTGATTACTGTTCCTATGCAATGTAGTTTATGAAATAGATTATTTCTAAATAAAGTTGAAACAGAATATGTATCTATATTTAAGACAAAATAAATAGCAGTTGATATTTTTTCAATTTTCTATTCTATATCTTTATTATTCTATAGAGATTTATTAACTTTCTTTAAAATTTTGGTTTGGAAAATATAATGTCTGTTTTTAAAAGCTATTTGTTTTAAAGTGAAAAATAGTGTGCCACTATATTTTATTTTTTAAAAATGTAGTTGTATGCTATCATATTTTTTACTTTCAAAAATTTAATTTTAGCATAAAAGGTACATTGGTTAACGTATTATAATTTTTTCTCATTATTAAAATATTGATTACTAAAATGAATAATAAATTTAACATTTTACTTGAAATTAAACTCACCTAAAAATTTTAAATAATATGTGGAACACAAATTTAAATTGCACTTTTAGTTGTCAAACTAAAGAGCCAAAACTTGTTAGGTAGTTAGCATCTTTATTTATATTTTTCTATCCGAATTCACATTGTAACGTAAAATAAGTTATTTAATACTTATTTTAAATTTCATTAATATTTGCATAGTATCATGCTATAAATGAATATACTTATTGTTTTGTATGCATTTATTTTAAGCTCATTTAAAGATGATGAAATGGCCAATATTTTCAAATTTTTATTTCATTTAGACATGATTGGAATGTTTTTATATACATGTATTTAATGCATTATTTATTTATTCACCCCTTGAATATTTTATGGTTCGTGATGTATATTCTGTGTACCTAAATATTATTAAATCAAATGATTAAACCCACCTAAAAATCATTACAATAATTCAAAAAATATAAATAATTATTGAATAAAGTAAAATAAGTCTTGTTTGACTCAAAATTGTACTATAAAACAATCATTAATGCATCCTATTTCTTTTTACTAATTTTAAATTTCTAAAATTTTAGCCTATCAAATGATAAACAGCTGAAAAATTTTAAAAAAAAATAGTTATAAAAATAAACAAATGATTGCTCAAAAATAAAACATGAAATGATCGTGAATGCATTATTTCTTTTGTAGTTAATTTATTATGTCCAAGTTATAAATAAATAAAAATTATTTAAAATAAACATTAGATGTAAAATAAAAAGCAGTTTGCACATTCCTCTTTTATCCACGTGCTCATCATGCTGCATCATTTTATTCTAAATTTGGAAATAGTATATTTTTGAGATTAAAAATAATAAAGCTGACCTTCAGCTGAAAGTGGGGATAAACTTGGCCTTTAAGATAGATCATTTTACCATTTCACTCATTCGATTTAGAGAATGACTTGCATATTTCAAATTTTTTCTTCACGCCTGCAGCAGAAAAGGGGGATCATATTTCTGTCGATCTTTGTAAGAGACTATTAGCGGAGTGATTGAGGGAGGTGAATTCATTAATGGCTTCTTTGGTTGAAGGGTGGAACGTATGTTGCATTATTGTTACATTCTTGCAAACTGTTTTTCACCTGCATGAATTCTTTAAATCATTATTGATCATCAATTATAAAAATAGATTGCTGCAAAGAATGAAAAGATTAAGAATAATAATGAAATTTTGGAGAATCAATTGAACAAAATTGAATTTTCTAGCTCAAGTATTATTATTCCAAAAACAAATACTGCATAGGCTGCCTCATTGGGTACGCAGTGCATACCAAAGTTTAATGTTTATAAATCATAAATGCCATGGTGTATCTCTGCAAAATTACGCTATGTATATCCAGGTTTTTTTATGCATTTAGAAAAAGTATCTCTTTATTTTTTAACTACTTGGAAATCTTATCTTTTAAGAGTAAATTATATTTAAAATTATTAGTTACTTTTTTCTTGATTTTGTTAGATTTTATAAAGAACTTAATTGAAGATCTTAGCTACCATGTATCTTGCGCTCATCAGTTTTATTAACAAAAATTTATAAATTTTAAAACTCTTCTCGCTTTTATAAAGTAATAAGTAATTTTTTGTAGCTTATGCTTTCCAAGTTATTTTTTGTCAGCTTTTTAAAACTTATTTTTGCTAATTAAAAATATTTATACTAAATTTCGTTTATTTTATTTTAGGTTGAAGGATGCTTCTGACTGCAGCTTCGTATATTGGCACCATGCTGTTTTCCCTACTGATGTTGTTGATCTGTATTAAAATGGCACTGACACACGATCAAACCTGATACGGGCATGTAGATTTTGTTGTTATTTCTTTAATGCTCTGCATGTGTGTATATATATATATATATATACACAGTGTAACGTCCCATATCCGGACGTCCCTTTTCCGGAAGGGTCGATTTCCCGGACACTTTTTACCAATCAAAAATAAACAAACATTTCTTCATCTTCCCCTCTCCTTAAAAAAAAAACGAAGTCTTTTGAAAGGTTTTTTCCCTTCTCAGCTTTTAGAGATCTATGCATTGAACCCATAAATCAACAGAAGATCTACTAAGACCATGACGCTCTTCCTCTGGAATGCAGGAAAGGGGGGGGGGTTGCTTTCAAAAGACCACAACTGAGTCCCCTCCCTCCCCCTTCTTTCTATGCAGTTGGCTAGTAAAAGAGACATTTCCTGGAACCTTTTTGAATGTTAAAGTGGAGGGGGAATCCCCTTTAGACACACAAGAAAAAATAAAGAGAACCCAATTAGCATGCCACGCCTTTATGCTTGATTGATAGCCAATGATGGGAGAGAAAATAAGAATTTGTCACTACCCCGCCCTCAACTTGAATGACAAGTAAGGAGGAAATGAATTTTTCTTCTCCACCTACCCACCTTATTGAATGAGGAGAATTTCCCCTTCTTGCTTGAATCGTTCTAGTTTAAAATGGTGGAGAGAGCAATTAATATTTTCATAACTGGGAATTTTTTTCGTTTTCTATATTTATTTTTAGAATAGCAATAATGATTTTTTTTCTAATATTTTGTTTATGATTGATTAGATATCATTCTAATACTAAAACATTATTGCCCGAAAAATAATGTTTATTTATTTTCTGCTTCTTAGATTCAGATCATTTTAAGCTTTGTTTACCTTGGAGGTCAATTATACAGAAAAATCAAATATACGGACTTCGGAAAGTCCCGCCGATTCCGGATACGCGACTTTCCACTGTATATGTATGAAGAAAATTAAGTAAAACAATAAGTTTTATTTTTTAATAAGTTTTTTTTGCTGTTGTCCTTTTTGTATTTCTTTATTATGCTATGGTTTAGTGATCATATTTAATGCACCTTTAATGCTTTCTATTATCTACTATTAACTTACTTTCGTTTTCCTACTCATTCCATTTATTAATTATTTTTGTAATTTCGTGTGGTTGGGACATTGCGTGTGCTTAGGACTTTGCTCTATGAGCCTATTTTAATGGATTTTAACAGTTATAACAATTTAGCGCCTGGTAAAAAGTATGTATAATATTTTAAAAAAAAAATGTTTAATATTTAAATTATTCTTCATGTTGTACACAATACGAAGAGCCTAGTTCAGAGGGGACCTTTGGATCGACATCCTGCTACTATGAAAGCGGAAGCAAAAGATTTTTTGAATTACATTCAATACCCGAAATTTTACCGCCTCATAAAGAGTATGGTGATAAAAGATGCAAAACTTGTCCTAATATTGACCACAAACATACAATTCTTAATAACGATGGCTCCAAATCGTTTTGTGAAACTAAAACTATTATTTATATGTTAACCTATGGTTTTTATAATATGAAATATGTTGGACAAATCAGTAACTCTCTTAACATTCGAATTAATCAACACCGTTCTGTTATAAACAGTAATAAAATTATCAATAACCAGGAATTGAATCATTTTAGAGAACATAATTTTAGCAGTGTCAAAATTAATGTTTTAGATATAGTAGAAGATTTAGATTTAAGACTACAAAAAGAAAATTAATATTTACTTTTATACAAGACAATTTTCCTGTATGGGCTAAACAATACTTTCCAACATACACAGATTAACTTAAATAACTCCTCAACTTATTGAAGATAAGCTTACAAATTGAGGTAAACAGGGATCAATAAGTAATAGAAACTCTCTTAATGGTGACAAATTAAATAAAAATTTTGTTTCTAATTTGGAAAAAGATTTTAATAATCATTATAATATTAAACCAATCTAATATTTTGTTTTCTCCGTTAAGAGTAATAATGTATATAAGCTTCAATATCTTATTATTAGCTTTTCTTTTATTAATTCAAAATTCTTTGTTTCGATCTTGTAAAAGCTAAAATGAATAAAATCTCCCCCCCTAAAAAAAGAAAAATTTAGATAATTTATATTTCATTTTTAACTTTCAAATCCCTATTTTCAATAAGATCAAATTTTATAATATTTTTGAAAATTTTAAAAATTTGTATCCATTAACATAGCATAGCTGCCAAGTGTACAGATTTTATCGGAACGGTTCCGATTTTTATGCCTTGTTCCGATAATACGATTTTGGGTCAAAATGTTCCGATTTTTCATCATAACGTCTTTTACTCTATAAAGTGATCCATGTCCGATTGGCGAAATCCAATCAAGTCGCGTTATCGCTTAGCTCTGCCTCTAGCTGCATTCGTATATTTGATGACGTATGTACAGGTCGCTTCACAGACATTAAGGCTGAGGGCTAGCTGTTTTTGCTTTCCTCGGTGAAATAGGTATCCCACAATTACAAATTGATAATTTGTAAACTACAAATCGTTTGCGGTCGCCCCCTTTTACATGGTGGACGCTAGAGGAAGGGGGTTTGAACGGCGAGAGGACCACTCGTCTGGTCAGCAGATGGGGAGATAAAGAGTGATAGATTTAAATGACCCCGTCCGAGGAGTCTGTCGAGGCACACGTAGGCACAAGCCATTTTACATGCAGAAAGGTAGACCCCCTGGCCGGCTGTGGTCAATGGCACGTGGCATCCATGTCTAATGAGGGAGGGCTTTCCTTCAACTTTGCGAGGTTGCTCTCTCCGTAAGGCTCCTATACTATCAGAGCTGACCTATCAAGCAATATTGGAGCAAAAAAGTTCGCAAGTTAACATTATGTTAGTATTGTGCTTATGTTAGCTCTTTGGAGCAAAAATAGATGATGAGTCGACCTGTCTAATTCAGGGGCTCTAACAGACATCAAGAGGAAATTTTAGCTTCCTCACTCCTTGTCTTTTACTTGCAACTGTACCGGTGTTGAATGTTTACTCGGAACGCATCTCTTCGATTTAAGTTTAGCTTTGAATGCTTTTCCACGTGGTAATCTGAAAAAATGTCAAAAATTCGCCGAAGTCAGTGTTTTTGCGACAATTATAGTGAAGAATTTGATTTCATCAAAAAATCAAGAAAGGGGACATCGTACGTTTTATGTATTGCTTGCAATACAGACATTAGTATAGCACATGGCGGAAAGTGTGATATCATTTCACACGGGAAAACAGCCAAGCATGCTACCGCATATACCAATATGAAAAAGTCAGCAAAAATTTCCAATTTTGTGTCATCCACTATTGATCTACAATCAATTAGAAGCGAACTATTGTTCACAGGATCTCTCCTTGAACACAATATTCCGTTAGCTGCTGCGGACCATGCATCAAAGTTGTTTTGTACGATGTTTCCAAAAAATGAGACTGAGTTTAGGGGTAGCATGAATGCGTCTACTTTGCAGGCAATTTTGATTTACCAAGTCCCAAATGATTCAGCCTTGTTATAGACAAGTGTTTGATGAAAAGTTTTTAAAATCAGCCAAATCTGCTACAACTGTAGCACTTAACAAGAATAATTGATTATTTTTTTATATGTGTTTATTGTCACATATGTTTGAGTAATAATAAAATATTTTGCTTTTAAATATGTTTTAAATTACTAAAATCAGCTATCATTTCTGTTTAATTAGTTTGTTGAATAATAATAATAATCAGAAATCTTGTCAGTTGATATGTATTATAATCAATAATAATTGTTACATTAAATCTTATACAGTTACAATTATGCAAACATTTAGTGTAAGAAGTAAACTTTAATGTCGCGACCGCGTGACGTGTTCCTATTTTTTTCCCTGGCGGGTTGGCAGGTATGACATAGTTAATAGTTAATTTTAACTTAGTTTAAAGCTTTAAATATATTAAATCTCTTGATAGAATTATAGTTAATTATAATGATGTAAGCAAATATTTAGGGAAGATAAATATATTCGATTATGAAAGTCACTGTGAAAAAGAGAAATATTTTAATTTTGTTGATATACATCATAAACATATTATTACTGGTAATTTAAATATTATAGAAAATTTAGAACTTAGGAATTTAAGGATAAAAGGCACAAAATTTAGACCATTTACCATACATCAGTTAATAAAATTCCAAGATACTTTCTTAATGATCTCAATAGTTTTTGTTTAAAGATATCGAATAGATTCTCTTAATCTTTAGGTTTGTTAACAGAATGGAAATAGGGTGTTTATTATTACTTTAAAAACTTTGTTTTCAATAATGAGGATAATTTAAATAACAATTCAACAAATTTTTCTAAAATTGTTCAATCAATTAAGCAACTACAGAAAAAATTTGTAATTACCCCTATAGACAAAGCTAACAATAATTATGTAATCTTCTGTAAAAAATTCTATGTTGAACTTTTAAATACCGAGTTAAAAAATAGTAAAAATTTTCAACTTAGTAATTTAAATAATAATATTGACATCAAAAAATTTTGGCTTTACATAAGAGGTTAAAAATTAAAATTAGCAATATACAATCTCCTTACTTAATTATCAGTCCTAAATTTCATAAAATTCCTATAAAATTTAGAACAATCGCATGTGGGTCTAACATAATTACCTAACTAAACCTGGCACAATTTTCTTTAAATACTTAAATAAAATTATTAACAATATTATTAAAGAAGGTTTTTATTGGATTATCACTAATAATCATACGATTTTAGAATTTATTTAACAGAATAAAATTAATTCTATTGCGACTTTCATTTCCAGGATCTTTTCAATAGCATTCCCCTTTCTAAACTAAAAGATTTCCTTTTGAATTATTACTATCATTTTAAAAATATCCTTAGTTGCGTTTTTGATTATTTTTATCTTTTTAATAATTATCTTTACAATGGAAAAGATTTTTTTCTTCCAATTGACGAAATACCACTAGGATTAAATTTTTCATTTCTCTTAGCTAACTTATTTTTGCACTATTATGAAAAAAATTATACTCTTAATGTTAAATTTGTTTTTAGATTTATTGATGATTTAATTATCCTTAATTTTCAAGATTGTACTATTTTATTAAATAATATTTACCGTGAGAAATTAATCTTGCTTCATAATCATGAGGATGATATTAATTTTAATTTTTTAGAATTGGGTATTATAAAAGAAGAAAATATCTGTTTTGTTGATTTATACGATAAAAGAAATTATTTTAGTTTTAATATAAATAAACTAATTACTTGGAATTCTAATGTTTCTAAAAACATCTATTTAAATATCATTTTTAATCAAATGAATAGAATTAAAAGAATTTGTAGTAATGTTTATTTATCCAAAAAACAAATAGACAAATTTTTCAAAATTCGATAATAAACAATGGATACTTAAGTAATTAAATTCTATATAAAATCATTTAGTTAATTGTATATTATTGTAAGTAAATTTACTAAAAAACTTCTTTGTTAAATTATATAATTTTTACCATGTGCAAATTCATTGCGGGCAAATCCGTAGCTAAAATTATTTACATAACAGGCAATTCATGTTTCTTTCTCTTTTCTATTTTATTTTATTTTTTTCTAAATAAAAGTGAATTTTCTAAAACTTGTCAACTCTCTTGTCAACTTGTCTCAACTTTATCCAGTATAATATTACCTTGCGCACATCCATTTTCATGCCCATCCTTGGCAACAAACAAATCAAACGCACTTCAGTACTGCAGTAAGAAAGCACTATAGAACAAAAACCCTCTATTTATGCTTTTACCTCAATTTGCACTTCTGTTTTCATATTTTGTAATCTGGCAATCTTGTTACGAAAATATTTTAAATCATTCTTGAAAAATTACTGGTTTATGTAAGTTCATTCGTTACTCGCTTTATAGATTTCATTTTATATTTTATTCTGTTTTTTTTATTTTAATTTCTGTCTTTACATTATATTTTTACTTAATGTGTTCTATACTTTTTGTTGTAAATTTTTGTAATTTTTTTAATTTCTCCTCACTCTATTGTATTGATATATTTTGCTTGGCTATATTGATAAAATATTGGCAAGCACTCTTTTTTTTTGAAGATGTAATCGTGTGAGCATTTGAAAAGATTATGTCTTTTATTTTTTGGTATATTATTAATTCCCCCCTTTTTTTCGGATTCTTTTCTTCCGGATATATTTGCCATCTGAAAAATATTTTTTTCTTGAAGATGTTAAAGTTTACATAATTTTTGTGTATTAAATTAATTATTAAACATTTGTAGGATACTTTCCAAGTTGAAAAATATAAAATTATAAGAATAAAGAAGAAAAGTAGTATTCACAATAATATTTATTGATAAGTTTTGACAGTATTTTAGAAAAATAGTATTTAAAGTGTTAAGTTTGAGGGAAGTTAAAGCATAGTGATTCTTTAAATAAACCCTAAAATGTTTCTCTTCTGTCATGTATCTTAAGTGTTAAATACTCTTAAAAGTGTACTTAAGTGTTAAATACTCTAAAAAGATTCTATAAAGATTATAAAAATCAACTAATAAAATTGTAAACTTTTTTTTTAACTAAGTACAGCTGTCCTTAAATTCATGCCGTATTTGTCATCACTTATTTACGTTTTTTAAGTAACACAATTGGAATTCATGGATGGAGACTTTTCAAAAGGAAATAATCTACTTTGAATGTTCTCTTTGGTTGATGAAGCTTTTAAGAGTTTTTTTTACTATGCCTTGTCTGTTATCATAATTATTAGTATAAAAAATATTTATTGATTCAACTGAATAGTTTAGCTTAGTAATTTTTAGCCTAAATTAAATAGAATTTATTGTTTTTGTTTTCTGAATTTTTTTAAGAATTAAAATACTGTTTTCTGAATTTTCATTCTTTTACAGACATGACTCTTTTGGTGAAGTTTTTTTAAAAAAAAATTTAACTTTGCTTGCATTCAATATTATTAAAATTATGCATGAAATATCTTTCTTTGTCTAGAACAGTGTTTCTCAACCACTGTTTGCGGCACTTTTGTGTGTCGCCAAATTCTGAAAGTCTGCAGCCAAATATTAGAAATGATACAATAAAAATTGCAATGTTTTTTCTTATTACAAGTAAACTTTAAATAAAAGAGACGTGTATATATATATAATATTATATATATATATACCGTAATTTCGCGGAGATAGGCCGCAGCGTTATTGATTTAAAGCTTGAAAATTTAGTAGGAAGGCGTATCTGACGGGGCGGCCTATATAGTATTACCTTTTTTTTTTCCTTCAAAAAATTTTGCTTTTTAGAAACCCCACAAATTTCATCATCATTTTTTCCACCTGTTACTGTGCTTTTTATTTTTTCATGCTTAATGTTACTCCAAGGAATGGTCAGCATACCTGAAATTTTCCCCTCCCTAATCCTTTTTTGGACTCACTTCCTGGAGACCACTATCTACAAGAGAAGGAAGTCTCTCTTTCCCTTCTGCCATATGAACAGCTGTAGAGTGTAAGAAATGGGCGTGGAGTGGAGAAGCATAAATCAGAAAGGAATAAATGATGAAAATCAGGGTGGGGCCAGTGATAACATCAACTGTAAAACAAATGCTCCCTTGTTTCCAGGAAATATGTCTCTTCCACTTGTCCTGAATGCCTCTCCACTCCCCTTTTTTCTTCAACTGGTTGTTAAAAACATGTGAATGTTTGATGAATAAAGGATGCTGATGAGCTTGGAATGACCTTCAATAATCTTACAATTAGAAAGTTCAAAAATAATTTCAAACTTTATCTGAGGATCTGTGAAGAGGGAAAAGATCAATGTGTGTGAGAATTTTAGACAGGGATAAAAGAAAGACCCTCCTAGGCGGAGTCAATTAAAAAAAGAAACTGGATTTGAGAAGGAAAAATAGGGGGAGGAATTGTTAAAAATAGAAACTTGTTTTAAATGCTTGGGAGAGCGCTTTTTATTGTTTTTTTTTTCATTGCTCATATTTCTGTGTGATTTTGATCATCTTCCTCAGCTTATTATGAAATTTTTTTTAAACGTTTTATCTTCAATTCTGATGCGTTTTTGTTTTATTAATATTTTTCTTTAATTAATATTTTTGTTTCGTTTATGCTATTTTCGTTTTTTTTTAAACATAACTTTATTTAAGTTATCCATTTTAAATGCCTCCCATTAAGAGGAAGAACTATAACGCTGCGTTTAAGCTGTCAGCAATTAAAAGAGGAAAAAAAAACCTGATAAATGGCTTCAAAAAAGCAGAAATCCCGGGACAAAACAAAACCGAAAGTTAGTCTGAAAGTGTGAGTGACGGAGATTAATCCGAAATAAACAATTAACTAGTAAACCTAATTTGCTCTGATACAGAGAGCTCTGATTTTGAGGGATTTTTACGTGCAGTGATATGAATATATAGTGATAGGTGATATCTAAATAAATTATTCTTAAGTTTTTCTTTGAACAAATTTTGTTTGAATTTATCGTTTATTTCTAAAACAGGATTTTGGATTGTTGATTCGTTTTATTTTTACAAAATTTCATACTTATTTTAATGGTTTTTGATATATTAATTATTTTATTTATATTTTAATGGTTACTTCTGTTTAAAATTAGAAAATGCTTAATTTTACTTAGAAAGTTACTGAAATCTATTTTATATACTAGGATTGTCTTTATTATTTTGTATGTTCAATATCCTTTTATTGATTTTTATTTAACTATTAAAATTATATACACATGTGTCAAGTCTTTAATCAATACCTGCGTTAAGTTCAAAATTCGTTAATTGTAAAAAAATTCGTTGCGGCGTGTCCGGTGAAAAACTTTTTTCTTTCGGTCGATTTTTGAGGGTGCAGTGTATATACCAGGGCGGCTTTTCTCCGTGAAATTGCAGTACTTTTTATAATTTTTCCACGCTTTAACCGTGTGAACATCTTTGTCAGCGATTGTCTTGTCTCTGACAATCTTAAAATAAATTTAAATAAGAAGGAAGTGTTTAAACTCTATGGCTCACAATTTAAAAAAATGTTGAAAAAAGTAGGAAATTTAATGACCATTTAAATTATAAATTAACAAAGGAAAGCAAGCTAAATATTAACTTTCAAACAGAAATAAAAGCTAATCATTAAAGTAAGCTATGCAATTAATAGTTATAAAAACAGATTAACAAAGGATAACTAACAGAAAAATAAGCTAACAATTAATAATTAGCAAAAAAACTAATTAATAAGAAATCGCAAAAAAATAACAATTTAAAAAACAGAACAGTTAATAACTATAGAAAACAAGCTAACAATTAAAATCTAGCAAAAAAAATAAATAACTGTTACTAACTAATGAAAAATTAGTCGGAAGAAATAATTAAACCCTTAATAAACATGCTTTTGTAGTACATATTATTTTATTTCGCATTCAAAATTATTATCACAAACTATTTAACACAGTGTAATATAGGTAAGTAAACAACTTTTAAACTAATTATTTTCATTGCGTGACGTCAAATTTCGAAATTGTTAAAAGTGTACCGCCACAAAAAAAAGGTTGAGAATCACTGATCTAGAATATGCAAAAATAATAGGTATTATGGCAACAGGCATGTCAATCTTTAGGGTATTTAACCAAAAATGTATTAACTAATAATGCTAAAAAAATATGACAAACATTTATCTAATAAAGAAGTTTATTTGCTTTTGTATTTATAAAAATTATACTCTCTCATGTAATGAAAAGGTGTTGTTTCTCTTTCCAGTTTTCAAGTGACACCAAATTTTAAAAATGATCCTGTTTTGATTGAATGACAGGAGTTTTTTTTTTTAAAATAATTCTAACAATTGTTTTTTCAGTTATTTGTATGCCTCTTTTTATGCTAGGAAGCAAAAACTATTAGAATTAAAGCACTGGAATATTGTATATAATTTGCAAATATGTGAACTTGTGAACTTTGTGAACTTGTTTGCTTTAGTTTAAGTCTTAAATCGAGAAATGCATTTTTAAATTTTAATTATAAAATATATTTTTTATAAAAGTGTGTTCTATATGTTTATAAATTTTTTTTTGTATCGTTTTCCAGCTTATGTTGAACATTGTCTTTACAAACTATTTTAGAATTTACCAGCCGTGCCCTTCACGATTGGAAAACTTATGTGGGAAAAGAGGAGCTTAGCTTCACATAAGTATCGCTTAGAAACTGACGAAGCCCATCTTCCTAGTCAAAATTTAGAACTGGTTTGTTTTAAAGTTTCTACATTTTTTCTGCTTAAATCATTATTTTAAGCTTAATGTTTCTCCATTTTTTAATAATTCTAATTTTAGGGTTTAAATGCTCTTGGAATTAAGAAGAATATTCATTTATTTGTATCAATATATATATATATATATATATATATATATATATATATATATATATATATATATATATATATATATATATATATATATATATATATATATATATATATATATATATATATATATATATACTTCTACAATCTCAATAATCAGATAAAGCTTCTTCACTCTTTCACTGCACACATTCATTTGTTTATTTATCTTAATCTATAGATTAATTTAACATTTTCTTAAGAGTTATTAAAAAGCTATAGCCATCATTATAACTCTATTTTACAAACATTTTTCTTATTGTTGTATTTTACTCATTCTTAATACTTTTCTCAATGGTTATATGGTGTTAGTTTTTTCTTTTGTTAAAACACTTGGTAATTTATTACTGCAGGATCTGCTTATAAAGTTCTAATATTTAACAAGTTTCTGGATTTAATGTATAATTACCTTAAAATGTAGCATTTAAAGGTCAGCTACTTATCTGGGAATTATAAAAATCTGGCTGACGTCTAAAATTATGATAGTTAAAAAGGAACAGGAAGAGGCTTGGAATGGTTAACATGCTTGATATTTTTTTTAACATTCTTAGCACTGTATGCAAATAAGTTTTGTAAAGTGCAGATCATAAATAAAAACAAAAAATTAGAAATTGAGAACAAAATAAAGCTGTTGGAAGTTGCTGGTAAAAATTTATTTTATGTCATTTGTTTATATTTTGGTGGCATAAAATTTTTTGTTATATATTTTGTTTATCAAAATTATGTTTGTTTATTTCAAAGTCTCATTACCATTTAATTGAATTAACTATAATGTGATTAGATTTTATATTCTATGTTTATTATATTTCTTATTTTTTATGGATATTTGTTGAACGCTCAAGTAATAATAAGCATTTGAGTACTATAAATATTCGCCACATAGCCAATTCTGTATGTACTCATGGAATAGGTGTTATGAATACAACAGTAAGCGATTTAAATATTTTTTGATATGATATATTTTTTTTAAAATTAAAGTTGCATGATGTTATTGTTTAATTTTAGGTAAATTTTGTTTGCGAATTTCTGTGGAAAAAGTTTAAAATATTTTCCCAATTTCTTTATTTCTTATCAAACCAAGATTAATAAAGGGGAATTTTTTTTACTATTTTGCAATTACTATAAGAATGATCTAAAAAAATTGTACACAGGTAATAAATTAAATAATTAATTTTTATTTTATTTCAGTATTAGTGTGTAGTTTAATTAATGATATAATTTTTGTTTACATTTATTCTCCTTTGACAAGATTTAAGATATTTCAAAGAAAACAAGAGTCAAAGTGGTCAAGAAGTAACAGTTAGTGAAATTTTAAAAATTATCCTATCCATTTATTTTTATTATTGTTTAAGTTTTTGGGTGTTCCTAGATAAAATTTTAATTTGCTATCAATATTTCATTCAAAGTTCACCTTGTTATTCAATTTTCGTGCAATTTAATTCGCATTGAAATTTAATAACTAACTTCAAATTCAATATTTTATGCTTAACCTAATAAAATAGTCCTTTGAAATAATTTTTAAAAAGAAATGAGGGTTTAATGTATGAAATATGCAATTTTTGACTTACCTTTTAATCTTAAAATATTTATAACATCAAAACTGTTAGATCTATCAAATAAATTTTTTTTTTTTACTTTAGTCTAAAAAATACACAGTAAATAATGTCTCAGAATTTATTGTCATAAAATTAATTTACATTGCATTAAGGGATCATAACTTTCATTCATTATTTTCACATTGCGTATCAGAAATATCATTTTTATGAAAAACCAATTTCTTTTTAAAATTATTTTTTAAATATAAGAAGATTTTCAATGTCATACTTGCAATTTATTATTGTAAAATTTAAAGCATTCATTATATGAATATGATAATTTAATTCAAAATTACATTATTTATTTTATGACAAATTTATTGTAATTATACACTATATAAATTCATTAATAACTAGGAAAAAAAAACAGTATTTTATAAAGAGGATATTTTTTATGTACCATATTATTTAGTTATAGGCTTTAAATGTGTTTTGCATTTTAAATAATGCAAGAATCAATTGAAGAAGTTAAACATTTAATACCAAGTGAAATGTTTCGAACATTATTCATTTAAATTTTTTATTTTTTTATTTCATTCATAAAAATTTTACATCTCTTTCCTTCTTCACCAAAAAAACCTTGCATGATTCGACAAAATATCTAAAATAAAAGAAAGAAATCACTATCATGATAAAATTTTACACATTAACATTAGAATGCACATATTAGAATAAGGGGGATTAAATACCATTAATTTGAAATCAGTTAAGCCTTCAGGCATCCCTTATAAACTGATTTTAAGTTTGTCAGATATTTTGATTATAGTTCTAAGTTTATTCTTATGAAACATGGCAGATATTTGATTTTGTAGCTTTAATGTTCGGGCTGAAATTTGTTTTAAAAAAATTAATTGTATTTATAAATGAAGACTATTAAAAATGAAAGTATGTTGAAAAATTAGTAAGGTAAACTTACATACTTACTACCATTGTAGAAAAGTAAAGTGTCAATAGATAAATGTAAAGTATAAATAAAAAGTAAAGTATCCATAGTTAACATTGAATAATAATAAACAAAATATTATGCAAATCATCATATACCAAAAAAAGAGGGATTAATGTAGAAACAGATAAGGGATTTGGGAATTTGTTTTTTTAAAAATTACTTCTTATATTACTACCCTTTTTTTAATACTTTTCAATAATTACCAAAAAAAGGGGTAACTTTGTGAGAGACAAGATAAATATTCATGTTTTCTAACTTGTTTTAAAATAAGCTTTTCAAAAATTAAAAGAATTCTTAGGGAAGAATAAAATAATTATTTCAATAATAATAGAAATAAAATAAATTTTTCAAATAATCAAACACATGCTTTAACAATCAACTGAAATAAAGATAGAAATTTAAAAATAAAAAAATACAATGATTATTATATTTTATGTTATAATAATGCAACAAAGCTTGGCGAGTTGCTTGGCAAATATTTCAAAATGAAGCTTTTCACCAGTATAAATCTTTACATATATAAAAATAGAAATAATTTCTATCTAAAGTAATTAAAACTTTGATTGGAATAAATTATAATAAGTTTTAATTTTCTTAGTTTGAACCAAATATAAATATTTTAAAAGAAAATCTAGGAAATAGTTTACTGAACTCACCAGTTTTGAAATGAATCCTCAGTGCTTAACTGTTTAAATATTGCAAATAAATAAGAAATTTAAACAAAGGCATGTTTAAATAAAACATGAGTAATTGAATTTGTATAAATATGACGAATTGGCCAACAGTAAAAATGTATAAAAGGTCACAACAACCTCCCATCCTGCAGTAGCAAAACATGAGAACTTTTCTTTAGCAGTTTCATATTTTCTTTAACCATAGTTGAATCAAAGGCTGGATAAACACTTTCCAATTAAACTTAGGATCAATAAAGAGAATTTCTGTACCATTTACTTCCAGGATCTCGTTTTGCAGTCATGTCTTGGAGAATGTGACATTACAGCTTAAAAGAAAGCAAGAACAGCTGAAATTAAAATATATTTTATAATTAGCAATAGAATTCATCAAACATTAAAAATAATTTATTACAAATATTATTTTCGAAGCTACATTGTTTCGAATATTACAAGTAGCTATACATGTTTTAGTAAATAATAAAACTAATTGATAAGAAATAATAATTATGAATAACACAAAAGAACCTCACAAAGCATATAAAAGCACAATTGGTTTTGTCTGCAAAAGGAATTGTTTTAAATAATAACTACATAAGTAAAATTTATTTCAACATGATTTAAGCAATATTTTAAATAAGCAGTCAAGGATAACAAACTTGATCTTCCACCCCTGAGTGCAGGATGAGGGTAACCTTTGAAATCTTAATTATGAACTTTTTCGGATTCTTCAGAAAAATTAGCCTAATTTGTTTGTCTATATGTTTATGCATTTTGCTTCACGGATGATGTTGTAATGGAGAAATTTATGTACATAATAGCTACTAATTGTTTAAAATGATTTGTTGAGTTAATCGAAACAAGAAAATTAATGAAATTTGTTCTTTATTTTTAAAAAAAAAAATTTTGAAATTTAAAAAAAAAAAATCAATACAAACAATTTGAAAAAATGTCTAGTTTTATGTCATTAATTTGATGAGCCTCCAGATTTACCATTTTAAACTAGCTAATCTAACTGTCTATAATTTTCAAAGTCTGAGACATATCATAATAAAGCCAGATCCTTCAAAAGTTAAGACCCAATAGTATTACTCTTGAAATTTTTTTTTACATATATCATCAAAATAAAATTATGAATTAAAACATTATTGTACATAATAAAACTTATTTACCCAAAAATAAATGGCAGGGCTCCATACAAAAAATAATATTTCATCATTTAATTTACTCATGATTAAATTGGGAATTTAGTTACTAGAAAATGTTACAGTCTCTTTAAGTAAATGGTATTAAATGACAGAAATTTTTTTTTTACTAAGGAATGCATTTTACTGAATTTAAAAAAAAAAAAAGAAACAATTTCGTTCATGTTTTAGAAGATTTTTTCCTTTAAAATATAATGCTTGTTTGATTGTTTATTTATTTTTTTTTTCAAAATTACCTCAAATTTAAAAATAAATAAAAAGAACATTTGAAAAATAGCAATATTTTAATTTGTTTTTAGTAATCAAATTAATTTCATTGCAAAAATAGTTCTCATATACAATAAGGTATCCCTTTGATTGAGCACTTTATCTAAGATCTTTTACTATACATAAATTCTTACATTCTCCTATTATTTCTTCGATTTGTAATTCACATATAATAATTTGATTTCTTATTTTTAGAAAAATCTCACTCATAAATAATTTACCAGTTTTCTGTCAGAATATGAAAAAAAAACACTTAGGTAAGACGGGCACCAAATTGTAAATATTTAACTTTTAATGTTCTAACAAAATCCGGAGAAAACGACTGCTTATTCTACATTCTAAAATCTAACTAGTTTTTAGCGCAAGTTAGGTTTTTAATAACTACTTTTATATTTTGAATAATATGATAAGTATTAATTGAGCATTAAATAACTTTGCTGACAATGTATTTTTAACAAAATTTAATAATTTCTATATATTTTAGAGCTTCAAAATTAGTATACTAAATTCAACATGATTGATAATTGTCTAGGATAAAAATAAATATAAAATATCTTGAAGCAAAGCATGAAATTAACCAATGCAGTAAAGGGAGCGCATTCTTATTTCAGCAAAACTTTTTGTAGTAAAACTATTACAATCACCACATTGATAAATATTTTCGCCTGTGTCCATATTTAAAATTAGCTATGTTGTATTTTGCTCTATTTTGTGTTGTGATCAAATAGACAGTTAGTTGGAATATTTGACTTTGAACTTTTTCAACTGTTAAGTTTCATCAATATATTAAAATAAAGCGACTTTCTAAACTATTCAAAGACAAAATCGGTTTAAATTTTTTAGTGAATATAGTTGACTCTCATTTCTCTGAAGCACCCAAATTTGCTTTGATTCCAAAACAACTGAACCGATTAAACTTTTTGTGACATCACAAACTATGAATTCTGCAGCGGATTTAAATTCTGAATTGAGGCCCTCAAGATCTCAGGAATACAAACAGACCCACCAATTTAACATTTGCTCATTCAAGTATTTAATTTTTTTTAGCCACCATAATTCTTTATCAGCTTACTTTTTTTATTAAATCTGCAATCTTCTTTATTTAAACTAGTTTCACGAGACTGAGTTCCTAAAAAATCAGATCCTATTGCTTTGAGCTCATGCATGCTCCCTCAAAACGTTTTGGTGGCATGTGTTATTATAAATTTGATTTGTAATAATTTTGTAAGCTTAAAAGTAATTAGTCTTAGATTTCTGAAAGGAATGTTTGAATTCTTAACAATTTTTCCCGTGCTTATGTCTCAGCGCCATGTTTTTTTCTTCTTCTTACATTACTTTAATTTAAATAATACAGATTTGAAAAAAATACATCACTTTCTTTTCTGATATGCATGTGCACATTTTTTTAAAAGTATATTTCTATGGAATGTTACTGTAGAAATTATATTGACAGTTACAGTATAAAACTCTATTTTATGTATAAAAATATAGTTTTTTATTTCATTTTTGATATTTACAAATAAGTAAATAAAGCTGTTTATATCTTTGATTAAATTGTTCGTAGCCAAAATGTACATATTATTGGCAATTCTTATTTTATATTATATATTCTTACTTATACTCAAACAAATACTATTTACCATAAATTAAAAAAAGAGCATACCTATTTTTTTAAATTTTCAGTTATTACCCTTCTCTTTACGTGTAATCGTAATAATTTTAATTCTAAATATGTTTCTTAATTCATTAAACAGTATTTTTTGCCATGAAATTGTGTAAAAAAATAAGTAGTTGTAAATAAATTGTATAAAAAAATAAAATAAACTTTATACCAAAAGATATTTTAATAATAATTAAAAAACATGGATAATCATATTTTTAAATAATTTGTTAAAAAAATTAACACATACATCTTGGAAAATAAATTTGATTTTTGTTGAATAATATTACCCTTTTTCAAAGGTTAAAATTTAAAATATATTTAATGGAGTAAAAAAAGAACATATTTAGTGGTTAAATTTCATTTGTAAGAATTCAGTTAAGCAAATTTGCTGCAGCAATTTGAATTAATTCATAGAGTAAATATTTTAAGCTATTTACTCTTTTAATTATGTATCTTTATTGACCTTTATTTATTTTTCATTAAAATAAATGCATGCAGTTATGAGCAATTTTAGGTTTTAAACATTTTATTAAGTAAACAATTCAATCTCATTAGAATGTTATGGAATATAATGTTTATTCAATTGAAAAGTTTTGTGAGTACAGTATTTATCACATAATTTTTGAAAAGAAAAATTTAAAACTTATCGTAATATCAATGACATTATTACCATAATTTTTATAAATTTTTTGTAGTCTATTGCAATCCAACCAAAAAAAAGTAACTGAAAAAAAAAATCTAATTAAAATATCCTTAGAATGACGAAAAACAACATAATCATCCTAATGCTTAGTGAATATCTTTTTATAATTTAGAAAATTTCTTTGCAAGCAAAAAGAGAAGTAAATGCTTGAATTAATAAACAATTATAAGTTTTAAAATTTATTAAGTAATTTTTTTCTTATCTTAATGACAGGCACTGAGCTTTCATCCTTCACCTTGAAAGATGCCGGAAGTATTGCCCATTTAAAGTTACCCAATGGGCACCTGTAAAACTAATTCACGGAGGAGAGCAACATTACCCATGCTACACTGTCACAGATACCTGTTTATAGGTTGGGCCACATTCACACAACAGAGAATGGCCCACTCAGAGAAACATCCATGCACTAAGTTGGATACGAACCCGCAACCATTGGTTTCGCAGTCAGGCATGCTGACCACTCGGCCACCTGGCCGGCATTTATTAAATTTAATCTATGAATGTTTTAGTATATGAGGTATTTTCAACCAACAAGTTTTGTAATTACAGTATTTATTGAAGAGAAAAATCAAATATTAATAATAATATCTATCAATAAGATCCAATGCATTCCATTCCCCGATCCAATTATGCAATCCATTCCCTTTTTTTTTTAAACATTTTGCAGTCAATAGAAACCCTAACAAAGAAAGAGTACACAAAGAACAATGAAATAAAAATGTCAGAAAGCTGATCAAAACAACTTAATAATTCATAGCTAATAGATATTTGTTTTATAATCAATTCAAGTATTCTTAATGAAAAGTGTCATTGCAAGTAAAAATTCATCAAAAAAATAGGAAAAAAAATATTAAAATTTTAAAACATAATAAAAATACCCTTGAGATGGCAAAAATTTAATGAATGGTTAAATGCTAATGGTAAATGGAAAATTTAATGCTAATGGTAGTTTTTAAACAATTTATTTAAGTTTTAATATTGTTAGTAACACTGTAACAATGAGGGCCAAAATCAATTGGACTGTTCAGATCTGCATAACAATGGGAGACGAAAATAAGGAGAATTTGTTTCCTCGATAGCTATTCCAATTTCAAACGCTTCTTCGGAGCACATGCATTAGCTCATAATAATAGGAGTCATTTTTGGCGGTGCTCTATCTTTAAAAACTAGTAGTATTCAGCCTTTTGCCCCAGATGTCCTACAAAAGGGCTCGTGCTTGACAAACTCTCATAGATGTTTAAGCTGAGCATGTATTGTGTAATTTTCTCTCCTAGCTATTTACTTCTCCTGTTTTTAATTTTTTACTTCTTTCTTAACTTCATGGAGTATTGGAATATATTTTTCATGTTATTGGTTTTTAGATTTCAATTAGTTGTTAACAGTTTTTAAATAAATTTAGGTATATTTCTATTTTGCCAGGGTAGATAAAGTCATCAATGCAGACTTACTTAGTGCAAATAAATTAAACAGTTTTTTTTAATTATTATTATTTATAAGTAATGTTTTTAAAAAAGAAAAAAAAAATAGATAAGTTAGTTGCTGAAATTACTTGTGCAATCGAAATGAAAAAGTACCTAGATTAGTTTCAATCTGTTTCCGTCCTTTGCTTAATATTATTCTGAAGTATGTATCTGTGAATCTTGATTATCAGAGCCTGGTTTGCATCTGTATTATAATAACAAGATTAAACTGGTCATGTTAAAACATAGTATTGAACCTTTAACCTAGCATATACCATTACATGAAATACGACTCTATAGGTCAACATTTATCTGTATTTTTGTCGTATCTGCAAGCAGGATATGTCAGTAGATAAATGTAGGAAAATTGAAGTGATTATTACAATGAATTGAAAAATGAATGATTAAACTGCTTGAAACAATTATCAAAGTCAATTATTCTGGTATAAAAATTATTAACACTTAAATTTATTATAATATGAAAGTAAGCAGCTACATTTATCATGATTTTGGCAGATTTTAGTTTCAACTATTAGGTGGTAGATAAATTTTTTTTTAAAAAAAAGCTTAATAGTTGAAACTTATTTATTAGAAAATAATATTTTTAATATAATTTCTAAACTTTAATTTCTTGATATTTTTTAAAGTCCTCTAATTTTAATAGTTCTTTTTGAACTTGGAGATTGATATTTTTTTAATGAACTAACTTGATTATTTATGTATTAAATTTATGTATTAAATTTATATCTATGTTTCCAAAATTTTTTTGTAAAACTTTAAAAGTTGGCTATGAATTTTTTTTACATGAATAACGAGCATATAATAAATTGTTTTGTATGAAATTTACTTAATTTTTACTTCAGTACTTCACTTGTTGCCTCACTCAGTCCTCTTGTTTATGGCGGTATTCAAGGGGTGATGGAGAAGGACATAGTTCTGGGGTTGGGTTTGCTTAGGGCTCTATCAAAAAAATTTTTTAAAAAATTTAGTTTTTATTAATTATAGTTCTTTTAAAGAAAGTTTTTTATATCTAAGTAAAAACTGCAATTTTGTATTAAGAGTCAAATATTCTGCAAATATTCTACGTATTTTACAAATATTCTATAAATTTTACAAAACATTCTACAAATATAAAAATAGGATTTTTGTATTTTGCAGAATAGTAGAACTTGACCAGAGGCACATGAAATCTCTGTTCAGTCTTGCGTATCATTCATTCAATTTAGAAATTGCTTAAAGCAAAAGTTTTGAACAAATTTTTCTCATTAGTTGGTCAGATAAAAAGTTACATTGATTGAGAATGTTAAAGGTAAAAAGTAAATCATATGTAATAAATTTTTACTTGCCAACTAATTTTGTAAAAATTTGAAATATTTGCAACAATAAAAAATGCAGCACGTTATTAAAAATAAAATAAAAAATAACATTGCTTGAATTTGTTAATTATAACTTGTATGAAACTATGTGATTCTCATTTTGGTATTCATCGTTCGTTATTTTTGGATAATTTTATTTTATACAGGACTTTAATTTAGTAAAAATGATAGTAGATGTTATATATTTGCTAAAAATTTTGTACTATTTCATTTTGGCTTGCAATCCTTATTTTTATGTACTAGTATTTTTTTGAGCATGGAAAAAGCTGTCATTTCAAATTTTTATTGCTTACATGGTTTTTAATTTTTGTGATAATTTTGAATTGCTAATTATTTCCATACTTTAAATTTTTCTTTTTACAGTCCAATGAAATAACTATTGATGATACTTTCTGACAAGTAAAACTTTCAAGGTATGCAAAAATGTATAGTAACAATTTGAGACACATAGGTGTACTTATAATGAATGGAGAGTGTATTTAAAATTATTATATTTTAAAGCGGCAACTTAGATTTTTACTATTTTTCTGTGATCATAAACTGCAAGCAAATTTGTAGACTTTCATTCATGCATTACAATACAGAATCTGTGCGAATGTTTTAACTGTTAAATGTTTAAAAGCATATTGGCAATATTAAATCTGTGTAAAGAAGAAAGTTTTGATTTTTGCCTAATTTTTTGTAACATTAAACTTAAATTTAAATTAAGAAAAATGAACTTAAAATTTAATTTGTAACATTTAAATAAAGGCTAACACAAATCATTATCTTGAACAAATAATAATGAGTAGATTTGTTGAGTTATGTACACTTACTCAATAATAAGCTAAGTCAGTGTCAAGGCTTCTTAAAGTAAGGTATTTTTATTTTTTGAAATAATATGGCTTGCAATTTTTTTAAATTTCTGTTTATTTTTACTTTAAGATGATATTTCACTAAAAAGAATTTACTCTAATCAAGATATATTTATGCTCCTTACATGTACTTTTTTCCTTGTTAAGAATTTTTACCAACATTTGATAAAAATATTGAAATTAATTTGTTTTGAGAAGACAAACAATATCTTCTGAATCCTAATGCTAATAGTGAAAGAAAAAGTGTGGATTTATTACAATTTGGGTAAAACACCTGAAGCAACAGGTTTGATGTTTATGCATCAATTGATAAAAACATTGTGATGTAGTCGGTTAAAGAAGTAGTTGTAAAAGTAGAAGAAGTGCAATATAATTCCAATGAAGACTGAACTTAACACAACCAATTAAAGCAAACATTTGCAGGAGGTCTGAAAGCCTTAAAAACAATAAGGAGCTTTCTGTATTCACAGTAACTTTCAGAAAATGAACTATAATCTGTAACAGCTGTTAAAAATTTATTGTTTGTTCTAAGAAAAAAGAAAACCAAAATTTCCAAATTTTTTAAGGAAGTTAATACATTTATTTATCCCTTTCTTGCACTGTAAATATTTTGAATAATTTTTCAGTTAAATGTTTTATACTTATTACAATTCTATTAATTTTCATACATTTCCAAATTCTTAAAAGTTAACCCTCAGTCGTCGTTTTCCTGCATCTGTGGTTTGTGAAGAATAGTTCCCCGAGAAGGATCGATTGAGGTTCTTATGTATTGAATTTTAGCTTATAAAAACAAATCATAATAAACAAAATTCAAATTTTTCTTATAAACTACAATTTAGTAATCGAGATTTCTGAAAGCATTTATCTGCCATCTCACTGTGTATTTTAAGAAAAACTTAATTTTTTGTATCTATTCTGTCGAATTAAAACTATTTTCTTAACTCATATTTTTTATTATGTAATTAATGTTTAAGGTGAAGGTTTAAGAACTCGTCGCTTACCACCCACATTTTTCCTTAACTCTCACACTATGTATATCGCAGGAAAGTGCTAACCACACCTGTTTCACAGGTTTGTGAGTAACTGTTGCTTCTTCTAAAAAAATCTTTAAACTTCGAAAAAATAAAATTTTATAAATAAGAACGAAAAAAGCTGAAATATTGCACCTTTGATTTATTAAGTAGTCAAAATTTTGATTTTAAAAGGCGGCGGCATTGATTTTATTAAAGGATGTTTTTAACATGTATTAATATTGTAACGACTCGTTTCTTGCCGATTTGATTTTATAAAGCGGCTGATTTTATTATCCGGTGATTTTATTAGTGGCGGGCACTGTATTAACTTTTATGTTAACCTTTGTATATTGGGATTAACTCTGTATGTTAAATTATAATTTATAAGATATACGTGTTCATGTCTGGAATTGCTTGTGTATGTGATTTATAAACAAAACATTTTCCTGGAAACTTTTTACAGAAATTTATACCTACTGCTTTTTCTTTTCTTTTTTTTCTTTTAAGAATAACTTTTATAATATTTTCTTTTTCAATGCATGCTTTTATTAATGTTTGAAATTTTTCATCAAGATTTTATTATATATAAATATAATAATAATTAATTATATGTTGCATATCATTTTTACTGCCTGGAAACTTTGTACAGAGATTTATACCTACTGTTTTTTCTTTTCTTTTCTTTTTTTTTCTTTTAAGAATTACTTTTATAATATTTTCTTTTTCAGTGCATGCTTTTATTAATGATTGAAATTTTTCATCATTGATTTTATTATATATAAATATAATAATAATTAATTTTATGTTGCATATCATTTTTACATCTGGCTGGAGCCTGGAAACTTTGTACAGAGATTTATAACTACTCTTTTTTCTTTTCTTTTTTTCTTTTTACTTTTATAATATTTTCTTTTTCAGTGCATGCTTTTATTAATATTTGAAATTTTTCATCAAGATTTTATTATTTATAAATATAATAATAATTAATTTTATGTTGCGTGCGAGTTTTGCATCAGGCTGAAGCTGGGAAAGTTATAGGTTTAAATACAGTTTTGTTATTTATTTATTTTTAAGAATTTTATAATATTTTCTTTCTCAATGCATGCTTTTATTAGCATGCATTGAGAAAGCTGTACTTTGATTTCTATGCTGGAACTTTGATATTATTAATTATTAATTGTTGTTATTATTATTGTTTGCCATAATTTCTAGAATGTGGTGAAAATTACTTTCCTGTATGATGTTTTACTTTGGTATGTATTTAACAATATTCATAGTGTAACGGATAGTTAATTTGTAGCACCAGATGGCGCTACCCCTCTATCCGCAAAAACAGTAACAATAATCTTCATTCTGACTTAATTGGAGATGACGCAAGACGAGCTCTGCGAACCATCATGGTTCCCTTTTTCCCACTCATTTTAGTAAAACTTTCAAGTTCTTTTTTTTTTTTTTTTTAGATAATGTTATGTTATTACCCTTTATTGTTAAATGTTTAATGTGAAAGTATGATTAAAAATACTGAGCTCTTTATGATGGTGTTTTTCTGCCATCGTCTTGCGTCCTTACAATAGTTTATTTTTAAAATGAATTCTTTGATGATTGAATAAATTGCAAGATTTTTAGTAATTTTTTTTCAAAACTACTAGTTTTTTTAAAATTGATTTTGTCCTACATTTTATTATATTTTCACATAGTATTATATTTTTTTATAGTCCTATATGTTATTATATTTTTGCATAGTATATTTTTTTATCTAAAACTACACTCTTTTATTTATTTTTTAGTTTCTGCTTGAAAATTATTTTATAAAATCCCAGTAGATTTAAGCTATATTTTCAGATTTTCAACATATCCAAACGTGAACTAAATGGTGAACTATATTAGGGTTTCAGTGATATTGCCAAAGATCCAATATAGTTTAAATATTTAGTTGGATTACTTCTTGGCCAAATGGTGGACAGTGAAGCAAGAGCTATTGCCTGGTTTAATTGTAATCTGAGTATATACTATATCCTAGCTGAATGAGTTTTATAAGTAGAGTTTTATGGAAAAGGTTGCTATAGAAGGTAAGAAATTATTTTCCTTCCTGATTTTAAATCTAGGTATGTATACAATAATCATAAGATATTTAACAAAATTATTAAGTTTTAGTTAGTTTTTAGTAGAAATTTTATATTATTAATTTTTGATTTTTAACCTTGTTTGCAGGACCATGCAACCTTTTGCTATTTTTCAAAATCATATGATTAAGTCAATTAAACAAATAGATAGAGGTAACAGCATAATTTGTATGACCTTAAAAATTTGTCCTGAAAGTTTTAAAAAAGGCCTTAAATGTAACAAGTGACTAAAAGTTTAGAAAATTTATATTATATGAAAAGTTTTTATGATGTGAGGAAAAATATTATCCTTCCTAAGAATGAGTAATGGTATCCATACATTATTATTATTATTTATAGTATGTGTAGAGTTTGAAATTGTGTTAGTTACACTAATACTCTATGGCAATAAATATAAGTTTTTTTTATTGTAAGGTATGATATATTGTGAGAAACGATTTTTAACAACTTTTTAAAGGAACTTAATTATGATTAATAATAATTGGGCATTAATTTATTTTTCTTGATATTAAGTCAAAATAAAGTTTTCTAATTTTTTAAATACACTTAATACACTTAATTTTAAATACACTTAATTTTAATTACACTTAAATACACTTTAGTTTTAATAAAAATACATTAAAAATACATTGTTAGAGTAAAGGAATTAACAATTGAATAAAAGTACCATTAAAATTGAAATAATAAAGCAATCCAAACTTATATTGTAAAGCAATTCCAAATATGCCAGTTGTGTAAATTTCTTGCAAGAAAACTTAGTATTCTTATTAGCCTTTAATTTCTTTTAAATAAAATCATAAGGTATAATTACAAAAATGTCAGCTCTAAAGAAATTTTTTTAAAACTATTGTAAACATATTTATTTTTTTGTTTCATTTTATTTTTCATATAGATGATTATTTAATTTAAAAACGTTTTATGTATTCCTTAATTTATGAATTAACTGATTTGCCTTGACTTAATTTTGACCTTTTTATTTTTGAACGAAAAGAATTTTCTTTGAAATCTGCAAACAAATAAAAAAAAATTACGAAAAATACTTCATGATATTTGATAATTTTATTTGGAAATTGTGGAAAATAAAAATACGAAATGTTCAATAAAAAAAAATATTATTTCGCACCGTCGTTCCTTATAAATAAATATCATTTTGAACAATGATATCGTTGAAGATTCAATTTTTAAAAATTATTTACATTATATTGTTATGCTCAAAACCAATCTCTTCGATAATTCTATAAAAATATTTGAGAACAAAATGTTATATAAATGATCATTAGATGGCGCGAATATAGAGTAAAGACTACAATGTTCAAGTTTACCCTGACGCCCTTCAGGTGAACTGATTTATCTTCCCCTTCTGCATCTATGGGTTGAGTGTTAGGAAACAAGTAATTTCTAGTCCCGAGGGTTCGGGACTCGAGCTTCGGTCAATATTTAAAAATTATATTTAATAAAAATAAATGTGCTTTTTTTTATTTATTTTTAAATCTTGTAACTTAAGTGAAACATTTTTTTAAAAATTATTATTTTTAATCACATACAATAGCAGTAAAATGGAGAAATTCTTGCTCATATACTGTACATATAAATGGCCCCATATCTCCCTTCAATATTTAACTATAATTTCCAAACTTGACCTGATATTATATTAAAGACAAGGAAATTCTTGGATCAGTACCTCCAAAGGTATGCTTTGTTTTGTGAACAGGGAGGACTTTGTGACTCGACATATTTAACGTGCGCCAGTCACCATTTATTACACAGGGAGTCTTCGCCCGCGGGGATCGAATCCACAACCTCTTGAACATGGGCCCAGTGCCCTACCAACCAGGCTATCCTACGGCGCAACTTCCTACGCACTTTTTTTTCATTCATTTGAACGTTAATCTTACCGGGGGTCACCTGAAGGTGGGGCGCTCTGTAATATTCAACTTAAGTGCAATAAAACTTAGAGTCAAAAAATACATGAAGTATATTATGTTGATTGAATATTTGTCCACTGTAGAGCATTTTTAACCGAAAGTTTGGTGATTCGAGCCCACGGGTGGCTCATGGGATAGAGTCTCAAAATGAGGTGAAATGATTCGTATGCATGTAGAATTTCACATTGTCGAAATATAAAAAAAATCAAAGATGTCCAAATTGCAAAAAAAAAAAATAGTTTTTTTTCAAAAAATGAAATTTTTTATGTCAAAAACAAAAAATTTTATATTTTAATGTTGATTTTCTTAAAATTTGAGAAAAATCACTTCAAGAAAGTGTATTTAAATATTTTTGATGTTGGATGACAATACGTTAAAAAATAACTTGCAAGTCGTGCGCTCAAAAAAGCGAAATTTTAAAAAATTCGTTAAGTCAAAAATATGCAATTTAAACAAAAACGCAAAAATACGTGTCGATTTATTTTCAGTAAAGAACAATAAAAAAAATAAATTAGTAACTTATAGGGCCACATTGTGGGCCCCCTATTAAGCATGTAATTATCTCCTTTAAAATCATGTAGGGTACACTAGTACCCGGTAATATAATACGTGGTTCAATTTCAATATTAAGGGGAGAAATAGGGCCATCTTGTAATACAAAATATTGGTTTCGAATTTCCTCATTTTAACGCTATTTAGCACACACATATATACATAGTAACCTAAAGGGCAACATTGTGTAGCCTATAATTATCCTCTGGTAGGGCACACTATTACAAGTAATTTTGATCCCAATCCAGAGCCCAAGGGAACTCCTGTATCACGTATTTGGAGAAATTTACCTTCGTGGAGGATTTTTTGATGCAACTAACCCTCATTGGCGCAATATGGAGAAGAAAAGTTACCACGATTAGCCTGACAACAAGGTGGCCAATGATCCGCCTACCACTGAGGGCATTTTACGTCAGCACTGTAGTCGGTGCGGATTTTGTATCGACTTGTCACAGCTGGGATTCGAACCAGGTTCACCTCGTTAGAAGGCGGGCGCTTTATCCCCTGAGCCACCACGACTCATCTACTTTATAGTACATTATCAAAAAACGCGTTTATGTTTTGGAGATTTCACGAATTTAAGCTTAAAGAGCCGCGATGGCTAAGGGGATAGAGTGTTCGCCTTCCAATGAGGCGAACCGGGTCCGAATCCCGCTTGCACTGACCACAATACTAACAAGAAATATCCTCAGTAGTAGACGATTCATGGGTTAGAGTCCCTTTGCCGTCAGGTTATCAATGCGAGGTTCTCGTGGTCTTCCTCTCCATGTAACGCAGATGCGGGATAGCTCTATCAAAAAGTCCATCACGAAGGAAAATTTCTCCCAATACTCAATCCAGGTCTTCTGGATTGGGCTAAAAATTACAAGGCTGCGGAGTTGAATATTAGTAGTCAGTAAACCCATAAAATTGGGTTGGCTGTTCAACCACGGTTATAAAATAAAATTTAACCTTAAAAGAAAAAACTCCGGCTCTGAACCATAGCCTCCGAGAAATAAGGCCGTTGAGATCTCCAAGGTCTTTTAGCGACGTCACAAATAGTAGCTCTTAACTGATTAAGACCGACAATTTTAAATATTTGTTATTGAACAGCAGCTTCGGTATGTCCGTCGGATATGCTATTCTTTATATCATTGTATAAATAATATTATATTTATACATGTACAGTACCGAAATGTAAAAGTTATTATAAAAATGGGCCTAATGTTTTAGATTACAAATTCCCCGTCAATAAGGAGTTTATACAAAAGTGGAACCATTCAATTCTCTCTCTCTCTCGTATGCTTGTTAAGGTAGAAGGGTGCGATTGTTCTTGTTTTCCAGAAGCGCCGTCTATGGCCAAGACTATGGACTTCTGTCACACCTGTTTATTGGGCGGACCCGTTCATACATCCACAGATCGTAATTTAGACCTAAAGCAGAGAACGATCCATCTCCAGTTCTGTACCCTCAGAGGTAGGACTGGGATATACAAGAAATTTTATATCGTGATGCATCGTCAATTTTGCATCGCGATATAGCGATATATCGCGATATAGTATTTTTGAAATTCAATTACTTGTAAGGCGCAGAAAGTCGGATTTCTATCAAAACTTCATACTCAGATTGATTTAAATCAATTTATGAATTTGATGTATATGTTTTGCTTAAGAAAGATATTAATGTTATATTTTCTATAAATGATCGTGCAAATAACGAAAGATTTCTTAGTTTAAAAATAATTAATAAAAAAATAAATAAAATTGAAATTTATGAATATATTTACCTAACAATATAGAAAAAAAATTCCAAAAATAAGTTCGTTAAAAATTATTTGTATGCTTTAAACAAAGTGCTAAATAAATTAAACAAAAAAAAAATACTTTTAAAACAACACTATTTTTTATCATTATTATTTCATATAAATAATAAAGTTAAATTGAATAATTACCGAATTCTGAACGAAAAAACAAAGTAAGGTTTAATTTCTTAAAAATAAAAACAAAAGAATTATGATATTCGATAATATATTCAACTGACAATATTGAAAGAAAATTAAAAAACACGATTATACTCTTTAATAAAATGGAGTGCTAAATGATTTTAAAAAAAGAAGTCGCAATCGCAAACATTACAAATTTTTTTGAATAAACAAAGTTGATTGGCTTATGTCCAAATCCAAAAGAGGAAAAATAAGTTTTGTTATAATTTTATTTATTGTTGTTGTTCATTTACGTTGCACTAGAGCTGCACAATGGGCTATTGGCGACTGTCTGGGAAACATCCCTGAAGATGATCCGAAGACATGCCATCACAATTTTGATCCTCTGCAGAGGGGATGGCACACCCGCTTCGGTAGCCCGACGACCTGCACGCGAAGTCGAGCATTTCACGGTAGAACAGTTTAACGAGGACCAATACCGCACACTCTCGGTCCCTACGCAGACTGATCCAAGTGGTCACCCACCCTCACACTGACCGCAGCCAGTGATGCTTGACTTTGGTGATCTGCTGGGAACCGTGTCTTAACGATCAGTCCACTGCGGGACCCAACATTTTTTGAAGCTTTCATGTTGTCAATTGACAATCTATCGTCAAACGACAAAGTCATCAAAAATAAGAAATTATCACTAAAATCTAAACTAGCGAAAATAAAGGTATTTTAACAATCAATCAATAAAAAACGCTATTTAGTATAGTGAATTTAGACTTACTGTACATCTGTACGGTATATGAGTAAATTTAGACTTACTCATCTGTACATCTCCCCTTTCTGTATGGAGTCGATTTAAAGGAGAATATTGAATTTCTTCTAGACAGGCAAGTTAGGTATTGTTTCCGATGTATTTTTCCACGTTGAGCTAAATGAGGTCACTCACAAAGGGAATTGTACTAATAGTTTAGAAGTCATAAATTTTTTATTTATAAAAAGTACAAATTTGTACTGGTACGTATTTGTGAATTTAATATAGCTACATAAAGGAAATTATGCACTGTTTTTATGTTTAGGCACTGCTGAATTGAATGATACTAAACTCAAGTCATTAAAACAACTTTTGAACTATTCCACTGTGGGCCAGAAGACCATGATCTTTGGGCAAAAGTCAAAAATTAAATTTTCATCTAAAATATGTGTAGGCAGTTTTAATATAGTCCAAATTAAGTATTCATAAACATTCCAAACATTATAATCTACTTTTTGGACCGGCGAGAGTACAATGTAATGAAAAATATGTTAAAAAATTTTTTAAGTTTAACTTTTAAAGTTTTATTTCAGAAATATACATAGGAATTTCACCTTACTGTTACATTTTTATCAGAGTAATTAGTCTGAAATTATAATAAAATTTTTCAATTTGTTGGATTAGTTAATACTCTTGACAAACTTATAGTTTATATCTTATCATTTGACGATGTTTGAATGACTTTGGAAACTTAGTTCCAAAAAGTTCCACGAGGTAATAAGCTAAACTTTTTTTTGTTGTCTTCTTTGACGTTTCTTCTTTCGAAAAAACCTGCCCCATTTTGCCCGTATTGCAATGGTGGACGGAATATATCGAAAAACAAAAATTTTGTTTTGTTTCATTTTTTCGAGTTATTTTGTAATTAATTCGCATTATTTTGTAATATTACTTCGGAAATATAATTGGCTTTTCATTTTTAATATAAAATGACGAAAATTATTATATTTTCATTGCTATATTTAATTATTTAAACGTACTATATTATTACTTTTATTTTTGCTCGTCATATTTCAGCCGCCATTTTGTTTTTTTTGGGTATTTTTAGTGTATTTCAAAATTTAAACTATGAATTCATCTTACCTGCACATAAAAACCTTTAAATAAAAACCTCCAAATTTTGAAACAAATTTTAGCGAAATACTAATTTTGGCCAAGAAACCTTGGATGCTGGCCCACTGTGTATTCTAATGACTTGTGTATAATTTCTTTCGATTCACCTTGAAAAAATTGACGGAAACAACGTCTCATATGTAATAGGTACTAGTACAAATTTGTACTTTTTGTATATGAAATGCTTATAACTTCTCAACTAGTGCGATCTCTTGAGGATTAATCTCGTTTAATTCAGCGTACGCTGGGAACAATGCTTCACTTGTCTATTTAGAAGAAATTCAATTCCACCCCACAAAACTGCCCTTTTTGCCTAAAAAAGGGGGGGGGGACGTATAGAGGAAGGTAGGGGATTTTCTAAATGAACATTTCCAAAATTATGTCTAAATTAAACTAAGTTATATTTGCAATACTTAAAAGCGTTTCCGATTTATTGAATGTCCCATAGTGGACAGATCGTTAAGACACGGTTCCCAAGAGATCACCGAAGTCAAGCATCACTAGCTGCGGACAGTGTGCGGGTGGGTGATAATTTGGATCAGTCTGAGAAGAATCGAGGGTGAGCGGTATGGGTCCTCGTTAAACTGTTCTACCGTAGAGTGCTCGACTTCGCTTGGAGGTCGTCAAGCTGTCGTAGCAGGGGTTCCATCCCCTCTGCAGAGCATCAAAATTGCGATGGCATGTCCTCAGATCATGCTCAGGGATATTTCCCAGATTGTCGCCAATAGCTCAATGTGCAGCTCTAGTGTGACGTAAATGAACTACAACAACAAAATTACCATCACTCATTTAGATTTTAGGTTGGATTCCGTATATCAGTTCTCTCTCGATTTGTTTTTTGGTTTTGAGCGAACGCTTGATGATACAGTGCAATTTGATACCTTTGAAGAATAGAGTGACGCTAATCGGGAGAAAAGGTAATTGATAATTTTTAGAATTTGAGGACTTTTTTTTTCTCAAAGTTTTTCAGCAATAAGGTTATAATGTTAGTAATATTGATTAGGAAACTTGCGACCCTACATTTGTCATCTTATCATTATTATTTATACAGACGAAAATCGACTTTTGGATTATACTGATAATCCTTCTTACATTAGGTGGGGAGCGCATTTACTGGTTTTAAGCAGTTAATTTAGTCCTTGTAAGTACACTTTTAGTGGTCCCGCAATGTACAACACGAAACTACATTGCGTATGCAATGTAAGATAACAAAGACACAGTTTCCAATAGAACGGTGTTACAGAAATATACCTAACACGTGTAAATAATTTATGTATAGTGATATAAAGGGTATAAATTAGTCCGCACACGGCTCGCGCCTACCACAGGGCTGACGTAAATTATCTTCAGTGGTAGACGGATCAGTGGATCATGGGTTAGAGTCCCCTTGCCGTCAAGCTAATTGTGGGAGGTTTTCGTGTTTCTTCCCACCATGTAACTCAAACTGGAGTTATGTTCCTCAAGAAGTCCTTTAAGAAGGCAAATTTCACCCGATACTCGTTGTCTTCTGGATTGATTGGGTTCAAAATTACGAGGCTAACCGTGTTTGAAATAGATAGTCGTAAAATCGGGTCGTGTTAACTGTAGAACACCGCATCACTGACTGCAGTCATTTAGCTGACCACTTTGATCAGACAGAGGGTACGCCGTATCTGCCCTCGCTAAATTGTTATACCGTAAAGTACTCGAATTCGGGTGCAGGTCGTCAGGCTACCAAAGCAGGGAAACCATTCCCTCTGCAGGCGATCGAAATTGCGATGGCATGTCTTCGGATCATCCTCAGGAATGTTTCCCAGACCGTCGCCAATAGGCCATTGTGCAGTTCTACTGCGTCGTAAATAAAATACCTTCCTACTTACCGTTTTATAGTGCTGGGGTGATTAAGAAAAGTCAAGATACAAATCTCCCAACGATTTCAGTTTGTCACCCAACAGAAAAGTCACTAGTCCCGCAGTGGACTGATCGTTAAGACACGGTTCCCAGCAGATCACCGAAGTCAAGCATTACTGGTTGCGGTCAATGTGCGGGTGGCTGACCACTTGGATCAATCTGCGTAGGGAACGAGGGTGTGCGGTATTAGTTCTCGTTAAACTGTGCTACCGTAAAGTGCTCGATTTCGCGCACAGGTCGTCGGGCTACCGAAGCGGGGATGCCATCCCCTCCGCAGAGGATCGAAATTGTGATGGCATGTCTTCGGATCATCCTCCGGGATGTTTCCCAGACCGTCACCAATAGCCCATTGTGCAGCTCTAGTGCGACATAAATTAACAACAACAGCAAAGTCACTAAATCCTATGGATAATAAAACACTTCGCAAAATTCTTCAATTCTAAGAATATTTTTCTTTTGCTTTGAAAAATTAAAGAATAACTGCCCCTTCATCATAATTGTATGTTTTAATTTAAGTAAAATTTGTAGGATTTCATTGTTAACTTTTTAATTTAGCAACACAATAATTTCTCTTAGTGATGATCATTTTCTCTTTTTAAAGATACGAAGACAATACAGACGCATTCGTACACTACAATTGATTCGGCTCACAGTGGTCAATTTTTCAAAGGCCTTACTTCCAGTTGCATCACAGAGGAGAAGGTCGCAGGATCGAGTCCCGAAGTTTCAATAGAACTCCAGCACAATATACGAGGAACTGAGGGATCTGCATAAAAACTTTGTTTTGGAACATTAAATATTACACAGCAGTATCATATTGTGTTTCTATGTCTTATAATTAAACAGTCATGTGATACTTATAAATATTCGTTGCAGTTATACGATAAATTTGGATTATAAACATGTGATTCTCTTTATTTCAATTTGGTGCTTCAGTTTTCAGACCTTTTCACGCCCAGAATTTTCTGGCTTTTATTCTTCAGTAAAAAATTAATGTGGTACGACTTTTTCATTAATTACATAAATCTAAATTAATAAGAATGACTTTAAGAAATTTATTGTTTCTTGTAAAATTAGTTTTGTTGGTAGGATTAAAATAGTAACGAGTATACCTCCTCATGCTACTTCTAAAATTTGGAATACAGATTATAAAAAAACTGAACTCGCTATCTTTATCATTCGCAACATTTGGTAAGAGAGCAATACTCTTATGGCAACTTCAATACAAATATCCAGATTGTTTGTTATACAATTTATTATGTTACGATTCGAATTCTGAATCACTGCATTGCTTCTAAATTATCTTTCGTTAATAATGACCAACACAAGTAATATAACTGTGACCATGAGATAAAAATCTATTTAAGCTATCCAGCCGCCACGTAGCAATCTCTTAGTAGTTTGGATAACTGAGTATTATTACCTTCATTACTCTCTTACGAATAACCTTCTGGATTTTAGAAATTTAAGCTACGGCAGCTTCAGTTATATTAGGTAAGTGTATCTTTGTTGCTCTATAGACATTTTGGTAGTGTAGAACAATATATGCAGTGCTTTAAAATTTTCTTTTATTAGAAATTTACTATTTTTAAAGAAATTGCAGAATTTTAATTTTTAAAATTAAATAGGAAATATTAAGCGGCATAAATATATCTAAAAGTGCTTTTTTGTTCAATAAGAGACAGTTTTAGTAAAATTAAAGATTAACTATGTTTGAGTAAATAAAAACGGTTTCTTAGATATTGTAATCTTTTGAAAAATTCATCAGAGTGAATTTAATTAAATTCATATTCTGTTTTTGTCACGGAAGTGTTTTAAACATGTCGAACGATGTTTAATAAAGTTTGGTCAGCATTCATTTTTAATGTTCATAAATAAAAGGTCCAAACATTTGAAATTTTTAAGCAAATTTACTTTTAATTTAATAGCATAAGTACTGTTTATGAACAAATTATTGAACCTACATTCGTAAAAATAAATACGTATTCGCCGTCGAGAACAGATTTATTAATGCGATAGGGCTTAAACAAAAAAGAAAAAAACAAGGTAAAAAAGTTAGAAATCGGTAAAAATTTCAAGACAACAACAAAGCAGTTGAATCTACAAGTGGTTAAACTACACTTGTGTAAAAAGGTTTCGATTATCTTATATTAATTTCTCGAGTTACCTGCAAAATAAATTCTATAAAAACTGGTCGTATGTGAGATTGCTTATTTTAAATTCAAGATTTTAGTAAAATTTTAAGTCTGTGAATAATTTGTTTTTCTTTTCCGTAAAAGAATTTTTTTTAATTTATGTGAAATTTAAAATTATAAATATTGCTGTGTCATTATAGGTTAATTGGCTATTGCATCTACTGAAATTAAAGCCACGCATTTAAGACTGTATTGTGAACTGGCTTGTTGACTGGGAGTCACGCAATTACTGGACTGGCTTACCGACTGGGAGTCACGCAATTACTGGACTGGCTTACCGACTGGGAGTCACGCAATTACTGGACTGGCTTACCGACTGGGAGTCACGCAATTACTGGACTGGCTTACCGACTGGGAGTCACGCAATTACTGGACTGGCTTACCGACTGGGAGTCACGCAATTACTGGACTGGCTTACCGACTGGGAGTCACGCAATTACTGGACTGGCTTACCGACTGGGAGTCACGCAATAACTGGACTGGCTTACCGACTGGGAGTCACGCAATAACTGGACTGGCTTACCGACTGGGAGTCACGCAATAACTGGACTGGCTTACCGACTGGGAGTCACGCAATAACTGGACTGGCTTACCGACTGGGAGTCACGCAATAACTGGACTGGCTTACCGACTGGGAGTCACGCAATAACTGGACTGGCTTACCGACTGGGAGTCACGCAATAACTGGACTGGCTTACCGACTGGGAGTCACGCAATAACTGGACTGGCTTACCGACTGGGAGTCACGCAATAACTGGACTGGCTTACCGACTGGGAGTCACGCAATAACTGGACTGGCTTACCGACTGGGAGTCACGCAATTACTGGACTGGCTTACCGACTGGGAGTCACGCAATTACTGGACTGGCTTACCGACTGGGAGTCACGCAATTACTGGACTGGCTTACCGACTGGGAGTCACGCAATTACTGGACTGGCTTACCGACTGGGAGTCACGCAATTACTGGACTGGCTTACCGACTGGGAGTCACGCAATTACTGGACTGGCTTACCGACTGGGAGTCACGCAATTACTGGACTGGCTTACCGACTGGGAGTCACGCAATTACTGGACTGGCTTACCGACTGGGAGTCACGCAATTACTGGACTGGCTTACCGACTGGGAGTCACGCAATTACTGGACTGGCTTACCGACTGGGAGTCACGCAATTACTGGACTGGCTTACCGACTGGGAGTCACGCAATTACTGGACTGGCTTACCGACTGGGAGTCACGCAATTACTGGACTGGCTTGAGAGCAGTTCCTATCAGTAAGAGTTATTTATTATCAGTATTAAGTTATTTATCAAATTTTCATTCATTGATAGAATCTTTCACTTATGCCAAGTTGACTGAACCCTCTATATACTTTTTAGAATAACTGAAATAATTTGCCGAATCCGCATTTTTTTAATTTTTGATTGAGCTTTTTTCTTTACTATTCATGCATTTTTGAAATAGAAACTTGATTCAATTATGAAACTGGGTAAAATTTTTATTCTTTTATTAGATGTAGTTGTTGTTGTTAATTTACGTCGCACTAGAGCTGCACAATCTTTTATTAGATATTAATTACATATGGTATATCTAAGTAAGCATCTTGAAGGGGTAGTAAGATTTTATTTCTAGAAATAAGTTATAAGAGATGTCAACAATATTTTTAGTTTTAATCAATCGTTCCTTTTCATTGATTATGTAGTCTCTACCCCGTTCTAAAATAGACTTCGTACTTTTTTTTTAAAAAAAATTTGAAATTTTCTTAGCCCGGACTTTTTAAACGTTTTTAGATTACTGTTTCTTAGTATTATTTACAGAAGTATACTTTTTGGAATTATTACTTCCGACGTAGAATATCCATAACCTGGATCATAATTTTCTAGTTTATTTTGCAATCAATATTGATATTGGTTGGTAACTGAGCTTCCGTCAAAAGTTTTTTTAAAAAAATTAGGAAACCCTTCTTTTTCTGCGACTTCTGTTTGTTGGACTCGAATATTTGTCAACTATTTTACTTTGCTCTCATTCAACTGGACGACCCGGAGTAAGATTTGTTTTTGAGGGTAGAATTTTCATTTTTAAGTTTAGCAAATCAATCTTAACCGGTTCTTTATGCTATGATACCCGTTTCATACATAGCATAAATATCTGGAGCAGCTTTTTCAGCCTTGGTTAAAAGCAAAAAATTTGTCTAGAATGAAATCTTTTCTAATTTAGCAGTTCCCTTTTAATCTGAACATTAACACTTATTCCAACATTTGCAACAAAACATAATAAAAAAATTAAATGATTTTTTTAATGTTAGAAATTAGAAAGAAAAAAAATAGTAGAAGTTTATTTTTCAACTCTAATTTGTGGCTTGGCATAAATAAATTGAACGCACTCATTTGTGTTCATAAATGTTCTTTCTTCCTTTTAGGTATCAGTGGGTGCCTCCATCATTACTTTATTGGAATGTCTCCAACAATTATAACAGTAACTATGACAATAGTTTACAATCTTCCCAAGACAGTCCCCTTTTTCTATATCAATAATGGGTTATTTCTTGTTCTCTCGAAATTAAATGTTTTGAAATACTTTAAAACTTAAAAATCATTGATAATCATTGTTGGAAATGAGTGATTTATGCAACACAATTTTTTATCATGTTATATTCAAAGTCTCCCTTGTTGTTTTGTGATAACATTTAGGTCAAAATTCTTTAATTTTCTAGCTTTGAAGTTAGCCGCTCTTTTTAAGGTTTATCTTGAATGCAGTTTTTGTTACAACTTATTTTTCAAAATATTTTTAATTAAATTTATTTTTAATTTTTAATTTGAGGACAGATTATTGCATGATAAAATTATTAACATAAATAATTTTAGTAAGAGTAATTAGATAACCAATGCTTTGATCCCCTAGTTTCTATTGAAATTTTTATACGATTAGAAATTTAGAGGCTGAGATTTTTAATTCTGGTATTACACGTTACTCGTATTTTGTTTATTGCTAATAGGAAACTCTACGCAACAACGATAGAATGTTATACTTGTGAACTTTTAATGTATTCAACAAATCTTCGAGTATTTTAAAGTTCTAAGTCCCTCATAATTTTATTTAAAGAAAATTCCAACTTCTTCAAATTGAACTGATAAGTAACAAATTTACTGTATGTTTCAATACTGCGATAGATTTTATGAGAAATGACTTTTCAAAGCAATGCAGTAAATTATATACAAATTCCATGTTCTAGGGATAATCAGTAATTGTAAATATACCAAATCTTTACTGTGATAGTTTCGGATGTCATATGGTTTGTTACTGAATAGTCACCTGGTGTTGTATAGGTTTAAATATCATATTAGAAATTAAAACTTCGTTCTATTCCTGAAATAATTTAAAATAAAAGCTAATAAATAAATTTAATAAACAGCCAAGCACTAACAAATGCTTTTAATAATATACGCAAAATTTTTTCCAAGTATAATTATTTAAAAACTTTTTTGCCTAATTAGATATCAATATTGTCCAGCTTCAAAAAATATCGCGTGTTAACATATGATTTTGGTATCCCATTGAAATTTCAATCAAACTAAATATTTCTGAGAGTTTTTAAGAAATACTTGATTAGTTTTTAATACTATGAGAGTGGGTGCAAATTTTAGTCTTTTAAAAGAAAAATATCCTATACTGATAAACATGTTAGATTCATATCTACAAATCTATTTGAGACGGGTTTCACATGCTAATTAATATTAAAGTATTTTACCTTTTAAGGCATTATTACACAAAATTTGCTACGATTTATTTTTCAAAGAATCTTTGAAAATCTCATGCATGTGAATTATATTGGACAAAAATGAAACGTATCTGGACATTATAATATTTATTTTTAAAAAAGGGACAAGATACCGTTTGTGTTAACTGAAGTAGATGAAAGGTCCAAATTCTATTCATTCTACGCTGTGTAAAAATATACTTTATAATCTCAGGACATAGTTTTTTTAAGTGGTAAACTGGATTATATTTTTGACGAACTATTTTCTGAAGCAAACATTCTATGATCTTGTTCATTAAATATTCTTCGTTGCTAAAAAAGTTAATATTCATAAATCCAGTTAATTAAGTTTACTTTACATTAACCTGAATAGTATTTTAATTTAAAATAAAATAAATTAAAAATTCGAACTGGATGTCGTGTTACTCTTAACATAGAAATTTTTAAAGCTCTACATCCATATTCCTTTTCAATGAATTTTTATCTTACTTTTTATGAAACTTATTTATTAAATGGTATATATTAATAATTTTCGGTCTTAATGTTTCGTTTCAAGTGTACTTTACTTATTGCTTGCTTTCTGAGGATGAGGATGCATGCACACAAATATAAATAAAACAACCAATGTAATTTTCATTATAATCAGTCCATAATTAAACATTACATATGATACTCATCACCGCGTAATTTGATTTCTTAATTTCTGGAGGAAAAATTTTTCAGAGTTCTGAGAGAAATAAATTTTTCTGTTAAGTATATTTTCAAAACAAAATATTATAAAATATATTGACAGGAATTTTTAAAAGTAATATTGATAATGTTTTTTTTTTATTTTAATCAAAAATTCTAATGTGATCAATTTAAAAAAAGTCAAATAAGCGTTTCATTTTTAATCTTAAATTTTGTGAAGGAAAATTCAGGCTCATTTTTAAGATTGAATATTTGGGGAAAAATTGTTTTTAAATGAAATATATTATCTGACATTAATACGCAAAACTTAATTTTTAAAGATTTTATATTTATCACTTTCAAAAGTAGTGTACTTGTATTTTTATTTACTAATATCGTAATCTGAAAATAGTTTAAGAGGATTTAATTTTAAAAAGTTTTTTACTCCTTGTTTAAGTCCACTCAAAGTTGAACATTGTATATGGATTAATATTTCCAATAAAGCCATATGTAACAACACAATTTTGAAAAGTGAAATAAATATTGCTATTTTATCGGGAATTGTAATTTGAGAAACTAGTTAATAATTCTTAAGATTAGGAAGAAAAGGTATAAGACTCAGTATTTTTTTTTCATGAAATCGAAATTATTTTTATTTACTTTGGAATATCTTATTTCTTTCGCATTGCTTGTGAAACATCGATACAATATTTTAGTATTTAATTTTATATTTGATAAGAAACTACCAAAACGGCGAGTAATAAAATGAATGTAAGTATTTTGGAAAACCAATTGTTACTGTAAGTATGTGGTTTTGATGCAGGTATTTTAAACTGGTATCAGCAACACTGTTACACTACTAAATGCTTCGACTTTTAATAAACACTAACATTAATACTAATAATCTAAACATCGAGAAGTATTTAGAAGTGTCAGTAAAGTTACATATCAGGGATCTACAACTATCAGAAATATCGGGCGTCTGGTCTCTATTGTTTCTAAAAAAACTACAGCTGGCCGGGAATGTTACACCAAAGCAAAACGCTTTTATGCTATTTAATATTTGAAAGCATTTTTGGCTCTTAAAAATCGATTTTGATTCCTAGAAATTTTGTATTTTTGTAGATCCCAGGATATGAAACTAGTAAATTTAACTTGCGAAGAATATATGTTATGAAATGTTGTTACTATGTATCAAATATAAAATGATCTATGCAGTCCATGTAAGTAGTGCAAATGTTATGTTACAGTAAGTACTTTTTTAGATGCCAATCAAGCAATGCAAAAGGAATACTTATTCTAATGATGTAGTTTGTTAAAGTAACGAAATGTTTTAATATAAAACTTGATAAAATCTAGTGTAATATGACTGAAGGGGTGAATATTGTTTTGGAAGTTTTCAGATAATGAGAAATATTTATCGGAGTAATTTTTTATAAATGGAATAAAACATGGTATGAAATAGCCCGGGAATTTCATCTTGTGTTTAATTCCAGAAAATAAAATTTTCTCCATAAATTTAATTTTTACTTTGATTATATAATGATTAAATTTTATAATTTTGGTTAAAAGTAACTAAATTATTTAATTTTTCGAATATTCAGTCTAGTTCCGTTTCTAGATGTTAATTTTAATGATTTTTTAACAAATTAAAGAATTTACCCCTTACTGATTTTACTTTAGAATTTGATTATTTCAATTTATTTTTCACGATTTTATAGCTTTAATCTAGCTTATAACAAACTAGTTCCCAACGAAGCAAAATTACGTAATTGAAATCTGCTAGTTCATTTAATTCATCTACACAATACACGAGATTTAAAATTTTAAAATTAAATATAGTAAATGTATCAAAACAAGTTGAACCAAATTTTAAATTCCGATGTCCGTTTATGAAGTAAAATAAGGAGGAATTTTTAATACGTATTGTGTTATAGGGGATTTTCAATCTGAGATCTGTAACATAGAGTTCGTTGAAAATATTACATTTATAACTTTTAACCAAACGCAAACCTTGTCCAACTTGAACCTTAGTCTGCAAAAGAATTTTTTGAAGCTAATTTTAGTTATTTTGAAATCTAAAATATTTAAGACAATCAAAATAGTTCTATTTTAATTCGGTAAAAAGATGATTATAATATCATAAAGTAGTAACAGTTAGTGACAAAAATTTCGATTGCATTACTTTACACATTTCACCCTTATTTAAAATATGCTTTAAATTTTACCCAGATATAAATTTGTTAAGATTGGAATTTTGTCAAATATTGTAAATTCGTAACAGGTTTCAAAATGAACTCTCCTTACAAACTTCAGTTATCACATCAAGTATCTTTTGTCTAGATGTATGGATTAATTAAATGGTACTTAAATGTACGGCACAATAAAAGTATGAAGAGCGATTCTTTGCTCAAAATTTCTACTTTGTATCTCGTAATTTAAATTTGAGGGATTTTTGAGGGATTGAGCAATTTTAAATTATCAAATACAATAAAGTTGTAATTCCTAATTTTTGTTCCATTTAAATTTTTATGCTTATTTGTTTGTTCTCAGTCAAAATCTGTGTTAAATTATTTAAAAAAAATTTATGGAATTTTTTTTGAAATATCGTGCTTCCTTAACGAGACGAACTTCAGAAGTGAGTTTTCTAATTTAAATTAAGAAATACAGAAATCCGTTGGATATCTGCAGTACATTTTATCCCAATTTTTTATATAACTACTTTCAAATCTTAAGCCCATATCCAAAATACTTAAGTTATAAGTATACTTTGTAAGGATGTTACCAACTTAAATTTAAGATACATTTTTCCCCTTTGTAGCAAAGGTGACAATTCGGTAATAACACATTTGCTCTCGAAATTCTGAGAATTCTGAAACAATGAGGATACGTTCAAATATAATACTAAAAATAAAATGAAGGTTTTCAGATTTCTAATTTCCCGTTGATAAGCAAGCCCAGTTTTTGCAATAAAATTTTTAAAGTCACTCTATATGACTTTAAGTATTTACACAATTTTAAATATATCCTAACTTTTACTATACGATCAGGTTCCTAATAGGATACTGGCAAATATAACAGTTTGAATAATACTCTAGAAATGTGACGGGGAAATAATTGCGAACCCTAAGTTGTGGATAATTAAAAGTATTGTATTTTAATTTAAGGTATGTGCGGAATGCTTACCGATAAGAACAGCACTACCGCTCCAGACAGAGGTAAATTAAAAATTTTATAAATAAAAAAATTAACTGCGTATATTAAGTTCTATTGGCAATATATCCATTCCTCACCGTTTTTTATTACATAAAAAACCTTAAATGTTCCATTATTTAAATTAAAGACTAACTGAAACTAGTTTAGACTTACCGTCATTTTTAAAGTCCCTTTATAATGTTTCTTTGACATCTAATATTGCATTCAATAGTAAGACTAACGATTAAAATTGTATAAATCACAATTTTGCGGATTTTTATCGAATTTAAAATAAACGGACTTCATGCTTTAATTTGTTCTCAAATTGTATTTTCATTTTATACAATGTATTGAAAACGCAGCCGAAATTTCACGTATTCATAACATAGATATTAAAATGCCGAAATTCATGATGAGACTGCATTTAAATAAAAAATTTTAGAATATATTCAGCTCAATAAAAATAAAATATTTTTCTTTTAAATATTAGATATTAAAATGCCAAAGTTCATGAACAGACGACATTAAAAGAAGCAAAATTTTTAAGCACATATTCAGCGTAATAAAGTAAATTTTTTGAAACAAAATATTAGATTCGAAAATTTCCTGTAACAATTTACAAGAGTGTAATATGAATAATGAACGTTTTAAAAATTTTGAAATTTAATTCATTAAAATGCTGCTTTGAACTGGCATTCGACGGATGCTTTTTGTGCATTACGGGGACATCGATCTGCAACAGGAAAGTGTGCAGGTGTGGATCGGAAGTTTCGTAACGTCTGGGGGAGTGTTAAGCATAAAGTGGAGGTGGTAGACGGCCGTTCTGCTTTCTCTTCGCGTTTCACACTCATTCAGCCGTTTCGGAACTTTTCGATTTGTGCCTGCAAGTTTCTGCTGTGGAATAATGTCGTTGTACTGTGTCGAAAGTTTAACGTTAAATCTCAGTGATTGCAGCCTTTTCGATAGTAGAATATTAATTTAAGCTTATTCATTAATGCACACTAAGCAGTAATTTAGAATAATAAAATTGTGGCAGCAAACAATATAAAATTTATATAAAATATAAGTTTATTTAAATCTGGAAAAATTTTTTGTACAAAATTACATTGTGCTGGATGCAGTTTAGATAACTTTTTTCCTAATTAAAACCTGTATTTTGCAACTTTGGTATATTTTAAAGGCTTTTTTTTTAAAAAACAAATTCTTAATTCAGTACTATAATTCATATAGTTTAGTTTTCTTTTTAAAGCAAATTTGTTGTAATTGTTTTTATATTTTACACATCTGTACTAGAACAAAACTGTTGGTATGCCATAATGTAACAAAATCTGTTAACTGCTATTAAGTTAAAAATAAGGATTCAAACAAACCATGACGAAAAGTTTAATCAAAATCATTTAATAAAAATAGGAGGAAGAGTTAATATTGAAGTTGTGGAAAAGTTTTATACTAGTTTCTTTACGAAAATTGCAGTTGGCAAATTTTACATCCAGTTCTTTATTGTAAGACCAAAAAGATGTTGCATATTGTTGTATTTTGAAATTGCAGCATTAAATGTAATTGTATATTTGGCTTAAACCCAAAAATTAATGTATATTTTATGAATTTAGAATTTAATAAAATTTATTGCTAAAGCGTAATGTTGTTTTTAGTTTTTGTCACTAAGAAATGTATCCTTCTTTAAATATAGTGTTCTGACTTATTGTCTTTTGCGTACATAAGTGATTGCTAGATGTCTTACTTTAATATTTTCAGAGAGAGCAAACATTAAATTTTAGCACTTGACTTGAATAAATTTAAGTGCATTTCTCTTAAGCTACTCTGATATTTTGACATAAGTGGAGAAATAAATGTTTTTATTTTTATTTTGTAGACCTAGAATAATTAATCAGAGTTAAGTTGTATAGTGTTAAGAAAGTAGCAGGACTTATTCAATCCCCAAAGCATAGCATAAATGAGTTTAGAGAAAATTAATTTTAAAAAGCATAGGAAATTCAATGAACAGTTATTCTGTTAATGAACTCTAAAAACGTTTGATTCAAAATTAGAATGCAATTATATTTAAAGTTTAAGTGAAGTAAAATTTTTGACTGAAGAAATATTAAAGGAAAATTTATTCATTTTGAAAGGAAGTGTTAATTCATAGTTAAACAAAGTTCGCATAAATTACTAACTAATGAAACATAAAATTTTATATCCGATTATGAACTATATTATTGAGAATCAGGTGGGTAATATTCTGAAACTTGAAAATTTTAGAAAGTAAAGAAACATCGGAAACCATGGTTAATCAAAAACCGCTTTATTTACAGCTTTATTAGTCCTTTGATAGTATCGTGATTGATTTCTTAGCTCAGCATATAAGATTCATCGGAAAATATATTTTACCAGTTAAGATAGTTCTTTGACGGCAATGTGAAGCATGAGCATGCGTCGGAAGTAGTACTTTAATATATGAAACTCATGCACTTTTTGTACTATTTGGTTCATTGATTTGTGTAGTCTTATTCAATCCATCAGAAATTGTACAGAAACAATACGTCACTTGTTTAGGTCACATGCGTAATATCAGATTTTATGTTAACATAATATGTACACTTTTTAAATTTCTAAAGAAATACCTAAAGGATTATTCGTATACATTACAATTCAAAAATTTTTTGACTACTTTAAGATTTAATAATTATAAAAATGAATAATAATTATAAATTTTTTTAAATGAAGTTACCTTTAGATTAACGAATTCTATAATTGTGTACAATAATATTTCGATTCGCTTAAAAATTTCTCCCGCATTAGCTAAATATGCCAAAAGTGAAATTAACATAAGGTTCAAACTTTGGACTGCCCTCTTGCCTAAACTATCGCTGTCATATTTTACAGATTGAGGCTAGCTAACATCCATATTTTGAGTCAGAATTTCGAGGAAATAAGATATGTTTATTCAGAAAAAAAGTACATTTTGTGCCTTATTTCAAAATTTATTATATCATTAAAATATTGTCTCCAAAAATTAGCACAATTAATGTTTAACATTTGAATCCATTAAGATTGAGTCCCAGTTTTTGAAAAAACCGATAATTTAATGAAAAGTTACTTAGGGTGTTCGCTTTTTTTATTTTGCACATACCTTATCTCTGAAAATATTAAATCAAATTTCAAAAACTTTCTATTTCTTTTCCTTCATGTTTAGCTGCACATTTTTTATAAATTTTAATATTTAAAAAATATTGTTTATCAGCTGTAGTTTCTCTCTTTATTTTCAAGTTTAATTGCATTCCTTCAACAAAGCTGCACATAAAAATTTTGTAATATTTTTGAACTTAAAATAATTTTCAAAATATTATTTTGACTTTATTTAAAACCAGTTTAGTATAAACTGAAAAAGGTTGGTTAAAGTCAACTGGCTTATCAAGCTGATAAGATCTCATTGTTTCAGTAACTTTCAAATAATATTTATTTTAATAAGTGAATATTTCAATAACTTTTTAATTACTTGAATGGTAAAGCATTCTGAATTTTTATCTTTTCTTTAAATAAAAAGCATAGGATACAAATGGAAAAAAATAGTTGTAATATTGAGTAGTGGAGTACACTATTGAAATGAAAATTAATAACCGGTTTTTATTCAATATATAAAACATGTGGTGATAATGCATCAGCTTAATGTATACAAAAAATTTTTTATTCTTTTTTGAAATCACAATTAATTAAAATAAAAAACTTCTGAAAATAATATTATTTATGAGTAATTAAGATCCCGAAAACGATAAAATTTACTAGTTAAATCGTTTAGTAGTTTTAACTATCAATTCATTTAAAAATTCGTCTGTAACAGTGCAAATGGTGAATTAACAGTTTTTTTCAAATTTAATTGGTTTAAAATCTTTTATTGGAGTGAGAGAAAGGCAACTTTTCTAACTGATTAGAATTTCATTTTCCGTAGTTTGCATTCGGTCTTTCACTTATTACAAGCATTTTGAAATGCTAGCGTTTAAGCCCCCAACGGGCTGCTGTCAGACCGACCGGCAAACACCAATCGTTTTGTTCTAGGCAACAGATTATGTAAACAAAACAAGCAAAATAAAACTGATATTTTTTTCGTCCGGCTGCTTCTTAGACTATTTGTGAATTTGCGATAAAATTAGCATTCAATACAATATAATATTAAAGCATCTTATTGTGCTTTATAAAGTAATCGTTCTATCATTTATATATAAAACCCACTTTCTATTAATAATTTTCGCAGAAATGAAGTCAAAGTGAAACAACTGTACAATTATAATGTTAATTAATTATTAATTCAAAACTTTAACTGTTTTACATTCAACATATTAAATGAATATTTTTGATTAATTGTAAGAAATAAAATAGTGAAAATTATAATTTAAACACCAGGTTTTTTAAGTAAGCGAAAAAGAAAATAATTCGATTTTGTGACACTTGAAACGTTGAACGCCCTTTTCTAAAGACGAAGAGAGAGAGAGTCGTTTAAAGCACGAAATCTAGTTATTCCCGTTTATAATAAATACTGTTGGTATTAAGAAAACATTTATAAATTAACGGAGAACTATCATAGGTTTCCCAATATTCTCAGAAATTAAAAAAAAAAGTTTTGATTATTAATTCTGTTTTTTGTACTGAATTTGAGCTTTTATCCATAAAAATTTGTTAAAGTTCGATAACTTGTTTTTACATGAATATTAACTAGAGACTTTATTTGAAAATATTTTTAGCGAAATTTTTAATACGTATTAGAAGACTTTAAGGTAAAAAAAAATAGGTTATATTTTGTAGTATTGAAAAGGAAGAAAAAAAGTTAGCTTGTGGGTTAGATAATTTTTTTGAAAAATTGAACACCAGAAATTTAAGAATTATTTTAATTCTGCTCTAAAATTGTAAAATAATCGTGATTAGCGTTGAAAGCCCTTCAAAGAATTAATTGAGAAATTTTGATTTCCACAACGGCGAAAAGAATTATATAAATGGCGGTTATATTTATTTATTTTAAAATCTACTTTAATTTTTTTTAAGAAATTTGTTTTTATTCGTATTGATGTTGGTAATTACATTTAAGGAGCATCAAATTTCTTTTAATTGCTTAAGGCCTCTTAGGTTATAAATCCGGTCCTGTCCGCCTCAAATCTTATTTGCGTGATAGATTTTCGCGACACATGTGTTAACTATATAGTTTGACAAAGACAACATAAAGTTGTTTTAAAAATATTTCTTAACATAGATATATGTTTTTAGAAATGTTGACACCTATCCTTTGACTTGGTATTAATATCAAAATTCTCATTTGAACCAAAAAATTATGAGAAATTATTGAAATGCCCGCCAAATATCCCTCTCAAACAAAGGTTTAAAAAAAATTAGAAAACTAAAAAGAGTAATTCTTATAACTGAAATAGACAATAGCATACATTAACTTAGGCTACACAGAATGTTTTTAACCCATCTTATATCATACTTGCTTTACGTCTCTTTTGGTTATAGGCATAGCTTTCTAATTATTATTAACAGACCCAGGGGGGAGGGGTCTTTTGCCGGATATTTTAATGATTTTTTTCATAATTTTCAGGTCAACAAAAGAACTTTGATATTAATATAATTTCAAAAGATAAGTGTCGAAATTTGTAAGAAACTTATGTATGTGCTAAAATTATTTATAAAATTTTTAACAATTTTTTTATATTTTGTCCTTGTTCTTCTATATAGTTTACAAAGGTGTCTCTAAGATCGATGATTATGCAAATATGATACAAAACGAAATATGGTTTAAAAATTCTGTGTATCTTATAATTAATGCCCACTACTGTGATTTTCGGTTTTACCCATTGAACTTGGTTCCTTTCTAATTATTAACTTACATTTTAATGATTTTTTTTTGTTTTTTTCTTTTAGGTAATAAAAATATTTAACATTAAAATAAATTAAATGGATGAATGTCAAAATTTACAATATGCTAAAAAATATTCATAAAGCATTTTAAAACTTTTTTTTTATTTTGTCCATGTCACTCGATTTAGTTAAAGCAAGTGTCTCTAGAATCGATCATATGGCATATATGATATAAGACCGGCAAAAAACATTCCGTAAAACCATTTAATGTCTGCTACTGTCAATTACGAATATAACCACTCTAGCAATTTTTTATAATTTTTTGTTTCAAATGAGAACTTTGATAATATCAAGTCAAAAGATAGGTGTCAAAATTCTAAAAACACATGCTTATGCTTAAAAATATTTTTAAGAATTATTATTTTTAATTATTAATAAAAATTATTGAAATTTTTAAAAATTATTTTTTGTCCAAGTCATTCTATATAGTTAGCACAGGTGTCGCTGGAATCGATTTTTATGCAAATATGATATGAGCCGAGTTAAAAGCATTCGGCATTTAATGTCTGTTACTGTCTACTTCGAATGTAGCCCCTACTCTTTTTTTTTTTTTTGCTTTATTTTTTTTCACTTGCGCTTGAGTGAAATATTTAGTGAACATTTTAATAGTTTTTTTTATAATTTTTTGGTTCGGATGAGAACTTTGATATTAATATCAAGTCAAAGGATAGGTGTCAAAATTTCTAAAAACATATATATATATGGTAAAATATATCCATAAAACATTTTTAAAAACTATTTGTTTTGTCCATGTCACTCTATGTAGTTAGCACATGCGTCTCTAGAATCGATTATAAGGCAAATTCGATATGAAACGGGTAAAGAACATTCTGTGTAGCCTGCATTTAATGCCTTCTATTGTCTACTTCGAAAATAGTAACTGTTCTTTTCTTGTTTTTTAATTTTTTTTTCATATCTGCTTTTGAGAAAGACATTTAGTGGACACTTCAATAATTTTTTATAATTTTTTGGTTCAGATGAGAAGTTTGATTTTAATATCAGGTGAAAGGATAGGTGTCAAAATTTCTAAAAATATATGCATATGCGAAAAAAATGTTTAAAAACGATTTTTAAGATTTTTTTGTTTTGTCCATGTCTTGTTACATAATTAGCACATTATTCGCTAGAATCGATTATAAGGCAAATATGACACATGAGACGAGTTAAAAACATTCTGGCCTGCATTTAATGTCTTATACTGTCTACTTCGAATATAGTAACTGTTCTTTTTTTTGTTTTTTAATTTGTTTTTTTCATATCTGCTTTTGAGAAAGACATTTAGTGGACACTTTAATAATTTTTTATAATTTTTTGGTTCAGATGAGAACTTTGATTTTAATATCAAGTCAAAGAATAGGTGTCAAAATTTCTAAAAACATATGCATATGGTGAAATATATCCATAAAACATTTTTAAAAACTATTTGTTTTGTCCATGTCTCTCTATGTAGTTAGCACATGCGTCTCTAGAATCGATTAGAAGGCAAATCCGATATGAAACGGGTAAAAAACATTCTGTGTAGCCTGCATTTAATGCCTTCTATTGTCTACTTCGAAAATAGTAACTGTTCTTTTCTTGTTTTTTAATTTGTTTTTTTTTTCATATCTGCTTTTGAGAAAGACATTTAGTGGACACTTTAATAATTTTTTATAATTTTTTGGTTCGGATGAGAACTTTGATATTAATATCAAGTCAAAGGATAGGTGTCAAAATTTCTAAAAACATATATATATGGTGAAATATATCCATAAAACATTTTTAAAAACTATTTGTTTTGTCCATGTCACTCTATGTAGTTAGCACATGCGTCTCTAGAATCGATTATAAGGCAAATCCGATATGAAACGGGTAAAAAACATTCTGTGTAGCCTGCATTTAATGCCTTCTATTGTCTACTTCGAAAATAGTAACTGTTCTTTTCTTGTTTTTTAATTTTTTTTTCATATCTGCTTTTGAGAAAGACATTTAGTGGACACTTTAATAATTTTTTATAATTTTTTGGTTCAGATGAGAAGTTTGATTTTAATATCAAGTGAAAGGATAGGTGTCAAAATTTCTAAAAATATATACATATGCTAATAAAATGTTTAAAAACGATTTTTAAGATTTTTTTGTTTTGTCCATGTCTCGTTACATAATTAGCACATTATTCGCTAGAATCGATTATAAGGCAAATATGACACATGAGACGAGTTAAAAACATTCTGGCCTGCATTTAATGTCTTCTACTGTCTACTTCGAATATAGTAACTGCTCTTTTTTTGTTTTTTAACTTTAATAACTGCATTTGAGGGAGACATTTGGTGGACACTCTAGCAATTTTTAATAATTTTTTGGTTCAAATGAAAACTTTTATATTAATATCAAGTCAAGTTCTCAACTTAAAACAGCTAAATTTATGCATGAAATTTTAATTGTATTTATTTGCTGTATAAAATTACAACTGTAAAGTAATTTTAAATAGGTTCGTTAAATATCGCCATAAATTTCGCTCAATAGAAAACTCACTTCGCTTCGTTATTTTACGAAGAAATTTCCAAAATGTTCTTAGTTCCTCGAAAAAAATCGCAAAATAGAAGTTCGTTAAATAGAAGTCCGACTGTATTTCGATAAAAAAATTTTACAATTATAAAAATAATTAGTTAATAGATTCGTAAATCCTGAAGACTTTGGTTCACTTTTTGTTTCTTTTCCCAGGGTGCACCTTTTTATTGTTCGTAGCTCAAAGAAGTGGTTCATCGTTAAAACAATCCTATGTGCAAAACCCGTCTTCTGTTCGGAAATTTCTTGAAATATATGGGTGTACTCAAATTTTGACTGTATATATTTGATAAAAACTCTTTCTCTCTTACTGATATGGTTTTCAGAAAATAAGTTAATAAGAATTATTTTTTGAGAAATATATTTTCATATTACGTTACTTTACGTAATAACGTAACGTTTAGTTACAGTTACGTTTACATAACTGTCATTAAGATTCAGAATCAAAGTTATAAAAAATAGGATCGCAACGGACAGGATCGACAATCTTGAGTGAAACAGGAACTATGATTAAATCAAACATGCTATCATAACAACAATATTGTGATGATTAAAGTTGAATGCTTTAAAAAATTCGATGGCATTATTTATTATGTTTATACTAATACGCGCATTTGTATTATGGCATTTATATTATTATACGAAGAATAATATTTTATTTATTGGATGTGATATTTTTACAAATACAAAAAATAAAAAATTTGTACAATTTTATTTTTTTTAGCTCTGTTACTTTATGTACCGACTTGCTCTCAATGCATTTAAATGATAGTGATATATTTTTATAATGAAACTGAAATATTAATTTAATGGTTGAATAGAGTAGAAACTACAATTCCATTTCAAAATAGAAACATAGTTAGTTCGTTGAAACTTTTTTTGTATGGGTTGAAGCAGCATAACTGCTTTGATGAAAATTGTCTAACATATTGAGCAACGCATATTGTTAATAGTTATTTATATCCCTTTTTTAAAGAATATAAATGAAGTAATTTAGTGACAAAAACGATAATTATGAAGACTCTGTATTATCGATGTAAATTAGTGGGAATATTATTTAATAACATTTTAATTATCTTCTTTTTGATAGTAAATTGCTTTTTTTAAAAAAAAAAATTAGTAATAATCTAGTTTGGATGCATTCTTTTTTAATAATATTTTTTTGTATCAAATATGCCTTTGTCCAAATATGCCTTTGTATCAAATATGTCTCGTGATAAGGTGTTAGAAGAACGGAATGTCATAATTTTTTTTCCTTTCTACAGTTACTGAAAAAAAATCGCAAGAAAATCAAAATTGACCTAATTTTTGTCTAAAAATACAGTTTTGAGTCAAACTTTATAAAAATGCTTGTTTATTACTTGTTATTGAATCATAAATATCATTTCATAATTAACTTATTAACTTTAACTAATAATTAACTTAATACCGAATAAATAAAAAAACGTTTCAGGCAAGCGGGCTCGAGTAGTACGTAGTCATTTGGTTAACAGTCACAGTTGTTCCCGTTGCTCGGATGTTTTTAAGGAACGGGCTAGAGCAGTGTGTTCTCAACTAGCAGATAGCTCTCTTTCTGCAAACTTGAAGTGTCAACCAGTGTTAAAGAGTGAATAGAAAGGCAAGGCGTGAAATATCCTCAGTGGTAGACGGATCATGAGTAAGAGTCCCCTTGTCGTCAGACTAACCGTGGTAGGTTCTCGTGGTTTTCTTCCCCATATAACGCAAATGCGGTTTAATGCAATTAAAAAGTCTTCCACGAAGGCAAAGTTTCTCCCAATGCTTGATCATGGACTTCTCCTGTCTTCTGTATTGCGTTCAAAATTACAAGGCTACAGCATTGAACATTGGTAGCCGTAAACTCAAAATTGGGTCAGCTGTTCAACGACGGTTATGAAATGAAATAAAATGTTGACAGTGGTTTACTGAGCTGAAATGAATTAATTAGCCTATTTAATTTACCAAGGGAGAGAGTCACTCAGTTGTTTCATTCGACTTTTGAAATTTCAATTGTAGACGGACACAATTACAGTCAATTTTTTTAAAAAAACCGTAATGAATTCAGAATCCCTTAAAACCACCAGAAAACATTTCATTACTTTTCAAAGAGTGCTAATTATTAAATTATTTTAGAGCAAAAAACTTTTACTTTCGTTTCATCTGAAACGGGCAGTCACGTGATTTTTCTCGAACTGACGTCAATTGTGTCCATCTTCCCTTCGTTTACAATTGCAGTGCTGTGAAAGCCATTTCTGCCTTCGTTTGAATTTTAGTAATTAAATCCAACAATTTTAGATAGTAAATAACTATGTGGGAACACAGATGATTATAATAAATTGTGCCCTAATATAGCTTAATTAAAATATGGCTAAAATAACTCATTTTTTTTTAAAAAATTTCAAATAATAAAATATAATAATTTATATGGTACTCATTAAAACATTGTTAATAAGTTATCATTCTGAATATTAAAGATTTTTTAGTTCATTAAAAAAGGGGTTAGAATGAGTTCTGGATGCCTGATATTACTTTGTAAAACGATGCGTTATAAATACAAAGTAATTTTGTTCTTTCATTTTTTTTTACCCTATTAATCTTAGTTTTGAGGTAAATTTCTAATTATTTACATGTTAAGTGAAAAACATTTTGAATAATTTTCTTTTATTGAATAGTTTTAGATTTTAAAAATGTGAAAAAACTTAAGTTATTTATTTATTTATTCTAGCTTAAATTTAATGCAGGGAATTATCTCCAGCATAGCAGAAGTCTTTTAAAAAAATTGTGATACCAGCAGCAAAACTTTTAATTCATTCTTTAAAAAAAATTAAGTTATACGAAAAAGAAATTAATTAATATATTCCAGTAAACTTTATTAACATTTGCATTTATTTAGTTTTACATTAAACAAGCAGGAATTAAATTTCATAAATACATATTAAGATAAATTTTCACCTGGCAAAATTCCTATTTACTCAAAGAATAAAAATTGTAAAATAAGATATTAACGTATATATTAACTATGTATTTAATTATTTAATAAATGAAAAATGAGTATTTGTGGGTTTAATTCTTTAGTTATAGTGAAACAAAAACGTCTAGCTTAATAATATTTGCTTAAATTATGGAACTAAATTCAATTACATTAATAGAAATTTTAAGTATGAACACATAAATTGTGACGATAATGATAGGAATATGTATTTTAATGTACTAGATTATTGAAAGTGTTGATTCGTTTTTGGCAATACCAAAAGCGTAACCAGAGATTCTCTTTCCCTATTTTATTTGATTTTTTTAAAATGTATACTGCATAAATTTTACTATTTTAGAATTTTTCTTCGCAAACACTGACTAATAGTTTGCAGAAATAAAGAGAGAAATTAACCATAACCATATATGGTAAATACTATATTGCAGAAAGAAGAATAAAATTTAAAAGTTAAAATGATTTTAATTATAGCGAAATTCCTGTTTACTTAAAGAATAACATTAATGTGTATTTAAATATTTAATAGATAGCAAAAGATATCAGAATTAAACTATTAGTAAATATTTACTTAAAAGGAAAATCCTTCAACTAATATAACGATTTTAATGATATTGTTACGATGATGGATAGATATTTTTCAATGAACTTGATTAAGAAAACACTGTTTTTTTTAAATGCAATATCGAATAATATAATCCCCCACCCTTTATCTAAATGTATACTATTTTTATCCAATCTACGATTGATTTTGAATATGTAATTAGGCTGTAAATGAGCATATTACTTTAACTTAAAAATAAGGGGAATAAAATAATATTTTCTATGAACTTGAACGCCACTGATTTTAGCTGAAAAGAAATGTTGATTCGCTCTGAAAAGTTGAATAATCATTTCTTCAGCTTTTTTAGTGATAAATAAACAGTTTTAAAAACCTTGCTTCCATTTTATACACACTCTCAAAGAAGTAAATTTAATTAACAAAAATTTCACTTATATGGTAGGAATATCTTTTGTATATTATAAGTGATATAAAAACTAAAAGAGCATTGAAATAGCCTTAGCGGATAAAGGCGGCACGTTTTCATTCAGCATATGCGACATCATAACCAAACAGGGATCGTTTTTAATTGCATCACCTACGAAGGCCTTTTTGGGCAACTTAAATGTTTAATAATTAAATCAATACACATTTGGGGAAAAAACAATCAGATTTTCGACTGCAGGAGAGAATTTCCCATAAATTGGGATTGAAATATAAAAAATTCAAAATAAAAAATAATATTTTTAACAACCACGTTTTTGTAGTGGAGAATAATAATTTAAAAAAAAAATTTGAAAAGCGAAAAACGTGGGGCGCATAACAGAAATGTTATATTAGTGTGTGTATGTGTGCTCCTGAGAATATGTGTATGTATATCTGTAATTGTAATTGTATCTGAATTTGGATGTGGAATATGTGTGTGTATATGCATATGTATGTGGATGTATATGTGACTGTGCATGTATATAAGTAAGGAAATGTGTATATGTTTGTTTATATGTACTGTTATGTATTTCATGCGCCCCACGTTTTTCGTTTTTCAATTTTTTTTAAAATTATTACTATCTACTACAAAAACGTGGTTTTTATAAATATTATTTTTTACTTTGAATTGTTTTGTTTTAAATTATAATTTTTTTAATTTTTCATTTTTATTTTTTAAAAATTATTACTTTTCAATTATTATTCTTCACTACAAAAAACGTGGTTTTTAAAAATATATATTTTTATTTAGATTATTTTTCTTAGTTAAGACTACTACAAGACCACTACTAAAATAGTAGAACTTTCATTTTAAATTAGGGATACAAAAATATTTATAGAAAAACAATACCTTTACGACTTTCATTAGTTTTATGCTGATGACAACCAAAACAATCTGGAAATGAATGAGGAAAAACTGGATCCTACCACGTGATTTTTCAGCCAATAAAAATCTCCAACAATAAAAATCTTTTCACCTGACATGTAATACTAATTTGGAATAATGAAATCGACAACAAAAGACAATCTCGAAAAATTTTTTTTTCTAAATTTTAATTTTATTTTACTTTGTCTTTTTTTCTTCATTTTTATGCATTGTCATCCAATTCTGAACTATGTGCCAAATTTGAAGTTTGTAGCTAGTCGGGAAGTTAGTTGAAAATCGATTACAAAATTCCACCCGGACAGACATACACGAAGGCAAGTTAATATAAACGTGGTAAAAAAAATAAGAGATACTGTAATTGTCCATTGTTTAACATCCTTAAAAAATTTTTTTTTCAAAACAGCAGTAAGCGAAATAATAAATAATAATAATGAAATAAAATTAAATTGTACTGCACTGATTTTTTCAAAAATTGTGACGAATTTTGTATTGTTATTTTTCCAATCTGAGAGACATACCCATTATCTTATGTAAATCTTATTTTATTATCGTGTTAGGGCGTTAGCAAGTGAATAATTCCAAGAAACGGAAGCGGAAATATTAAAAATTTACTAACTGCAAAAAAGAGCCCAGAGAAAGACAATGTATGAAGCAAATATTTAGCTCTTTGAAAAATAGGTACCCATTTTCAATACTTATCAAACGTGAATGAAGAAAAATAAATGCTTTGAATCAAAAATATATAGTTGCCAACGGAAAATGAAAACTCAAAGTGAAAAACAAAAATTATTAAAACCATCTTATTTGGAAGTGAATCAGAGAATGAATGAATACCTTGCAAATAGCATCGTTACATCGGACAAACCCGACTTACCTTAATATTTAGACTAAAGGAATATGGTAGATAAATCAGTTATCAATAATGCAATAAATAATATATTACCTCTACTACATTTTCACCCCACATTCTCAAGTATATTGTGGGTCTTGATCATTATGTTTAAACAGAATCTTATGGTCGTAAAAGCAAACATCTGTATATTATTATTAACAGGGTTAATGTGGTCCTTAAAACATTAAAGAGACTGTGGCATCAATAGTTGTTATGATGAAGTTACCTTTAACTATTAAATTACAATATCAAAACTTAAGATTTTGTTATCAGATATTTGGAGTTATTGAAATTGACCATTGAATCATGCGCTGAAAGTAAACCTATAGAAATGAATTCATCTTTGTAGTTTTGCTGTCCCCATTTCGGATTTTTAAGAACCTTAAGAGCTCTGTTTAAAAGGAGACTATCGTACCAGATGCATGCATGCATTGATTGTGAGAATCATAAAGTAAGTTTGTAATAAAAAGATTTAAGCAACGAAATTGTGATATCGATATTTAATGATGAATGTACCTGATCGCAGTTGAAGGACATTTTAAGAATTTTGCATTTTACGAATTTGGGAAAATGTGTTCAGAATGCATAGAAGAATCAGAATGATATAAGCAAATTATCTTTATCTAAAGAAAACCATGTACCTCTTATATTAGGTAGAATAAAGCAATTTTTTAAATAATGAATCATACAATATTCCTAAACATACACATTTCAATGTTTTTAAAATGCCTGTTAACATTCACTAAGTTTTTTTAAATTATAGAAGAAAGAAATATCATGAATTACATAAAACTTTGCGGATGTGTATTAATAGTTATAATCTCTTCCAGATTCCACCTCTTCGAAATTCATTTCTTAAAAGAATTAAACTGATCTTTGGAATTTTGGTTTTAGAATAAAATTATCACACTTAAAAAAGTTAAAAACAACGTAAAATATCATGAATAATGTCATATGAAAAGTTCTTTGTTCAAATTCTGAAATCTTGGAAAATCTTAAATAATTTATTAATCCATTAGAATTCTATTCTCAAAGGAGATAAAAAGGAAAACAGTTTTTGGATTTTGGTCAGATATCAGTCAAAAAGAATATTTGTCACCTAGAAATTTCAAGATATTTTTTTTTAACTATTAAAAGATATTTCCCGAGCTAACTGAAAATGATGAATGAAAAAGATCCAATTATTTATTTATTTTTTATCGTCTCAGCTTAGTTGCTTAGCAACGGAGAAACACTAGGTATTTTTCTCTTGTCGATCACATAGTTCGTTTAAGTTATCTTAAATTTCTAATCCTGCTACGGTGATATTATTTGGCTATTTTGGGGGGACAACGCCAAATATATATAGCTTCATCAGCATCCAAGTTTATGATTTTTTCTACCCCTTATATATTGAGGGTCAGGAATCCAAATATGTAACTAATTTATATGTTCATTCTGAGAAAATACGTTTTCGTGTCTGACTTTGTAATTTAATAGTTAGTACTAATTAATTAGTATATTGGTCACCCCCTTGAAACATTAAAATTGATACTTAGTACGTGAAAATCGCTTCATTAGATCGAAAGCTATTCCGGGTGATATTTTTTGCACATTGTACACATAACATCAAACCAACGAAACGGAAATTTTAAAGCCTTTTTCTTATGAAAAAAAAATTATGAAAGAATTTTTAATAGAAATAAAATTTAAAAAGTTATTTTTGTAAAACACAACTTTTTTATAGGGTGTTTTCTTTGAAAAATTGTATCTTAATTATAAACGCTAATATAGCATAACATCTCTAATTGGAACTGAAATTGTGACTGTTAATAAATAATACTTTTAGTTTTATTTTATTTGAATGTTAGTTCATGTTTTATTTATTAAAATGTAGAGCTTTCAAATCCAGAGGGGAGAGTGAAATAATTGCACGGAAGAAACTATTGAATCGATTAGTTTTTGTATGTTGTTAAACACATTTGTTTAATTTGGTTTATATGTAATTGTATGGTTGTTTTCTTATTTATTTGATGGATTTTTTAAACATATATTTAAAGAAAATTAAGCTATTTCTAGCAAGTTTGAAAATTTTTTACAGAATTGTGTCGAGCCCAAATTATAATTCATTTTATGGCAAACATTTTTTTTACTTATAATCTTTCTTGTTTTATTTAAAAGTGGTCTCAGTAGTGTTTTTAAAAAATATTTATTTATTTATATATTTTTGCAGATGATTAAACATTTTTAAGATCATATATACACTTTTTAATACAATTAGTTTGTAATACGAATTGAAAATTTGTAATAGTTTGTATATTATTATCCTTTAGACATTAATATGAAAAAAATGTAACCAAAAATCTACCTTTTATAATTTTTTTGAATAGTGCCAAAAACTATTGCGTGAATATTGTCAGAATATTGACATTATATAATATGAACAATATAACAGCATTGATACTTCTTTTAGATCTGTTCTTGATTTTTCTCATCACAAAAAATTAATCTAGTTTCCAAAGCCCGTTATTTGCACGGTTATCTAAAACGCAAAAACTAAAGACTTTACAAATGAAAAAATATTGAAATTTCCTTAATTTTTATTCATTAGTATAGTTAAAAATATTGTATTATATAAACATATAATTTATTTATTTGAAGTAAAAAAGTTACAGTCTTAACTGGCTTTTATTCCCTTTTTTTCCAGTATTTGGATTTTTCATCTGTCGTAAGCATTTCTTCTACGAAGAAATAATAATATTTATGTCTAGTTTTTACACTCTAACGGAAAACACTATCAGATTTGCAATTCCCTACAGATATGCAAACAGAGTTATCCATTATGTTCGCGTATATTAAATTACGCTTTGTCAAAGCAGAACAAAAAGTAATCATGGATCATATACTAAAAGAAAAATATTAAGTCTTAGCATTTTAATTAAAAAAGTATTAGTATTGCTCGCATTATTTATTAATATAGCTCATTTTTACCGCAACAAAAGGCTTAACTGCATTTATTTTTTACCTCCAGCTGCACACATCCATATTATTATTAAAAGTTCTGCAGTTTTACGTAAAAAGGATTGTTTAAAGTTTAAAAAAAAGTGATCCTTTGTAATAAAGTGAAAATTGGTTAAAAGCAGCTTTTAAAATAGCAAAGAGTAAAATTTATTACAAAATATAAAAAAAAAAGCTAAATTACAAAAGATGTCTGAACGTGTTTAAACCCACAGTGGATTGACTGACCATAAGACACGTTTTCCAGTAGATCAGAAAAGTCAACCATCACGAGCTGGTGGGTGTCCTCTTTGATCAGCCTGAGAAGGGACCGAGGGTTTCCGGTATCGGTCCTCATTAGACTGCTCTACCATAAAGTGCTCGACTTCGGGCTCAGGTCCATCGGACTACCAAAGAGGGGAAACCATTTTCTCTGCAGATGACTAAAAGGGCGTCTCATAATATTTTTTAGTTTCAATCCTAACTTATTGGAAATTCTCTCCTGAAACCGAATATCTATTGGCCTTTTCCTCAAACGCTTATTCTTTTTAATTATTAAGCATTTAAAATGCCCCAAAAAGGTCTCTGTAAGTGATTCAATCAAAAACGATCCCTGATTGATTATGACGTCACATGTGCAGATTTGCCGCTTCCATCCGCTAAGGCAGGGATGGGCAAGCTTTTTTTGGTCGAGGGTCAAAAATCGAGTAAAAATAGTTTGGTGGGATAAGTAAGAACTTCTAAAATAAACAAAATACGATGTACAAGTTTTAATATAGATATTTAATGAGATGAATGAAATTGCGATTTCATGTCTTTTTATTGACGTTCGAAGTGAGATGTGCTTTTTTCAAGGAACGAGGCTAAATGCTTGTCTATTAGTCTACTTATAAAACGATTTTTTTCTAGGTCATAGTTGAAAACACTTGTTCACATATATAAGCAAACATAGCACTGATTTTCTGGGCATGAGGTCAAACTGACCTTTGGTAATGATTTGTAAAACTCAGACTTTAGCATATTTAAGAACGATGATTGTTAGATTGCAATTCAAGCTGCAAATACGACATTCACAATAACGTTGAAAGGCGTGGTAAAAATATCTAATTCTGTTTGAATGGCTATGTTTCAATAAGTCAAAAAAGCTCTAGCCATTTTATAAATTTAATAATTTCACCATTATTTACAATGACATATGTGTGCAGTTTTTTCATACCCAATAAATGTTAGAACTCGCGCAAGCAGAAAAATCCACTTACAATGCGCAGTCTGCCACATGTGAAGTGCAATTTACTTATACAGTCAAACCCCGCTATAGTGAACCTTCAAGGGACCGAAATTTTGGTTCACTATAACCGGAAGTTCACTATATCCGTTACTCAAACAATTTAACTAATGGTTCCCAAACTCTTCCCTTTTATTAAACATTATTCAAATGAATGACTGAAAATTATTATGTAATAGCAAAAAATTTGTTATTTTTCATTGCTCTTCGTCTTGCGAGCAACAAAAATTTTTTAATTTTTAGCTGATCAGCAATCCTCAACATCAGATATGGAAAGACTTCCCGACTATCAGATAATTTTTCCTGAATTTCTATTATTCCGCTTTTTAAACCTGTCTAACCTGCCATTCGAGCATATAAAAGTAGTCTCATAAAATCGCTTAGGAAATTCATCGACATTTGTCCAGATACTTCGATTGGTGAACCACATCAGTAATGCTTCTTCAACATCCTTGTGATCTGCTTTTTTCAACTTTTTTCTGCCATCTAAATTTTTTTCATGAGCATAAATTATTAATTGCCTATTTTTCCATATGTTACATAGGTACAATTTGGATAGTTTATATTCCCTGCAAATATCAACTTGATTGCTTCCATTTTCAATTTTTCTGATCATGCCCATTTTATGATCAAGGGAGAACGTTTACTGGTCGCCATAGTTAAATTTGAGACACTTGTTTGCAGGATTTTTTTTAACTGAACTGAGAGCAAAAAGGAGTTGAAATGAGGGCCTTATCAACACATATTAGTGTCCCACCCTATGACCAATAATGAATAATTACTCATTCCCTCTGACAGAAAATGCATATTGATACCACTGACACCTTAACGGTGCATCATCTGCCTGAGTTGGAAACATCTGCTTGGTTTGCTTAGGGATAGGAAAGTGAGATAAAAGAAGAAAACAAGAAAAAATGCTTATCGCTAGATTCCCCTCTATAAATCGTTTTAAAAATTAGTATATGTATTTATTTTGAAGTAGAAGTTTCAAAATTATTACAAAAAAAATTAAGAAAAAAATCAGTTGAAGACAGAAAAAAGTTAATTATATCCAACTTTCTTACTTTTTTGGTTCACTATATCCACAAAAAATAACATTACTCGTGTATAGAAAGGCACGGGACCGAACATTTCGTTCACTATATCCGGGAGTTCACTATAGCGGGGTTAGACTGTATTAGATTCCAGATGTCTGTTCCTCGAGAAAGAGAGACTCTCGTGGGAGCCAATCTACGCTATTCTATAAAAAACTTCTGGTTTCAACATTTTACCAATTGAAGCTGTCTGTGCTAACTACAGTCGAACTCGTTTATAACGAGCTCGGATTTACCGAGGGAAACGAGAATATTTGGTTGGATCAATGTTAAGTCTATGGAACAGAAGTCGCTTTTAACGAGAAAGACCCGGTTTTAGCGAGCAATATTTTTCTGTCTCGCAATCTTTTTTCTCATCTTTCTAGTCTTTCTGTCTTATCATTTTTTCAAAATTATAAGAAATACGCGCGAAATAAAAAAAAAAAACCGCGAACTGAAACTTAATTGCCCTTATCGCTCTAATCTAAAGCATGGGAAAGGTCACGTGAGAGTAGGCGGTGACGTATCGATATCGTGCCTTATCGATAAAAGTATTTTATTAAATTTAGTAAGTAAGAATTAATTTAGTAAGCAAGAAAAGTATTTAATTAAATTAATTAATGTAAATAAAGTAAGTAAGTATTAATAAAATTTTAAGTAAACTCAATCATTTGACCTCCAAAGCCCCATCCCCCCTCTTCTGGTTGTACGCATGCCTTAAGGACCCGTTTATTACGAGCACTCGGATTTAACGAGTACAATGTTACGGTCCCTTTGTGCTCGTTATAAACGAGTTCGACTGAACATATGTTTTGTAGAAAAAAAATAGAGAAAGTTAAAAGGTCATCAAAACTTTGTTAAAAAAGAAAGGAAAAAAAATTTAAACTGAGTAGGCAAGAAAATGGATGTATAATGTATATTGTTTATATTCACCACGGATCGGAGAGTTAGAATTCTATCCCCGGGCTGGATAAAACCTTCCGGCGGGCCACAGTTGGCCCGCGGGCCGTAGTTTGTCCATCCCTGCGCTAAGGCTATTTCAATGCTCTTTTTAATTTTGATATCATTTATATTGTATCTCTGTATATTATTAGTGAAAAATTTTTTGAATTAAATTTGTGGTATTGAGAGTGTGTACAAAATGGAAGAAAGACTTTTAAAACTGTTTATTTATCACTAAAATATCTGATAAAATGATTATTCAGCTTTTCACAGCGAATCAACATTTCTTTTCAGATGAAATCAGTGTTTTTTTTATGCCTGTTTAGGCAGTGGGGGTGCGATTGTTCCTGTTTTTCAGTGACGCCGTCGATGGCCAGGAATTCGACTTCTGCCACGCCATTCACACAACCACACCCCGTTTATAGGGCGGGTCACATTCACACACAAAGGAGAAAGGAACACAGAGATACACATAGAACACACACACAGAGAGAGAGAAAGAAACATCCATGCCTTACCCGGGATTCGAACCCAGGACCTTTCTAATACAGGGACAGTTTCCTGCCCCCTACATAGGCCGGTCGGCTCATCAGCAATAATTGTCGTTGTTGTTGGTATGCCCGTTATAGGCAGAGGGGGTGCGATTGTTCTTGTTTTCCAGTGGCACCATCTATGGCCAAGAATTCGACTTCTGCCACACCATTCGTCACACCCGTTTATAGGGCGGACCCACTCATACATACATTCATTCTTCCACAGATCGTAATTTTGACCTGAATCAGAGAACGGTCGATCTCCAATCCAGTACCCCCAGAGGTTTTGATTTGTTATAGGAACATGGAGGACTTGTGCGACTCGACAGATTTAACGTGTATCAGTCACTTTACTACACGGGGATTCTTCGGCCGGCGGGGTTCGAACCCACGAACTCTCGGACATGGGCCCAGCACTCTACCGACCAGTCAACCCCGGCCGAAATCAGTGGCTTAAAGTTCAAGGAAAATATTATTTTATTCCATTTATTTTTAAGTTTCAATAATGCTCCATTACAGCTCAATTACTTAATTAAAAATTAGTAGCAGAGTGGCTTGAAATAGTATACTTTTAGATAAAGGGTGGATCATTTTATTATTCGGTATTGCATTAAAACAAATCAGTGTTTTCATAAATCTAGCCCATTGAAAAGTATCTATCCAACATCTTTTTTTACTAGAGTTGAAACTCTTATTTTTACTATGTCTTACATATTTAAATACAGATTAATGCTCATATCTATTCTCAATATTATTCTTTGAGTAAGTAGGAATTTCGCTATAGATCGAAATTATTTTTATTTTTAAATTTATGAATTTTAATTTCTTTTTATAGAATAGTATGGTTATTGTTAACTTTTCTCTTCAAATAAACACGTGAAATAAATACGTATCTCTAAAATAGTAAAATTAATGCATTATATATTTTTAATTCTGAATGCATTAAGATTTTTAAAAATATTGACTGCAATTGTCCATTGTGATGGAAAGTTTTCGAATCATCCCCGGGGAGACCGTCGCCAATAGCTCATTGTGCAGTAGTGCGATGTAAGTAAAGTACTAATATACAACTAAACGTATTTGTAAATCTAAATATGATGTCTGTGTCAAATCCAAAGTATGCAGCTCAATCGTGTTTCTATTTTTTCTGAAAATTAGCATCCGAACACGGAAAAATTGTTTTAAAACAATAATTCCTTGGCATCTTCTTTCCAAAGAGCAAAATTGCATCATAGAACCTAAAATAACCCGTCTTCAGTGTTCGAGATATTTGGAAAACCTACTGCGTGTATTTGCGGAGCATTTGCACTAACTAAGTGAGCGCTTCAAATCCAGTCCAGTCCCGCAGTGGACTGAAGACACGGTTCCCAGCAGAACACCGAAGTCAAGCATCACTGGCTACGGTCAGTGTGCGGGTGGGTGACCACTTGGATCAATCTGCGTAGGGACCGAGGGTGTGCGGTATGGGTCCTCGTTAAACTGTGCTACCGTAAAGTGCTCGACTTCGCGTGCAGGTCGTCGGGCTACCGAAGCGGGGGTGCCATCCCCTCCGCAGAACATCAAAATTGTGATGGCATGTCTTCGGATCATCCTCCGGGATGTTTCCCAGACCATCGCCAATAGCCCATTGTGCAGCTCTAGTGCGACGTAAATTAACAACAACAATATTTAGAATAATTAATATTTAAATATTTTAATTAATTTTGGAATAAAACTTATATTACTACGATTTGCACACAGTAAGATCCTTTGTTTTACATACGTTTTCGGAACTTTCACTGCTCTTTTAACAGACAATAGTCTGCCCAACCAATTCATCGTAACGTTTACCGTTTCCTTACTTGTACGGGTATGAACTTTCGCTTTACGTATATATCGTTTCGGCTGCTGCCAGAAAACAACTGGAATGTTTACAAAACCGTATAAATGAAATTAAATTGGTGTTACATTGGAGTTGATTTATGTTTGGATTTTCATCAGCTGTGTTCTGTCAAGTGAGCCATGGTACCCATCTTTCGTGAGAGATGGGATCTACTAGACTTTTTTGTGCTAAGCAGTTTTCTGGTGTCTATGTCTGAATGAGAGTTTCGTATGCCAATAGCTCCTCGAAAGCTCCTCGTGTAGAATGGAATAAACTTTTGTGCTTCTAACAATCGTTCAAAGTTAGAATTTCAGTTCAATTCGAATTGAAATTCGAACTGTGGTTCAGCTGGTCATGAATGAGATTGACAAATTAACCCCCTCAGTTTAAGTATATGCATAGCGACAAGGAATTAAGTGGCACCACACACTGATTGTTCTAAGATTATTGTGCATCCGAAGAGGGAAAATAAAATTATGAATTCGTAATACTTATTACATGGCTTAGCTCCCAGCTTTCGACGAACGTGCTCTGTATTGCCATTGGCTGTAGGCCAAGTTGCCGCAGATAAAATTCTGGGAGTTTGATCATATTATGTGAAAATAGTGAATGAGCGATTTTTCTCACAGTTAACAGTTTGAATGCCATCTTTTTCTTATTATATTATTATTATTTTGATTGAATATTAAAAAAACCCACTTAAATAAATTATTGGGTAACCATTTTAACAAGAAATATTTAACAAGGCTTGGTAAAAACTGTGGTTTACAATCCCACGTTCCATTGTAATTTTCATCCCTTTGATGTCTTTCATCCCCTCTTGGAATTTGTCGGCCGAACTTTGAAGCACTTTTTCGACTAACCGTTATATCAATTTTATATCTCTATTGAAAAAATAATGCCAATCGAATTTCTGAGTGTAATTTTTTAATCAAAACTTTGAATTATAATCTAACACCCTTCTTTCATGTGCAACAAGTTTTATTGAAATACGTTTCAAAACAACTTGAATAAATAAACCACATTTTGTATTTCTCAATTCGTCAATAGAGAATGCGTGGAACTAATTGGCGACATTATAGAGCAGAATAACTGAAATATTGAAAAAGGTATCTAAATGGTAAACCTCAATTTTCAGAACTGTTAAAATACTTAAACGGAATATAAAGTTTAACCTGATTGCTTAAGTCAAAGCGTGATGCGAGGCCGTTTCGTTCAATTAACATGTCAGTTTCAAATAATTGTGCTACAGGCTAAGGTAATTAATTTACGTATTGACTAATACTTTGCACTGAATCTAATTAGAGTTCAAAACAAGTCAATATATCCATTTTTAGCTTAAATGGTTATGAGAATTTGAAAGTTAAGAGGTGTAGTTCGAAGTTCAACTTAATTAAGTGCAAATTACCGTATAAATTTGCACTTCATGGCAACGCTCTATCAAAGAATACCCTCACTTTTTCTGATATTTATTTTATTTAATTTCTATTAGATACATTTTTAAAATAGTTATGCAAAACTTTTACCTGCACATTGAATTCTTTATTTTTCTTTTAACTTTTTAAAAACATAAAATCCGGATATGCATTAGAACCTTTTCAAAAACAGAAATATAGAAGCAGCAAAATGCATAAATAAATATTTTATTTTCACCTTGCGAACTGCTTCTCCTATTCTCTTTTTTTGTATTTAAAATTTCTTATTTTTTCAAAGTCCTGTGAGGTTTAATCCAAATCTTTGTGCCTGCGGACAAAAAGAAAAATCTATGAGATTTAAATCAGTTGAAAAAAGCTGTCATTCTTGTATTGTAAGTAAATTAGACTTATGTCTCATGAAATAATCTTGAGATACTTTTGTGCATCTTTGGTTTCCAAAAATCTTTTATGACTGTGGAAGTTTAATTTCTCCCAAAAAACGTTTGAGAAAGAAGACATTTTGTTTCGAAATTTCTCGGATTTTACTATATTATTACTCCAAAAATATGATGGCTAAAAATTGTGTGTTTTCTGAAAATGCCCATAATTTTATGACTCCTAAATAAGCTATAGGCAGTTAAACAATTATATCTTTACACAAATGATTTCCCAGTAAATTATAAAAGTTCATCGAATAATCCTTAGAGCATGGTGAGAAATTGTTTCCCTGAATGGTTAGTTTTTATTTATCCAATTGTCATAATTGTTTACTCCAAAATAATTTATCATACTTAAAGAAACATAACATAATTACTTCTGACTTTTTTGGACACTAAAAATATGAACGTGAAATGTTTATAATGTATATTAGTAACTTGAAATTTGTGTTAATTTTTTTTAATGTTATTTTTTTCTATTACTTGTATTATTTACAAGTTAGGATATTAATAAAGAAAATTCTTCACGCTTTTCCACTGACAGAAATAACATTTTACATTGGAAATCATTTGATAGAAAGGAATTCCGTTTGCCGAAATAACGACGCATCTTTTCAAGTAACTGAAGAAGCAATCGTCAGTATAACGTGGGTATCAAAGACAGTTATTTTTAGCACAGTCATAACGATAAAATCTAATAGTAGCATCAATCTTTATATTTAATCTAAGATAAACAAAAACTAGACAAAATTACAAGAATATGATAAAAGGTCTGGATGTTTGGTAGTAAATTTAGAAAAACTTGGAAATTTAAAATCAAAATGTCAATAATTTAAACAGTACTAGTATAATTTGAGACAACTTAAAAATGCTCAGTTTTATTATTTCTATTTTCTTTAGTAAACGCTTGTTAGTTTTTGTTCTCATCGGCTAGTTGTTTTTATTTCGATGTAATCTATAAGCTTACATCGGCTTACCATCGAAACTGTAAAAACTGTGCTTTATAAATATAAAAATGTTTGAACTGAGTTCAACTTAAGGCTTCTCTATAGTCGGAGCTGAACTGTTCACCATTATTTAGCAAGCTATTGCCAGTTACGTAGTGTTAACTTTAGTGTTACATACCATTTAGATACTTAAAATAATTGCGCAGTGATGAATCGCGCAAACAGATATTTAATTTAAAAAAAGAAGCTTTCGAATGTAAATATTTCCATTCGATCTCGAAAGAAAGAAGAAATGGGTAATAAACTGAAGAAGATATAACTGGAAGCCTGGAAATGGAGCTCGCCTATGTGAGGTAAATACTCATTTATTTATAATTTATAGAATTTATTTACTTATATATGTAGAATATAAATGACCTTAAGCTGTTTGAATTTATTCCTGAATGCTTGTTTTTGTCAGTTTTTTTTCTTTAAATAAATAAGCGAATAACTTTTTGGGGTTACTTGAATTGTTCAGTTCTAACTACATATCAAAAATAAGAATTTCATTAAAAATTGCATTTATTAAGTAAATATTTATTTAAAATATATCCTTTAAACAACATTTAATCATTTATTTTACAATTTTGAGTGCTTGTGTGGTATACAATCAAATAAATAAAGGCAAGAGATTAGCTGAATAAGTATTTGTCAAAATTATTTCAGAATCACCAAGTTTTGTATTCACTTTGAAGTATTTCCTTTTGCTTTGTTAAAAATAAATTTTTACCTTTTTCTAATTGTATTTCATTTTGATTCACTAATATATCATACAGCTAGTTCTTCAATCCTAGCTTATTTTTGTTTAGTTACTTATGATAATATATTGCTTAAAGTTAAAACGGTTTCTTTACATTTACAATCAGAAATCTACTTAATATGCAATCTTTCATTTGAATTTGAATTTGATTTGAATTCATTTCAAATTGAAATAAATTATTTAAATATCATTTAAACGAAGTTAATACAAAAGAATCTTTCATCTTAGTATTTAATATAGAAACATAAGAGTATATATATATATATATATATATATATATATATATATATATATATATATATATATATATATATATATATATATGTGTGTGTGTGTGTGTGTGTGCACAGTCTCTCTTTGACTATCTTACAAATGCATCTGAAATTCTGCTGTTAAACATTTAAATGAATTTTCTGAAAAACCTAGCATTTTAATCTATTTGAATCTAACTCAATTCGAGAGAGAATATTCTTAACTATATTTAATGCATTTTTTTTTTGAATTGGAGCGTTTTAGGGAATGTGACTCTAAGTCACTTTTTCTAAATCTAAGAATAACTTTATATGTACCTGAGCCTAAAATTAAAGAGCGTCTTTAACTACCTACAAATCCGATTATGTATTTTTAAGTACTTTCAGTTAAGAATCTGATCTGAGGCCGAGTTAGACAGCATATTGTGAAACGCAACAGATAGAAAAATAAATATGAACGATTCTCTCTTCTTACAGCTACCGGTTTTTTTTTTGCTTGACTGGAAAAGTAAGACCGAAAAAAATTTTTTTTTTTTTCATTTTTGAATTTTACTAATTTAAAAAAAATTATACAAAAAATACGAAGCTACGTAATTGGAGATTAAAACACGTTCAAGATGTTTATTTCTCTCACGGGATACCAAAAACGCCGCCATTTCTCTAAAATTAGTCCTCTGCATTAATTCCTTTTGCTAGGTTGCCTTAAATAATAAGTAGTGTTAAATAATTCGTTATACGTTAAGTACTTGATTAGATTTATTTTGTTACGTTGTCTTAAGTAATTTAAGTAGTGTTAAATAATTCGTTGTTCGTCCTCTTTTCTCGTCTGACGATAAACCGTTGACTAGTCGATAACAAACAGAGAAGACGAGTAGACTGCTGAGTCCAAGATATGTTTTGCCTGCCTTTAAGAACAAGGTTTTCACTCCACCAGAGAATTTTCGGCATTTCAGGTGACCGCTATCGATAGGCTAATTGCACCTTAAGTATTTATTAAGAATAAATTTGTAATTTTATAGAAATAAAACTTAAATACAGGAATTTAAAAACGTTACTGAATTCCTCTGTGGAACTATGACTGAATCATGTAATTTTTGCCATCCAGGATATGACGATTTACAAAATCCAAGAACAAACTTTTGAAAAGATTGTACTGGATTTGACAAAATCTATATTTAGTCATGGTCAGCTATACGCTTGACTTTCCAGAATGAGGGCACTTGAGGCTGTGACCCCACCCTCTTCAGAAATGAAGAAAAAAATGCTTCAAGAAGGAGGTTTTTTTTCCACATATATTTTTGTTCTCCCCTTTTTTACCAACCCATTTTTCAAAATTGAAATTTAAGTTTTATCTACAGCTTTTGCACATATACTTTATGTTTTCACTTTAGAATATTTGAGCCCAGTTGTGATGAGTATTCGACTTGGTTACTTGATTTATATGTTGTACAAGATAATTTTGAAAGGTGACCAAGTTGGTCACAAAAGGCGGCTTGTTTTTGTAAAAACAACCAAATTGAAACAAAGAAAGAAATCTGAATAAATGAAAGTACGGAAAATGAACATTCAATAATTTCGTCTCTCCAAACAAGAACATTCCTCAGTAACAAAATACTACTAAATGATAGTAGGAAAATATAGAGATAAAGACATGCAAAGTGGTTTAACCGATATGGGTTTAACGGATGAAAAAACTTATATGCTTAAACAATTCAGAATTTTATTTAATACCAAAAAAACATTAGTAATAACAAGAAAAAACCTATTTTATTTGTTTTCCAGAAGGAAAGTTGCTAATTAGTAGATCTGTTTAAAAATTATCAGCCTCCTTTAAAAGTTCTTTATAATTTGAAATATTTCTGTAAAATCTAGGAACTTGACTTTATTACCAACGTTGAAATTAAAATCAGCGCACTTTTAACCGGAAAATTAAAATCTTTTCTTTTGTCAAAAGTTTAAAGGAAATTTCTTTATCATCAATAATTTTTAGAGTTAAATCTATAAAATTTGCCAAAAGATTTAAAATAGTAGTTTTGTTAAATTTTAATTCACTGGCATAAACTTGTTTGGCTAAAATATCATCCCTATATATTAGCTAAATTGTTTGGCTATATCAATATCAAAATTGATTGCCTAAAGGTCATTAGCAAATAAGAGAAAGAAGGAATTTATAGTTAGATAAAGATTATCAAATGACTTAGCAGATCTATATTCTTTTAGAAAGAGAAAATATTGCGAACATTATTTCTAAAATTATTGTCGATAGGGATATTATTAATTTGTGGAAAAACATAGTAATATACAATCGTTGTAATATGAACGTGAAATTTCCAGAGAAATATTTTTAAAAATACACCAAGAAGAGCAGAATTCACGTGTTGATGGCATTTTTAAAAAAATGCGTTTTTCTATTCATTTGGCTATTCACTTTCTGATTCAATATTATAATTGAACTTTTTTGTTTTATCTCTACACTTAACTTCTAAAATATTACTTTTATAAACAATATTCTACAGGCATTGGATTAACTGATTTCCCATTTGTTTTCCGTATGTCTTAGTTCATGAGCTGACGAATCTTCTAAATCTGAATCAGAAATTAGTGATCACAGAACCGGGGGGTATTAGCCTTTTCACCTTTTTTGAATGAAGGGACTTTCTACGATTAAAATTTTTCAATCAAAATTCGTGCAACTAAATTTACAATGAAAAAAAATATTTTTTGTGCGTCTGAATTCTAAAAAAAATGTCTCCATTTCAAGCAAGATTTAACATTTCCTTTGTGGAAACTGTAACCAAATTATCCTTTTTTCATCCTTTCTCAGAGGCAATATACGCTGGCCGATGCTGTCCCTATTGCTGACCGATGGGAAAATTCTTGATTTCAAAAGTTTCAGCGGAAAAAAACAGCGGAGAGAAAAAAAGAGCGTTAAAACGGGTGGAAAAAGGACTCTCTTTAGAGATGAGTTCGATTTCGCTTTTGGAGGTCCGAACCCACCCGATCACGAAGAATTTCAATCCAAGTTCATTGTAGGTCGAGAAACATAGTATCACACAGAGTTCGAACATTTTGTGTAATCACCAACATGTAAAACAAAAGTGAAGAAAAAAAACCGATGAAAACTCTAAGATGATTAAAACAGAAATTAAAAAAGGAAATCTTAAGCTAAATGAAAATAATTTCTCATTTGACGATTAGTTTTTGCCTCTCAAGGCAAAAGCACCGAACAGAAAAAACAGTTTTTTATACCGCATAAAAAAAAAATTATTTTTATGTTCAATATAATCTTTTTTAGCATTTCGTTTGTTTATAAGTAGTAAAAAAAATTTTGAAAAATTTATCATGAGTTCGAGTCCACTTGATATTCCATAATCCTCTCTTCTCATCTCATGTACGACCCATAGAATAATAATTACGAAAGTGTTTATTTTGTTCTTGATTCAAGCTGTTTTTTTAGAGAAGCTCCCCTGATTTCGATTACTTACTGAAGGTAAATAAATACCGTATGAAGTTTAATTTCCTCTATTCAATCTAAAAGTGCTCGACTTCGCAAGCAGATTGTAAGGCTACCAAAGAGCAGAGGATCAAAGTTGGGATGACATGTCTTCGGATCAGCTCAACGTTGTTGAGAGATATTTGTAAAAAATCCTATTTAAAATTGCGTTTTATGACATAGCTCTCTTCCCCGGAGGGACAGAATTGCTACAGTGAGACATTACCAAAGCAGTTAAAACAGAAAAAATCAGTTAAAATTTTAAAATAGAACTTGAATTTGATGCCGAATAGAAGATTATATTATCCCTTTAAAAGATTGAGAAAGTATTGTAGTTGTATTACAAAAATTAGAAATTTTGAGAAACAAACAGGATAAACTATTACATCAAATTTCTGAAATTCATAAAAAATCTAATTTTTATGGAAACGGGAACGAATAAATTCAAAAATGTATGAAAAATGTTAAATAAATGAAAAATAATGTTATTTGGACCTCTTGTTAAATTCGAACTCAAATTCACCTTACCAATTTTGGAATATTGGTTTGTAAACGCTTGAGTATTAAAAACAAAATGATAACGTTTTAGCATTTTTCTCGTGAAACTCTTAGCTTATCGTCTGGTGTTACGATGGAAGTTAATATTTGATATCTGTGCGGCAGAAAATAATGTTTTAATGAAAATAGAAAGCTCAACAAAGAGACGCTTCTTGCCTTAATTAATAATATATTATATTATGTGTTAAAAAAGATTTCATGGTTATACGCATTCACTTGATTAAATATAATAATCTCCCGAAATATGGAAGCAAAAAAAAGTTAAATATTTGTTGGGATACCGAGTATAATATCCAAGTCAGTGAAAACAGAGAGCGCAGACAATAAAAATATTGATTTTATGTCTTGCATTTAATTAAACACAATTGTTAAAAATTTTTATTCTTACCACTTCTTATTTTACATATATTTTAACCGAACCCTCAAGAACACTCTGAGATATTGAAGAGCAATTTTAATAAATTACCAGATTTGATTTTCTAAGTGCATTGCTAGAATGAAAAATACTTTACGATTAATACACGTAACATTCGTTGCATAAACCGATTTCGTTGAATCAATGTATATCGAAATTCCTTAGAGTGATGCAAATCTTCTTTCTTGAAGATTTCTCCTTTTACTTTGTTTAATTTTGCAATAAACTATCTTTCAAACTGGACAATTTCGATTAAGTCTGTATATACTACTCATTATAACTTCGGTGTAAAAAAATGGCGATTCTGTATTTTTTCTTCCAAACGAATTAGTACCATTTCTGTATTAATTTTACCCTTTAGTAAATTTTTTATTTCAAGTATTTCCCATTTTCAAAATTAATCAAGCGTCATTGGCATCATTAATTTTATGGGCTTTTTTACGTTTCTCCTAAGTAAATTAGTACTATTTCTCCATTAATTTTTCAGTGCATATTTTTTAATTAAACTACCGTTGATTTTAAATTATTCAGTTTCAGAAAACTCGTTTGAAATGTATAATTAAACAAAATCAACAAGTATATAACTTTAGAAACACAAATTTAATAATTTTCAAGTACAGCAGGCTGGTGGTTGCTTGGTTTACTAGGATAGGGACGAGGGCGCCGGCAGAATAATATAGAAGGGGGTGCAACCCTCTAACAAACTACCCCCCCCCCCCAAAAAAAAAATTAAAATATTCTGTTATTACATTTTGTTTTGTTATTACATATACCTTCATCTGTTAATTTTTTTCAAGATACATTTCTTCATTGTTAACAAGATATTTAAAAAAAAAAATGACGAATTTCTTGTACTTTTGTACAAATTTTGCCACGATAAACTGTATTGATGGCGCAGACATACCTATGACTTTGAAACACAAATAACTACAAACAGTAGTTTCTTATACTAACGTGTTTGTGCACGCTTAACATTGGTATTTATTGTGTTGATGAAGTTTTACAATTGTGAGTAGTCAGTTTGTGTTATACACCTTTGTTAAACTAAATAACTGATAGAAAATATAATATTATTTACATTTTATTAAATGAAGTTTAAAAATATAGCTTAGATATCTGCCAAGTTTGTGCACACTCAGTGTGCGTAAAATAATAATCAAAGATGACTCAGAATTCATTGAAAAAGTTATAAACTGATGTGGACAGCTTACAAGACGATTACAATTCTTGTTTGATTAAACAATTTTTTAATTGTTATGTATCAATAATTACTTAATTGTAATTAAACAAAATCAAAAACAAATATATTTGTTTTTGAATAACAAAATTGTTTCTCTGTATCTCTTTAATTGTTTAAAAAAATAAAAGCCAGTGGGGGCAAGTGCACCCTCTTGCAGCCCGCTGCCGGCGCCCTTGTATAGATATAAATAAGGAGGCCATTGTCATACATTGAATATTTTTGGAAACCATTGGTGATGATGTAAATGTTTGTGGAATCTAGATCAAATCAAAAAAATTTATATTTTATATTTATAAAATGAAAATATATTTCAATGTCTTCATTTTCTATACCCTAAACCATAATCATAAAAGGGGATTCCCTTTTAAGAAAAAATTTATTTCCCTTTTATGGAAGGGATTTCCTGGAATTTTTTTTATCATAAACGGGAAAATATGTTTATTATTAAGTGCATAAAAAATTCAATAAAAAATGCAGTTTTATTATTGATTTAATATATTTTCTTAAAGAAGAAGAAAAGCATTTATGAAAGCTATAACAGAATCCGATAGAATAATGAATAGTCCAGGTTGGACAATTGAAAGCAAAGATGATGTCATTTATTGTAAAACTCTTCCTCAAATTGGCAAAGTGTTTAAATATGAAGTGAGTATTCTATTATTATTTATGTCCTTCTTAATAATGAAATATAACTAAAACATTTGATCAGAAATACTTATTACGCTGATTCCATTTTTGTTTATAATTGATCTATGTAAAAGAATACAATTTTTCTAAATACCAAAATTGTCTAAGCATCTGAGCTCAAATCAGGAAAGAAAAAGGAGATTTAAAGTACTTTTTGTCCAAAAAAAAAACTTGGATTTTTTTATTAGAGCCACACTTTTCTTTTTTTTTTTTCAAAATCTCTGACTCCGATTGACTGGTCGCGTCACATTCAAAAGTTTTATTATGAAGATATAAAATTAATACAAGTGATATTTTGGTTATATTTTCACATGTTTGTATGAATTTACAAAAAATATTTGTGTAAATAAAATTCATTATTTTTTTTTATCTACCTCGTAATTAGAAAGCTCTGCTTATTGGTGGAAATTTGATTTAGTTTTTCACGAAATACTACCTAAAGGAGAATTATAACGAAAAGAATGAGACACAACGAATTACATAAAACAAATTAATACAATATTCACGCGATAAACTGCAACTTAAAGAATATACTAAAATACAATAAAATAAGTACTTGTAAGCTCTGCTAACGTTATATACGTTTTTCAGTGATTCTTTTTTTCAAATTTTTCACAATTTATTTTTAGAAAATAACATAGTTTAAATATTTCCGTATTTGTAAAATCACTCAGATAGAACTTTACAGGTCCTCGTAGCGCAGTGGATAGCGTGTTGGACTTCTAATCCAAAGGTCCCGGGTTCGAATTCCGGCAAGGATGTCTTGAAGTGTTTTTTTTCCCCGCAATGGACTGATCATTAAGACACGGTTCCCAGCAGATCACCAAAGTCAAGCATCACTGGTTGCGGTCAGTGTGCGGGTGGGTGACCACTTGGATTAGTTTGCGTAGGGACCGAGAGTGTGCGGTATTGGTCCTCGTTAAACTGTTCTACCGTGAAATGCTCGACTTCGCGTGCAGGTCGTCGGGCTACCGAAGCGGGGGTGCCATCCCCTCTGCAGAGGATCAAAATTGTGATGCCATGTCTTCGGATCATCCTCAGGGATGTTTCCCAGACCGTCGCCGATAGCCCATTGTGCAGCTCTAGTGCGACGTAAATGAATTACAACAACTACAAGTACTTTACAAAATTGGTTTAATTTAACCAATTAAACCGATAAGTGAAGTACTCATGGATGTAAACATTAAAATAATTTTGTAAATACTTCATCAATTTAGACAATAAAAAAGTGCATAAAAAGATGCCAATAAGAGCCGCAATTGTTCACAAAACTTCACAAAGAATGCAATTTTTGAAATCTCGCAATTTTTGAATCAACATTGGAAATGAAAATTTAAAATTTACTGAGAACTTAAACTATGTTTAGCCATAAAAAAGACAAAGTGGCAATTTTTTAAAGAACATTTCGAAGGTTTCCTTTTTTATTAAAAAAAGAAACATATAGGACTACATTTTTTACACCTGATACATGCATAAAAATAAAGGAAACGAAGGAAATAAAAAAATAAAAATATGACCACCGAAGCCGACGTCTTCAGGGGGTACCGGCCCCGGGAGCCATAAAACAAATCCATTTCTAAGCAAATGCCTAAATTAACTCCCTCAATACCCCGATGGTTTTGTATAGAAGTCCGGGAAAAAAACATGAAATATAAATAACCAATTTAGAAAAGAAACTCAAACAAAATCATCAGAAAATAAAAACTCACTTAATCAGGTCAAACATCGATTTCACAAGCAAGCCGAATGAAAAGGAAGCACTAAAAACTAAAGAAAACAACGCCCTCTACTACACTGCGCAGATAGAAATAAAAGAAGTAAAAAAAAAAGATACGTAACAAATTAATAGAATGCTTAACTGGGGCTGCTCAGTTAAGACTTGAATTGCGCCCTGTTAAAAGAAAAAAATATATAAAAACCTAGAATTCTTCAATCATTTTCTTAATTAAAAAATTGACATTACAAAAATTAAAAGGAAAATTCTTATTATTCAAAATATTCAAAAAATTATTCACAGCTTCCCGAAAACTTTCAACATTATTGCAAATATTTTTGATCCTAACCAATTGTGAAAAACTTAAAGCATAAAAGTTTCATGCATAAAAGTTTCCGTACATTAAAGTTCACACCAGAAATATTTTAAGCTTATGCTTAACAGTTCTAAGAGCATTTAAAAGTAGAAATCCGGGGTAACTTTGGCCATTTTTTAAATAAGAGTTTGGGCTATAAAAAAAAATACAGTTATTTATTTATTATCCTTTATAACAAATCATAGCTTTTGGATGGAAAGATTAAGGCAATTGTGTTTCCGTTTTGTAATAGTTATAATTTGTAAAATGATAGCTGAGCAAACAATAAGACAACCTTAAGTCATTTTGATCCACGAAGAAAATAGCTGGTAAAATTTTGTGTTTTGTGCGGCATGTTATTTGAGCTAAATTAATTAGTAAGAGGAAATTGACTGATTTGAGGGAGGTTAACTGATTAATTATTGTGTGAGGAAAATCAATTATGCGAGGCAAATTAACTATGGAATACATATTTATAATCAAACGCTCGGTGTTGTTTTACTCGGCATTTGCATGAAATAATTTTAATATCTTAGATTCCAGCAAATTTCACACATTTATTTCGCAAATTACTTTTTGAGCAGAAGTGTAAATGAAATTATATCCTTATTAATAAGTTTTATTTTCTTCATTTCATTTAGGGTGTTATAGAAATGGACCCTGAATCTTTAAATAACAAACTATTTCTTAATGTTGACAAAAGTACAGAATGGAATCGGAATATCTTAGAAGCTAAAGTAAGTTTCATTTAACTGAAGCAATTACGGAATATTTATTTCAAATGTAATTCTATGAAGCAATTCTGTAATTGTTGTAAAGGCATAAACATTTCTACATGCAATGAAACTATAATACGTCCAAAATAGGAAAGAAAAAAAAAACGCTGTTGAGTTAACTTATCTCTTCTCAGCGTCTTATGTTTTTTTTTAAAGATCTTTGATCCTTTCCTTAATCTAAAAGTCGCGAAGGGTTTCTGTAACGAAAATAGTCGATATGTTTACTCGTGTATAGTCTCATTCGATCTAGCCTAAAATAACATCAAGAAAACAATGCCTCACTTATTTACAGGCTGACGCGGAGAAAATAAAACTTTTTTTAAAGATGTTTAATATACATTCTTCAGCATATGTATATATTATTAGAAATTTTGACACAGATGCAATGATTTAAAATTAATACGAAAATTCTCCTGCGTACCAAAAAAATCAAAAAAAATCATTAAAGTGTCCGCCAAATGACCCCTAAAATGCAGTAATTGATATTAATTAGAAAGCAAGGGAGAAAAATGTCTCTATCTCAAATAGACAATAGTGTACTTAAAAAGTAGTTGCTGTAGTTGTAGTTCATTTACGTCACACTAGAGATGCCCAATGGGCTATTGGCGACGGTCAGGGAAACATCCCTGAGTACGATCCGAAGACATGCCATCACAATTTTGATCCTCTGCAGAGGGAATGGCACCCTCGCTTCGGCAGCCCGACGATTTGCACGCGAATTCGAGCAATTTACGGTGGAACAGTTTAACGAGGACCAATACCGCACAAACTCGGTCCCCACGCAGACTGATTTAAGTGGTCTCCCACCCGCACACTGACCTCAGCCAGTAATACTTGACTTCAGTGATCTGCTGGGAACCGTGTCGTAACGATCAGTCCACTGCAGAAAACTTAAAAAGTAGGCCAAAAAGAATATTCCTAACCCTTTTCATATCATATTTGCGTCATTATCGATTTTAGCGACACCTGTGCTAATGGTCAAGGGCGACACGTCAAACACGTCCCTACAAAATCAGCTATTTCTACCTTTTTAAGGGACTTGCGTCTTTACCTCACTAAAAATATCGAACCGAACGTTATACTGATATAGTTACTTGATTGTTCCGTTGATACTACTTTTTAACGTAAAAAAATATTTTTGGGTGTTTTTTTAATTATTTTTAATTAAGAGTAAATTACTATTAAATTTAATTTCCGTTACCGTATTTATTTTGATTTTGACAAATAGACTGCGATTACCCTCCGGGATGAAAGTATCGAGTTAACGTTACACATTAATTTAAAAAAAAAATGAAAACCAAGCAAATTTAAAGCTTAAAAAACTGGATTTTCACAAAGGGGGGTGTTGAAAAGATTTTTCCCCCTTAAGGGGGCGGCAACGTTAAAAAGGTTGATAATCTATGGTCTATTGTTATATAACACCCAGATCTAGGTTAATATTAAGGGGAGATTTAAGGCAATATATATATACAATATATGAGCAACAATTTTTCCACTAGATGCATTAAGAAATGTACACATACATTCTTACATATTACCCCATATTCTGCCCCCCCCCCTAATTGGTTTGAAATTATTTCCTTTGGTATGCTATATTATAATTTATACTTGACCATGTTTGAAAAAAAAAAAAAAAAATATATATATATATATATATATATATATATATATATATATATATATATATATATATATATATATATATATATATATATATATATATATATATATATATAAGCAACAATATCTTTTTTTTCCTCCAATGGCAGGCACTGAAATTTTTGAATCTTTGCCTATACTATGCCAGAATTGTTGCTCATTTCGCGTTACCCAGTGGGCACCTGTGAACCAAAGTCACGGAGGCGAGCAACATTGCCCACGCCACACTGCCACAACCCGTTTATAGGGTGGGCCACATTCACACATCATACACACATACAACAGAAGACAGCACAAAGAGAGCGAGAAGCATCCATTCGAACCCGCAGCCTATGGCTTCGCAGTCAGGCACGCTAACCGCTCAGCCACCTGGCCGGCGCAACAATATCTTTATTTTAACGTTTTTTGTAATTAACACAGTTAGAAAAGTAAAAAATAATACTTTTAGGTAGACGTTTCAATTCATAAAAATAAATACACAACTTTTTTTTTACTAAATATAGTTTTTTAATTGTGAACTCAGGACCCACGGAACTAGCAGTTTGTGGCTTCGCACCACTTAACCCTACTACCAGTCATATCTGACAGTCTGATTTAGAACAAGTTGTGTATGTGGTATGTTATAACATAACTCTTGACCGAGGAAAAGCTAGGGTTCAATAGAAATTACTATGGGCCATATACATTAACCCTAACAAAATAAAAGTGACGCTTTCCTGCATTTCCTTTAATTCCTCAAGAAATACTTAATAGAATATTTAATTATTGTTTAGTTCATGCGATTTCTCATACTTAGCAATAAGATTTAAAGTATTCAAAAGTTAGGGAGACCCTGAACCATTAAAAGTGTGAAATTCCAACACATGCCATTTATGAATTTCGAATTACAAAAAACACTTAAAGATTAAATTTATAATGTGGCAATTTTAAAAATATATTAGTTTTAAAATTCATTTAATATCATTAAATTTTAAACTGAAGTTATCTAGACTATCAACGGATGAACCAAACTTAGTTTGGCAATCTGACTGGTGTAGCATAAGGGGGGAGGGATACGAAAATTATTTTGTCTTTTAGGACTGTCAAAATACTGATGGGTAATAGAATAACAATGCCGAATTTCTATTAAAATTATTCCGCATGGTAAGCTTAAACTTTAAATGTAAGTACGCTACATTGGAAACATGCATTCTGTTGAATTTCATGAATTTATCAATAAATCATTTTTGAAAGCTTATTTCATGTCAATCAACCCCTTAACTTGTCCGCTCGTGTTAATTCGAGTGCGCTAAACTGTGCACACTCCCGATAATTCGAGAGGCTTTGTATTTTATGTTGCTTTTCACACTCGAATATAATCGAAAATTGAAAATAACAATGTGAAAGCGAAGGAAAATAATCCTTTTATTGATATTTAAAAAAAAAATCTGTACGTTAACTACCATAAAAATAACTATATAGTAAGGTTTTTCCCCCTCCCGATTTTATAATGGTAACTCCCTAATAACCTGTATTGTTACGTAATTTATCCTCAGTGGTAGATGGATCATGGCTTAGAGTCCTCTTACCGTTAGGCTAACTATGGGAAGGTTTCCTCTGCATGCAACGCAAATGCGGTTAGTTGCATCAAAAAGTTCTCCTCGAAACCAAATTTCTCCCAATGCTTGATCCAGGAGTTTCCTTGTCTTCTAGGTTGAGCTCTAAATTTCAAATTACGAAATTGAAGATTGGTAGCCGTATCTTCAGATCGGCTGTTCACCAACGGCTATAAAGTAAAATAACATGCAATGAGTCGTGGTGGCTCAGGGAAGAGAGCGTTCACCTTCCAATGAAGTGAACCGGGAGCAAATTCCGCACCCTGTTCGCACCGACCATAGTACTGACAATAGACAGTGGTAGACGGATCAGAGGTTAGAGTCCCCTTACTGTCAGGCTAACCGTGGGAGGTTTTTCTCACCATGTAACGCAAATGCGGGTTGGTTTCATCAAAAAGTCCTCCACGAAGGCAAATTTCTCCCAATATTTGATCGAAGAGTTCCCTTGTCTACCGGATTGGAATCAAAATTTCAAGGCTGCGAAGTTGAACATTAGTAGTCGTAACAGGGCTAAAGAGAATACAAGGGCTAGTTCACTCCACTCTTAGAGCTGAAGCTACGATTTCCCTCCTCATGACGTCACTGTGTCCACAGATCTCGGAGATCGCAAGCAAAGATATGATAACTTTGCATCTTTCTCTTTGTAAAAATAAGTCAGACTTTTTCTGGTTATTAGCCTTCAAACTTTACGTAATTAACACATTATTTCCGTTCATAAACATAGTTAAAAAAAAACTTTCTTGGTTATTATATTAAAAAAATACCATTTTAAACTTATAAAAATGTTTTGCTAGTTGGTGAAAATGACACGATAAATACTTTATTTTAAAAAGTTCAGTTTTAACTTTAACTATTAGGAAAAATGAAGGCATATATCGACACTTTTTTTATCTACATGTTCTTTTATAAAGATAAGTTAAGTTAAATTTAGAATCCCTGATTTTAAAATATGTCGTTAATAGCAATTTGTTCATATTTAATCATTAGGAAACATCAACCTTAAACGCTAATTACTGAAACAAAATAATAATTTAGGTTCATAATGACATTAGAAATTTTACAATTGTTTATAGACATTTAAATTTACGATGATATAATTTATAGATATTTAAATTGAAGAGAATATAATTTTTAAAAAAAAATCATAAATATTTAGAATAACTAAATTAAAAAATATGTTATGAAATTAGGAGAATTTCAACTATATACTATATATTTTATTTATACTTTTTACTTACATTTTAATTTTCTTTGACTTTATCCATTTTTTAATTCTTTTCACCTGCCTTTCTTTATGAAGTAACGAGGCGGTTTCTATTTAGATAATGAATTTTCATAAAAGTTCTTTACGACAGAATAAACGTATTGCTGTTTTATATTAACTGTGTCATTTCGGAATCCATTCTTTATATAGTTGTTCATTTACTTTAGGGAACACGCGAAAAATTATACTTTTTCCTTTTGTTTTTATATCAGAATTTTTGCAAGTTGCAATCGCGCAAACTGGCATTTCGATAATAGTTTTAAATTCTTGTAAATTCACTGCAAAAACTGAGGAAAGTCATTATAGAAAATAATAAATGTCTTAGAATATCTCGCAAAAAGAAATGATCCAATATTAGTTAGAGCTAGTAAGGACAAACGCTCCGTTCTTGAAGTAAAAGTGCGAGCTTTGCGCCAAAGTGACGTCACTAGAGTGACGACGGAGGATCGGCGCGGCGAAAGATACTTCAAAGGAGTGAACCAGCCCTTCTATTCTCTTTAGCCCTGAGTCGTAAACCCAAATATTGTGCCGGCTGTTCAACGACGGTTATAAAATAAAAATAATCTGTAGTTAGAGCAATGGTGGCTAAGGGAATAGAACACTCGCCTCCCAAAGAGATTCTCGGGATAAAAGGCTACGGAGTTGAACACGGTAGTCATAAAGACAAAAATCGGGTCGGCAGTTCAACAATGGGCTATAATATAAAATAACCTATAATTGTCTTCGTTACTATTAATTCATTTTCTTGTCTTCGAGGATAGAATTTTGCATTCAAACTGTTTAGGACTAGCTAAGAGACATAAATATTTACAAGAAATCCTTTCCTGTTGATAATGCTAGCAAGTAGAATTTATCATCGTTTTGCCTTTAAAACAACAATTTATTGCAGACCGAGTTGTTTTTCATAAAAAGGGGGTGTCTATTCCTTCTTATGAAACCAAATGAATCATGCGGTGACAAACAATTTTTCCAGCTGATCATAAAAATTGAACATCCTCGGTGTTTTGTCTCTCGATAGCTCTCAATCTTTAAATACATCTCAAATTGTGAAACCACAGATGGACTGAATTTCTTTCACATTTTTATTTCACTCTCTCCTCCACAATTAACACTCTCGGTCTCTCTTACTTTCTTTCTTGCGATTACAGCCCGGCTTTTACAGTGGCTAGGCACAACATGCCACCCGCCTTGACAATTTCACAAAAATAAACAATATTCAACAGATACAAACGACAGACATAAACTACAGTGCAATATCTAATACAAAAATCACTTAAAGTTGGTTAGAATTAAATGTATAATTTCACAATTTACAGGTCTTTTATCGATACCTTTGTTTTTGATGTCACCACTCTAATTATATTATCATCGCCTGGGTGAACCTTAATTATTTTAGCAAGATTTCAATACCCTTGAATTCAGTACCCAATTCAGTACCCTTGAAATATCCTCACCTTTCACTAAAACCACTTCATTTTCTTTAAACTCTTCGCTTCCCTTACTCCATTTAGGTCTAGTCTGCAGACGATTTAAATAATCTGTTGAAGAAATGAGTTGAATGTTCGACCCTTTTTTGATAATAGCTATCAAACTTTACTCTGCTAACAAATTATTTCTGTTCAAAAATATAGTATTCATACATTTTCTGGGTATTCCTTATAGTTTTTTTTTAAATATTTTAATGTTAGAAAAATATCTCAATGGTTGCCGTCATCATTTTCTAATTTTAGTTTTCAACTTTTACTGTTAAATAAATGAAAGCATATAAGAAAACGTTTACAGTATCATTTTGTCCGATATTAATCTGAACTATAAAAGTGTCCTTCTATTTTATTAATTGGAATGCCTAATTTTAATATAGTTTCTTATTTATAATTGTAATAGTAATTTTTTTTGTATATATTATCACTAGGAAACAAAAATCTTAAATGCTAATTACTAAAAAATTAATCTTCGAGCATATAATAATGGAAATATTACACTCAATCATAAATACTTAAGGTTAAGGCGTTATAATTAAAACATAAATATTTTGAATAATGAGATTAAAAAATATATTATTAAATTGGACGAATTTTTAAGCATTAATAACTTTTACTTTTAAAGTTCAGAACTTCATTTCTTTTTTTCTTTTTTTTCGGCCTTGTACATTTTTTTTCTTTTCTGTTTAAAGCTACAAGGTTTTCTTTTCTGTTAAAGCTATCGATTTCAATGGCGAAATTAAAAGTTCTTAAGCGTCTCAACAAAAAACACGAAACATAATGCTTTAATTCACCGCATTATAAATTCTTCCAGCACATTTTATTATTCTTTTGACGTCACCTTTATATTTTCTGAAATAAGACATGGAAAATCGCGTTTACTCATTTTGTGTTTCATAAATAATTCTTGCCAGTTGCTATCGCGCAAGCTCATATTTGACTACTACTGTAAAGTGTTTGCAATCAGATGAGAAGAAAATCACCTCAAATTAAACAAAAACTATAGAAAACAATGAATGCATTGAAATAAGTTTAAAAAAATGCTAGTTACATGGGAAGCAATTTATTTTTAAAAAGAGATGCTGTGCGCCGTGACGTCACTGATTGAAGTCAGAAGCTCGCAGCGGCACGAGTCTCTTCAAAGGAGTGACCTAGCCTTTCTATTGTCTCTTTAGCCCTGCTTGCACTAGGCAAATCTGCCATCACTTGGTTTTTACTTTTAGAAATTACTTTAAGACATTTAAGAATTTTTTTTATTATTCTCTTAACAACTACCAAACAACTACTAAACAATCGTACCAAAGGGAAATCCTGGTGGGGCGGGAATTCGCATCGACTGGGATTCGAACTCAGTTCGCCTCACTGGAAGGCGAACGCTCTATCCCCGCAGTGAAACATCGGGATAGCCGGATTGGTAGGTCACTGGGCCCATGTCCAAGAGATCGTGGATTCGATCCCCGCCCACCGAAGACTACCCGTGTAGTAAATGGTGACTGATGCATGTTAAATTTGCATCCTCCATATTTGCATAACAAATTATGCCTCTGGGGAGTTCCCCTGTCTTCTGTATTTCTTCAAAATGACAAGGATACGAATTTGAACATTAGTCGTCGTAAACCCAAAAACTGGGTCGGCTGTTCAACTACAGGTATGAGAAATAAAACATCGGGAGCCGCGATGGCTCAGGAGAGCGTCCGCCTTCCAATGAGTGCTGACATGAAATATCCTCATTGGTGGATGGATCACGGGTTAGAGTCCTCTTGCCGTCAGGCTAACCGAGGGTGGTTCTCGTGGTCTTTCTCTCCATGTAACGCAAATGCTGGTTAGTTCTATCAAAAAATCCTCCATGAAGGCGCATTTCTCTTAATACTTGATCCGGAAGTTCCCTTGTCTTCTGGGTTTGGTTCAAAATGACAAGGCTACGTGGTTGAACACTAGCAGTAGTAAACCCAAAAATTGTTTCGGCAGTTCAACAACGGTTATAAAATAAAATATAATGTAACAAAATAATTTCTCTCTATGATGTAAGTGATATTTTTAAAACCATTTAATTTTTATTAATTTTATTTAAATTCGAAATCAACGATTTCAATGAAGCAAAAGTATTATCATTGTAAGTTTAAAATCATAGTTAGTAGTTTATTTGGTTTTATTTCAGCACAATATAATTTTTTAAAATTATTTTCAATATAATCACAGAGTAATAATCTGTAAAGATACTTTTCCTGAGTGTTAAAAGTTTTCTAGAATCGTTTTAATTCATTTTCGTTTCATAGCAGCAGAGAAACTTAACATTGCGTTAAAACTACTCAAAATTTATATTCTGATTGACTTAAAACATAAATGTTTTGGGTAGAAGTTTTGTTAAATAGCTTCATATAATAATCTTGTGATTAGTAACCAATAAATTCTTTGACTTACAAAAAATCCTTTTTTAATTACTAATTAATTTTAAATATAACATATTTCGGTATGTTTCTATCGAACGTGTTCGAAATTATACTGGATTCCCAAAGAAGTTTGAAAAATTTGGCTTCTAAATTGGAAGACCACATCATCCTAAATGTACAAAATATCAATAAGTGGCATACTGTTACACATAATAAAAATTTTAAAATTTTTGATTTTAAAGTCATCTTATAAATCATTCAATCTAAAAATTTCATGATTAAATTATGAATTGTGTTGCATTTACTTCTCTTAATATAAATAAATATACATCATATAATGTATGATATACCATCAAAGTTGGAATAAACTAATTCCTAAAATAAATAAAACGTTAGTCGTCCCTCCCCCTCCCTCAAAAAAACCCCCCTTTTATCATACGTAAATAGGTCAAAATTTGAGGCTATTATGAGAAAATTTGTTTTTCATGCAAATTATAGGAAATAAATCGCTCTCTTAAATAATTTAAAAATAATAAGTAAAAAAAAGCATTCAAATGCCCAAATTCACCATTCTGATATAGGTAGTCTTTGTTATAATTTTTAAAAAAAAAATTCTGATGGGAAAAAATGAACCTAATTTTCGAACCTAAATGAATTTTTCGCATATTGAGATATTTTGAACTCGAAATATAATTTCCTACTACATACTGTTATTTACATGCTAATTATTGCAAGCATCTTAAAAATCATCTAAAAGGGAGGGAGGTCTAAAGTAATTTTTTCCGCAGTACATAAAAATAATTAAAAAAAAAAGCACGAGAAATCTAAAATTCGAAACTAGAGACCCTTTCCACATTCGTGCTATAGATCATGCCCACTGATTCAATATAAATTTTAAAAAAATAAAAAAATTCTTAACGGTTTTGCTCTTTGGAAACTATATTTTTTTCTTCATTTTTAAAAAAAACATAAATCACGTTTGTAGCTTGTAATACCCGTTCTTGAACTTTGAAAAGTCCAGCTGTGTACCGTAAAGACATGGCTCGCAGTAGAACACCGAAGTCAAGCCTCACTGGCTGCAGTTAGTAAGCGGGTGGGTGACAAATTTGATCAGCCTGCATAGCGACCGAGAGCGCGCGGTATCGGTTCTCGTTAAACTGTTCTACCGTAAAGTGCTCGACTTCGGGTGCAGATCGTCGGGCTACCTAAGCAGTGGTGCCATCTCCTCTGCAGAGGATTAAAATTGCGATAGCATGTCTTCGGATAATCCTATGGGATGTTTCCGGGACCGTCGCCAATAGCTCATCGTGCTATTGGCGACTTTAATAAAGTGCCTACCTGATTTTTGACAAGGATTTAGAAACCACAAACCTTTAGATGTAGACTCCCTGGTGGTGCAGTCGGTTCGAACATAGCTAGTCGAGAGCTTGGGTTCAGGGTTCGATACTGGCGTTCATCTTTACAGTCGCCCAACATGATGCACGTTAAATCTGTCATGGATAAAAATCCTCTCGTTAGTATGGTATAGAGGGGGGAGTATCCACTCAGGACCAGACATATCGTCTGACAAATTTACTTCGCTGAAGCTGCTAAATATCTTTATTTTATGTATGCAGGCTTTGTGAGCTCAAAGTACAGCTTAATAACCCTTTGTTAATTTTAGGAACAGATAGCTCAAGTTGGGGAGATATCCCACTAGGGAAAAAAACATGATATGCTTGGAATAGTTTAAGGGATAGACCATCGACGTGGCTGGAAATGAAGGCATTTTTAGGAAAACACATGATTCGTTTAATTTAAAGAAAGAACCTGATATCTTAGTTACCAATCTAGTATTTTTTTAGGTAATTAAAAAAAAAATTCCGATTAGAAATGAGGAAACTTCCTCACATTCTTCGTTGAACTTTGTAGGGATGGTTTAACATAGTGTTTCCCAAAGTGGTCCTTATGGACCACCAGGGGTCCGTGATAAATAAAAACTGATCTAGGGGTCCCTGAACAACGTCAGGGAGTCTGCGTGAGGTTTAATATAAAATAATAACATTGTTATTGGTTTTTATTACGAAAGAAATTAAGATAAATAAAATCGTAGCGATTTTTACATCCTAAGTAAACTATAAATAAAGGTGGGTGCTTATAATTATTAGCAGTGGTTTGTTACAAATTAAACAGTTGATTTACAAATTTTCTTATATCTTTTGCTCCCTTTTTAAGAGATAACAGTATGAATGAGTCGAAGAAAAAACGCCGAAAATACAATGTTGAGTATTTAAAATATGTCTTTATTTCTTCACCAGGAAATTGTACTTTACCTATGTGCCTCCTATGTAATAAAACTATAACAAGTGATTCAATGAAACATTCCAAGCTTAACGAATAATTGATAAAAGTCCATAGTGATAAAAAAGATAAAGATTTAACTATTATTCAAACAGTCAAAGAAAAATATCTGAAAACACCGTCACTGCAACAACATCTAAGAGAGGTGACGATGGATTGCATGCTTCTCATAGTTTCGCATTTTTCTATATATTACATGATTGCAAAGTTCGGAAAGCCTCCACACTATTGAAGAACTTATTTTACTAGCTGTAAGTGAGGTAATACTCACCGGGTTGCACAAACCAGCTTTTAACATTGTAAAAATAATTCCACGGAGTAATAATAATGTACAAAGAAAGATTGATAATATATCTCAGTGCGTAGAAAATTCTTTACGCGAGTACTTAAAAATATCTGAATTTCTATACAGCTTGACGAATCTACTTATCCAGGAAACGAAGCTCTTACTTTCAGCTTATGTAAGATTTGTAAAAGAATGAAAACTTTACCAAGAATTGTTACTTGCTAAATGTTTGGAAAGCTATACGCAAGGTGAAACGCTATTGATTGAATTAAAAGATATACCCTTGACTAATATCATTTCTGTAGCTACTGCCGGTGCTCCGGCAATGGTACGAAGATACCAAGGTTTTCTGGTTAACTTAAAACAAGCTGCAGCGAATGTATTTTCAGTAAATTTGCCAAACTTAGCGAAAGTAATTTGAAACTACAAGATGAATAATTAAATTTAATCAAAACTAAAATCGTAAAACTGCGCTTGTTGCAAAACTTTTTCTGTATAAGCAAAACTTGGGAAGAGTTCTCTTAGTTTCAGTGATGTAGGGAAGCTCATCATAAAAAAAATATATATAAACGATTAGAAATTAGTGCTCACAAACATTGAGTCGGACATAATCAAATCTCATCACATTCATCCAAGTCTTTAATTTTTATTTTATTTTATTTTAAACGAAAGATAATGAATAGTAATAAAAGATAAATGATTTCAATAAATAGTTTTTCAACAAAATGTTTTTTGTTTTTTAATTTGTAATTTTTATGCCCTTCATATATGCAATTTTTCACTTGGGGGTTCGTGGGCAAGTTTTGACTATAAAAAGGGATCCATGGGTCAAAAAAAGTTTGGGAACCACTGGTTTAACGTAACAGGTACTATTCAATGCTCCAATTTCAAGGGACGGGGCAGCTCTGTTCTAAAAAATTCTTAGAGTCTTCATTTTTTTATCTTACCTTATCAGATTAGCTAAAATGAGTTCTTTAAATATGATCAATATAAATTAAACTCAAATGTCTTGGAGTTTCATCGTTACATATTTCTATGTAAAAATTGAATTTTCTGTTATTTAAAGCTCTGGTAGCAGAAGTGTAAAGTCATAACATCTTCGTATAAATTGGTAGGATATTTTCAGTTACATTTTTCGAATTTTTTTGATAGCTTTAAGGAAATGCGAATTTGAATAAGGAATTTGTACTTTTATATGGATCAGACTTTTTTCGAATAATAAAAGACTTTGAAAGCTAATGAAAAACTCAGGCGCAACGGAAAGTATTTGCTGTTGTAATAAAACCATCTTGCATTATGAGGATGAAAAACAGTTGAGAAAACTTCATCTGAAGTATGCGCACTTTCGCCAGAAGAAAGTTTTCTCAATCTGGAGAATGGAATATTACGTTCGTGCAATAATGGAAAAGTAAGATTGAGATTTAATGATTTTGAAAAGGTCTTTTCCCAGCTCTTCAGCATTTAGAAAGTTCTGAAGAAACTAGAAACTATTTGTCCAGGTTAATTAAATTTGGTCTATTGAACCTAGTCACAGAATTTTACAAAAAAGTTTAGAAGTTTTTGAATTCGTAAGTTTTAAAAATGCTTTAAAATTTAAGAAACTTGTAGTTTATCCAGTAAATACAAAACTTTTTAACTTTGGTAGCTAAGTACAGAAGAGCTTTCAATGAATAAAAAGAATTAGATAAAATAACGGAATTTAGTTTGTTAACCTACTAATCTATAATGATAAAAATTCCCTAACCTTTGATGCAGATTAGACAATTTCCCTTTCACATATTTTTGACACTTTAATTACAAGTAAAAATATGTTTGGTACATTTAATCATGAAAGCAATCTAATAGTTACTAAAAATCTGTTAAATTATCTGAAATCTATACTGAAATATATAATCCAAATAGTTCTTTTTTATAGTCAGAAACTTGGTTATTGATTTTGTAAATTGATGAAATTTCTATGATGAATAACTATTTCGATCTGATTAACTACAAATAAGTGTAAATTGTTTAGAAGTGAGCCGCGTTAGAATTTTAATTTATCAGGAAAAAAAAACTGGTATGGTTATAAAATAGAAGATGGCACAACTAATAAATAAGCTAAATATTTTGTTTTATTGACTTTTATACAATATATTGAAAAGTACAAAATATTTAATAAAAATAATGCGTCAAAGAGTTAACACTTTTGAGGTTAAACGGGTTACGGAAGAGGTAAGCCATATTAAGAAATTTAGGATAATTCTCCGTACTTAATTTTCCTCAGATATTTAGAAAACAATACTCTAAAAATATTTTCGTACCTGTTAAAAAGCTCTTTCATTCTTGCTGGGGAGGATAATTTTACTTTCGATATCTACTTGCTTGAATTAGATTCTCCACTTTAACTAGGAAAAACATTCCTTTTAAAAAGAGCAGATACTGACTTGTATAAAAATGCATCAAGTTCTTTTAAAACTAGTGACTTAATGTTAAACTGAATTTAGTTCTGACGACATTCACTTTAATAACCATCCGTAAAGCACAATTATTTACAGAAAAGTCCAACTAACATCCTAATAATTCCTTATTGCGAATTTTAAATAAAAATCACGATAAATGTATCCTCATTATCTGTAAAGGGGTAATTTAAAACTGAATAACTTATTTCGGTGAGAAATAAACAAAAATTAATATACATAAAAAATTAAAACCACTTTGTCTATCAAATATTTTTATTCAAAAGAACATTTTATAATACACATCTTTATTTAAGACTGCCTCTGGACATTACATGTTACTCTATCTTACAAATTAGTTTCAAACAACATCTTCCTTAATTTACATGGAGCTCTAACAACATTTACAATGAAGTCTCATTAAAAATTTACATGAACTACACTAAGCTTTTGTCCTATTTACAGAACATTTTTCCTAAATAGAAAAATTTTACACAGCTTTAGAAAAATTATTATTAACAACATTTTTACAACATTTTAACAATTTTAACAAAACTAAAAAAACTAAACAAACTAGCTAACTAAAATTTTAACAACATTTACAACAAAACATTTATATTGACATGGATTTTAAGTAAGAAATGAGCAGTGAGTTAAGAAACAGCAACTTTGCTATTTAGTTACACAATACAGAGTCAAAAATATTTATGATCCTCTATTGAAAATTCTCAAATCAAAAATATGTATCATTCATCACAAAAATTAACCTATATACATTTAAATTTTTAATTTACATTAATTTTATTTCTTTCTAAATAGTATATTACGCAAAAGAAATCAGAAAGTTAACACTAAAGATTTTACTTCAAATTTTCTCCTTCAACTAAAACTATTCCATTAGTTTGATAAATTTAAAAAAATGTTTAAACTTTTATATATGAAAAGCAGATTTGCGCATTTAGTTTAATTTCTAGACTGCATTTTTAGATAAAACAGACACTACTTTCGCTTGAGGTTTCAAGTTATCAGTTTAAATTTTTCCCAGCTTTTAAATTACCAATTTCAAGAAATGGCAAAGTTAGAAAAAAAATATTTCCAAAAATGTAGACTTTTTTTAAGAACGGAATTTTTCCCTTTCGGCTGGCGTTTATTAAACTCCCGAGGGCTTAGTGCTACTTATCTAATTTTTACTACAAAACCTTTTGTTGAACATATGATCAATATAACGATTGAAGAAAGCTGGGAACTCTCGCTTTCGCAAAAGTCATTGCAGTATCATATTAAGAGTAAAAACTGAGTACATATTAAAAACTAACTAGTTTCATGTTCTTTAATCAATAGATACTTCCGTTAAAGATTTAAGGTCTCTTCACAGCACGAGGATACTGATCCACTACTAAAGAGTGCATGTGTGAATAGAGAAGTTCCGAAACGGCTAGACGAGTGTGAAGCATGACGAGAAAGCAGAACGGCCGTCCACCACTTCCACGTCATATTCCACACTAGTCTAGAATAAGGCTCCTATACTATCAGAGCTGACCTATCAAGCAATATTGGAGCAAACAAGTTAGCAAGTTAACGTTATGTTAGTATTAGTTATGTTATGAGCTTATGTTAGCTCTTTGCTCCAAAATAAATGATAAGTCGGCCTGTCTAATTCAGGGGGTTCTAGTTTAGAACATACCGAAGCTTCAGATTTATACTTATGCTGCAGATCGATGTCCCCAAATTGCGTAGACCTACCACATCATCAACTATAACCGCGCTTACTAGCTACACTTCATTCTGCTGTCTTATAATCGATGTCTTAATATTTACGTGCTATCAGGTTTAAATTTGGTTCTCTGCAATTATAAAATGATACAGTTGCAATTTCGATACAGTATCTCAAGATTTACTTGGGTGTATCAAATTTTTATGGTACTCTTCTAATAATGGCGTTACCATGTTTGCTTGCTTTGAGTTAAGCGGTACTATTTTTAAAGTTTAATACCTGAAAGTAGATGAGAATTTCATATAAATTTTAATTCTTAGAAAGTTAAAACAGTTCCGAAATTTTATTTAACATTTTGTATAATATAACCCTCTAACATTATTGAATTTTAAATTGGTGTAAAAATTTCTAGCCTTATAACAATGTTTAGCTTAGGTTGAAACGTAAATGAATAAAAATTGAGAATTTGCAAATCTGCATTTCATATAATACACACGTTTTAATCAAACAAGCTTATTGTTATCTATGTCATTTATTCTTATAGATGTATTAAACGCATAATCAACATACCATGAGAATAAGAAAATTTTACTGTAAAAAAAAGATTTAAAAATGAATAAATTTAGAAAATTAGTTTATACTTTACCTCGTGCATTTTTTCGGCTTTTCTTCAAATTGTCGATTCATGTTTATAGCGGAAACTTTCCTTCTAAGATGAAGAACCTATATTTTTACCACTTTCGCACAGTAATTAGTTTTTTTTTATCAAATCGATTTATTCGCAATAACTAGCCTAGTTTAAAAAATATGCGTCCGAGAGATTGAAATAATCATTTGATTCATTACATATACACTTTACACAGCATCAAAATCAGATTTTTGAAATCTTAAGTTAACATTTAAAAATTCTAAATACGTTGGCTATAATAATTTTTAAGACACGCAGGTAAATACACAAATACAAAATATCTTTTGAATTTTATTAGAAACATATACACGTTGAAAGATTCATTTTATTTCTTAAGATATATTTTAACATAGTTATTAATTTTAAATTCGGATAGGTTGGATAAATCTCTTGGCACATTCTTTCACATATTCGAACAGATTTAGACTTGCGATGTAATATTAAAACGTTCAAATTTTGTTGTCTAATTTTTATTTAAACTTTGTCATAAAGTAAATTCTAAAATCTGATTTGGATCTTGAAGGACGTTATGAATTATGTACCTATTTTTGAAATCAGGAAAACAATTTTTTTTAAATCAGATTATGGGGTATCTGTTCTGCAATGCTTGTTAAATTTATTTTTTTAACCAAGCTCCACCATGCTTACTTCGAAAACTGTTTTTCCCACCCAATACCCACTTTCCTAATTTTAGAGTAGCTTAAGTCGAGTTACTTCTCTATTGGTACTATTTATATGAAGCTCCTCATCGCCTTATGCCTAGCATGCATTATCCTTTAATAGCTATAAAAGTTTAAAAAGATTCGAGTACTTTCCACCATGTTTAAAACATGGGCGAACAACGATTTATGCTGCGGATGGACGACTCCACATGTAAAACGTCGCTAACCTATAATTTTGAGTCCTATTTAGTCGAAACGAATTTATAATGAAACGAGTTTCAAATACGGGTTGACATTAAAAACAATATTGCTTTTATAATCGAGAGAATTAATATCCCCTATGATTAGCTGGACTGCAATAAAGAAACTTGGGATTTTCTATCAACATTTTCACGACAAAAATAAGCCGTATATGGATAGTGTTACAGAACAATGTCCCAATATTGCGCAGAAAATTTAACGAATCTCAATTTCAGCAACGGCACCCGAGTTAAACAGACTAGTGCCTGCCTTAGCGTTTTGAGAACTAAACTTCACAAAAATTCCAACGCTTATATTTGCTTTAATGTCCGATTCGAAATTACTCTTCGCATCAAACTAAAATTTATTGTTTTATAAATTAATGCACTAAATGTATCGATATTTTATCACATACCAGCTAATATTAATTCTGTATTGCAATGTTCTGCCAACTCGTTAAACTATAAATAAAGTTTTCTACGTAACTTCGTATAGACCTAAAATATCACTCAACTAGGCGAGTCAGGCTCAGGAATTTAACATTTGGAGCCCTATATCCACTAAGCGAATTTCATAGCTTGTGATAACTCTGCGTAAGAATTAAAATTTCGGGAAAAATTTCAGCCATAAGTCTTTTTACAAACGTTTCTGTGTTTGATCAAACCTTACAACCAACCATTTTCCTTAAATTGCGCACAAATCACCAAATCGCTTAATACCTCACTTGTAATTTCAAAGTATTGCCTAATGTAATACCAAATTTTAAAAAACTTCCGTTGAATATTATAAAATTTGTGTCAAGTAAACTGTGACGTGAACGTTAAGATTTGTTTTATTCTCTTAAAAGCTCGCGAAACCTCAACAATTCAGAAGCGTCACGTGAAAGTGGATAGATAATTACAATATTCTGCTCTTATTGGTATTAAAATAGCAAACATTTAAAAAATGCCCCAACTAACATACGAGAGTTTTTCAGAGTACTTAGATTATTGTTTAGGGTTTGTTTAATAGGAGAGACCTACAGAAATAAAGCTGGGAAGTTTAATTTTTTATAAGTTTTTGTATTTTCTAAATTTCAGTTTCCTTTAGAATAACTGGTACAGGCATTTCAGTCTTAGTAAAATTCACTAGTTATTGTAGAATGTCTACAGATTTAATTTGTTTTTAGTTTAAAAAGTACTATTTTCACTCAATTTAAAATAGATACACGTTTTTAAAACTCCTCTGTCGATTTCTCTAATAATGTCCCGTTTACAAATAGTTTAATTTATACAAATTTCAAAAATTTTATGCATTGAAACAAGACAGGATTTTAGTAAAATTTACACTTTCTTTTAAAAATCTCTACATATTTTCTGCGTCATTTTACTATTGCACAACTTCAGTGATACGAAATGCTATCTCGTAATTAAGAAAAACTTCAATAACTTATATTGCGTAATTATGCCCCGTTATTTAAACTTATTTAGCAGCAGAGTCCATGAATTAATGTTTTATGGTTAAAATATATGTTATAGTTAGTCGTATGTTAGTAATTAGCTAGAATTAAGTGATATAACGTGATGAATGAATAATATGAATGACGTGAACATGAATGACGTGAACGTGAATATGAATGAAGTGAACAATATGAAGGCATAACGAAATTCTTTAAACATGAACTGCTTTAAATTTGCTCATCCAGGCATAATTATTTAAAAGAAAGGGAACTAAATTTCAATTTTAATCTTCCAAATTTGTTTACTTTTTGCAACTACGACTAGATATAGCATCAGCATCGAAGCTTTTCAAAAATTTAAAACATCCTTTTATCACGCGTGGTGTTTATAGCTGGCTTAGCATAACTAAATTGACCAAATCATCTGTAATAAATATTGTTCAGTGTTGAAACTTTTAATCGAACAGTTACTTTTGAACACTGAATGAATAACACTATAAATATTCAGAGGAAAAGCAAATCGAGGCATATCTATTTAGGCTATCTAAGGCTATCGAAGAATTTCGTTATGCAAAATAGACTCTGCTGAGAAATAAGATTAAAAACGAAACTAGTTTTGTATAAACTTACAAGTCTATTTATAAAAATATATCTAACTTATTTCATTAGAAATATAATTCCAGCTTATCTTACCGAATTACCTGGCGAAGTTGAAATATTTGTTCATTATATTAGGTGAGAAAACATCAGTTTTAACTATAGATAATTATTCAAAAATTTCCGCTCTACCAAAATCTACCAGTTTTTTTCCCCAGAGTGACAAAATACGAACATTTTTTGCCTCAACGTATATTTCTGAACAATAACTTAATTGCTTAGTTTTTATTTTTAAAATTTCTTTAACAGTTTCGTTCTTAGACTTTTGATATAGAGTAAATTAATTTTTTTAAATTAATAGAATACGTATAATTGTTATTGCCCATATATACTACATAAATGCTTGACAAATTATTAATTTCTTTATTTAGAGGAATTTATATTTATAAATACGTACATAAAAATACGACGACAGACTAAAGTGTGAAGTATTAACATGTCAAATATACAGCATTTAATGTTTTTATTAAGGTTCACTATAAGGCGAAAAGAAATGTTGAAATGTAGTGTTATGACACGTGATAGCTAGTCTTAAGCTTTAAGGGTTTTAAATAATGTAAGCGGTAATTACACAAACAGATTCTGAATTGTCAGATAAATTTGTTTCTATTTGGAACATAATAAGTTACCTCAAGTATTAAAATTTGTACTGAGTAACAGTACACTACTGACGAGGCGGGATTTATTAAAAAGTATTTTATTAATACAATGCGTTTTATTTAGGTAACCCTAAATATGCGATATTGTATGTTCTAGTTCTTTGGTTTCCAAGCATCTCGATACCTCAAATACTTTTCAGCTTTCTAATTTTAAAGATTGTGTATTTAATAAACTATTCCGGTTTTTCCTTCTACTCTTGAAATTTACATTGAAATAAGTTTAAGAGTTTATTTAGTATATTTTAATAGCCGACAAAGTTGAGCGATCACTTTTATAGATTCGATATAAATTTTATTACCATGTAATATATTACCATATAATTTTATTTAAAGTATGGCCTAAACTCTTATATTGCGTGTATTTAAAATCGTAGATATCATTTTGAAACTAGCAAATTTACTTCAACTGATTCTCAAATATTGCGATAACAATCACGCATCTGAAAATTTGGTGGAGATTGATTGAAAAAGAATATTTAATTAGTATTATACCATAAAATTTTATATTAAGCTTTTTTTAATTTAAATATGTTTTGTTTGAAAATCGAACGCCAAGTACTTTAGTTAAATTCCAGTAATTTAATTTTCATTTCAAATTTAAACTGGCACTTTCAAACGAATAAATTTTTAATATTACAACTTCACATTTTAGCTCTTGTACTGGACAACAGTTTGAAGAAAAACACGAGTAAATCGAAATTAGTTTTTATTCGTTGAAAGATAATTCTCATAAATATTCTAGGTTTATTTTTAAGACATTAAGTCATAATTTATAACGAGCAATAGCTAACAATAAGCTTGTCATAAAACGTTTTGACACGCAACTGTACGTACATACACTAAGCAGGATCAATGAAATACTTAAAGAACATGCATCTAATTTGCGTACACTAAGACTTTAAATTTAATTTATGATATTTAATGAATAAATAATTGACTATTGTGGTGTGGCTAAATCAAAAATGGGGGTGACTAACATTAAGTCAAATTAAGATTTAATAAAATTTAGATACTAATTATGTAAAGGCCGAAAAAGTATAAGTGGTGAACAGTGGAAGTGGGTGCAAACATTAAGGTAAGCGCAACAAAGGAGCATGCTGAAAAAAAAAAGGAAGAGAAAACAACTTATACCGTAAAATTACTCACCAGACTCATAGTTAATGATGCAGGAAATCATAGTTTATTTGTAAAATAACATTTAAAAACAGGTAAAAATGCTTGGCAAACATGCCAACACCAGAAATCTCGGCCTAAGCCGCAAAAACTAAACAAAACTACAATTGAGAGAAAAACAACTGCTACTGACTATTTCTTCATTATGAAGATAGGGGAGAAAACTCTCGCCAAAAAAAATTAAACTTTTGCGAATAACCAATCGGTTGGCTAGAGAAGGATCAGAGGGGCAAATCACAGAGCTGCAAATATTGGCCAACTGGCGAAATTAATTGTTAAGCTCCATGCCAAACATGAAGCGGGGTTGTCTAAAGTGGTGATACACCTGGTAAAGAATTTTGTGGAATGTTCTGGAACATTCTTGGCGCCATCATAAGATCAAAAGGGGCGCTTTGCAATTGATGCAAGCCGAAACGTGGGAAAGAGGACTTGCTGACATTCCTTCTCCATCCAACAATAGGGGTTTGCTGACTGGACATACATCTTGCTGTCAGCAAGTAACAAAAGGAGGAATCTTCTTTTAAAGGAAGAACATACATGCAGAGAAAGATTACTTTCCCAAGGTTACAAAACAAATTGAGGCTTAAAACTTAAATATTACATGAAATATATTGCAAAGAATTATTGAATACTGATAACTAAATAACATTAATTACAAGTGTAAAAAGAAGAAATTAAAAAACATACAATTAAAAGTTTATCACAAATTTAACAGTTACAATTATTTAAGCGTTTAATACATTATTAACAAAATAACAATTAACAAATGATTATTAAATTAGATGAATGATGATGATTACATAAATTAAGATGATTAGATAATTAAATTAGAATTAACAATGATTAGATAATGAAATTAGATAATTAAATTAAAATTAACAATTGATTTTATTTAATATGTAGTATACCATACTACATATATTCCCCCCAGATACAGAAAAAAAGGTGAAGCCTTTTTGTACAAAAACTAAATTCAGGACAGCAGGATCTGAAAATAAACAAATGCCAAAACAATTAATATATCCAATGCAATAATGGGAAGACAAAAATCAGAAGCTGGGAAAAAGGTAAAAATTTGCATCCAACAAAAATTAACAAAAAAAACTTGAATAAATACTTAATTGACAACACACAAATACACTACACTGAAAAAAAAAACTTGGTGAGATGTTAAGTTGTTTTCAATGAATAATGGCAACACAAAGTCTAAAAAAAAATATATACACAAAAAAGGAAAAAGGTTTACAAAATTCATCTGAAAAGCAAAAGTATTAGTGCTTGAGAATGAAATTCGTGAAAAGTCACAATTTGGGAGGGAGTCCATGTCAAGAAGAACTAATCAAGTAAGACAGATAAAAATATGTACTGCTCCTGTAGCTGTGCACCTTGATCTCAAACAACACATCCAACCATTTAGCTGCTATTAATTTGACGAAATACCACAGTTCAGTGAATCCAGAAGTCAACCATATATGATGCACGGTGAACTATGAAACACCGACATTGAGTTGCCACTAATTTGACGAAAACACAGAGTTCAATGAAACCAGTAGGAGCACGATATGAGACTATGTGAACGAAGAAACATTGTCATTAAATAAGAGGCCAAGATTACCTCAGTATAAGACGGCAGGATCATGCCTCAGGAGCCGATAGTAGACAATACACACATCAGAAATACCCAGCAGGGGTCTGTCCAGACATCAGGGACGAAGACAGTTCGAGGTAGCAGATACACTGACCACTTCCAGATAAGGTCTGGCAAAGACAACTGGCAGAATCGCAGATGAGGGATAGCAACATCAGGGATGAAGACAGTACAAGGTAGCAGATACACTGACCACTTTCAGATAAAGTCTGTCAAAAGTCCAGATGAGGGGTACAGACATCAGGGATGAAGACAGTTCAAGGAAGCACCAGAAGACAGAGCCGAGCAGTACAGTTTGTGTCGTTGTAGTAAGTTCTGACTCATATGTTCATACAAATATTGAAAACAATTTATATTAGCTCAAACAAAGATATATGCATAAAAACAATACTTATAGACAAGTAAGTATAAACAAAAAATGAGAATAATGTACACTAAAAAATTTAGACTTTGTGTTAGACCAACAAGGTTTAGAACATGTCTCCAAAAAAGGTTGCATGAAAATGCATATAAAAATGACAAATAGAAGATTGGGATAAAACCATTACTTAAAATTAAATGCAGTATTAAAATTGCATTAAAGGTTATTTGTATAGTACCACATTCCAAAATAAACAAGGAAAACCTAATTGTATTAGGAAAAATCCAAAGTAATAATTAAAGTCACTTAAGTTACAAAATGTTTACATGAATAGTTGAGTAAAAACAAACTAAGAAAATAGGTAAAAAGTATTGCCCTGAGTTGATAAAAAATTTAACAAGAAAGTGATTAATTAATTAATGATTCTGAAACAAACGTTTCGATCACAACATTCCCAAAAAAAATCTTGTCAGGCCTGATAAGATGTCACATGTACGCCAGCGTAGCAGAGACATCCCAAAATTTTATGGGGGTTAGCAAGCAAAACATTAGCAAAATCACACAAACAGTTATTTGAATTAAACATGTGAACGAAGAAAATATCTAGTATTTTGTTGAGGTAATTTATTACTGGTAGCACAGAGAGATGTTTTTCTATGCGGGGCTAACCTTAGACGGTTTGCATGAATTTTAAACACAGGAGCATTAGGATTAGATAAAAATTGGATACTAAAATTAACATCATTATGTTTTGTAATGATGGTGTATGGACCATTGAATTTGGGATTAAAAGAATCTTTGGATTTCAAATATACAATATCATTTACTTCGAATTTACGAAGTTTAGCTTTCCTTTCAAACTTACTGTTTTGATCAGTCTGATTCTGCCTTAAAGAAGTATAAGCATTACTATAATAATTATTTAGATCATTTAAAACCTGAGAAACATAAGAAGCTTGGTCTAAACTTATAAGTTTATTGTTAGAATTTTGGTATGTGTCAAAGAAAATACTCATTTCACGACCAAAATGAAGCATGTTAGGGCTATATCCTGTGGCAGGATGAATAGCACTATTATAGATTTGTTGGTGAATTAAGAGGGCAGATTGAATAGAAATTCCTTGTTCTCGCAAGGCAATCAATGAGGATTTTAAGGAAGTGTTTATTCTTTCTGAAACTGAGTTCAGTTGAGGGTGCCCTGAAGTGGTATGTATTACCTTAATACCTAGTTCAGAATTTATAGCATGAAACACTTCACAATTAAATTGAGTTCCAAGATCACTTAAAATCATGGTAACTCTACCAAACAATGACATATAATTTAACAAGTGTTGGACCATAGTATTAGCAGTTAAGTTCCTTAAGTGATATAATACAGTAAACTTACTGAAGTGATCAATAACAGTTAACACATGCCCAGTATCTTTAATAGGTCCAACAATATCAATACTAATAAAATCCCCAGGGCGAGTAGGTATGTACACATTTTTTAAGGGGGCTGGTTTGACAGAATAATGTTTGATGCGAATACATGCATCACAAGATAACACATAGTTTAACGTGTCAGCATAGTAGCCTTTCCAATAAAATCTTTTTGACAATAACTCAAAAGTTTTCTTGACACCTGTATGAGATACATGAGTAATTTCCAAAACCTTAGGTCTGAGAGACTTGGGCACAACTATTAAATCAGCATAATCATTCTTATTATATTCTTTATGAAACATGAGTAGCTTAGTATCAGGGGATATAAAATATTTATCAATAATTTTAGTGTTTAAGTTATTATCATTTAATTTAGTTATGATATCATTAAGTTCTTGATCTTTGGTTTGATTGTCCTTAAATGTTTCATTAGATATTTCAAATTTAGGGTCAGTTTGAGTAACACACACTAACTCATTATTTTTAGGATCAGAAAAAGGTACAATTAGGGATTCAGTATTATCAAAATCATTAAAATTACAGTCTTCTCTTAAATCAGGATTTTGGCATCGACTAAAATAGTCAGCTAGAACATTACAAGAACCGGGTACATATTTAAAATCAAAGGTGTACTCACTTAATAAAAGAAGCCAACGCGTTATAATGTCAGCAGGTGAAGTAGATTTTTTGTAGTATTTAAGGGGTTTCGAATCAGATAAAACTGTGAATGATTTGTTGTATAAATAGTACTTGAATGCTGTTATACCCTTAACAATGGCGAGCAACTCCAACTTTATAGCAGGATAATTTTTCTCACCCTTATTTAATGATTTGCTAAAATAACCTACTGGATGAAAACCATCCTCATATTCTTGTAATAACACAGCAGAAACTGCCATTTTACTTGCATCAGTGTTTAAAAAGAATTTCTTAGAAAAGTCAGGTAATTTGACAAACGGCTTGTTAAAAAAAATATCCTGTAAGGATTTAAATGCATCTTGATGCTGTTGGGTCCATTTAAATGAAATATTCTTCTTCGTAAGATCAGTTAAAACACCAGTTAATTCTGCAAAGTTGGGTATCAATGAGCGATAAAATCCGCATAAACCTAGAAATCGTTTAACTTGTTTTACTGTTTTTGGAGCAGCAAAATTAGTGATTTTAGCAATATTAAATTCAACAGGTGAAATTATGTTTTTGGCAATACGAAAACCTAAATAATCTATTTCTTGTTCAAAAAATCTACATTTAGAGGGAGTAAGAGTTACATTATATTTACTTAAAATGTTTAACACAGCTTTAACTTTACCCATCATGTCATCAAATTCATTGGCACAGATGATAAAATCATCTTGGTAGGCATAAATATGCTCAATACCATGTGCTTTTAACTCATCAATAATTTTGTCAACGAAAGCTTGAAAGGTACTGGCACTAGTTTTGAGACCAAAAGGTAGTCGTTTGTTAGAATATGTACCAAAAGGTGTAGTAAATGTTAACACCTCCTGAAGTTCATCAGGTACCATTATTTGATTATAAGCACTTTTAAAATCTACTTTTGAATAATATTGAAATTGAGAAATATTGTTAATTAGAGTCGAAATCTTGGGAAGAGGGTACGTTGAATTTTCTATTATGGAATTAAGTAACCTAAAGTCTAAAGCAAGTCTATATTTGTTTTGATTAGAGGAGTCAGTATCTTTTTTCTTTACTAAAACCATGGGCGAAGCCCAGCTAGAAACATTTCTTTCAATAATATTAGCATTCATTAACTCAGTGAGTTCATTTTTTACAATATCCTGTAAAGCTTGTGGTATATCATAAGGTAAGGTTTTAATAGGGTTATTGGATTTTAACTTAATACTAGGTTCAACTAAATCGGTACAGCCAAGTGTGGCAACAGATTTTGAAAAACAAGCATAATTATTTAATAAAATATCAGCAATAACATGTTTTTGAGATTCATTTAAATTATCAAGGTAAAAATCATTAATAGACAACTCTAATTTTCGTCTTTCAAGCATTTCAGGTGAAGCTTGAATCAAATTTACATACTCATTATTGCCATTTTGGTTATCAAGATTATTTTTAACATCAAAATCACTAGAAATTGATCCAATTTTGCAAGACTTATTTAAATGAATTGGTGATGCACTTTTGTTATATATTAATACATGAAATGAACTTTGGGTTAAATTATGAACACTTGGATGCATCAATAAATCATTATGATTAATAAGGGGAGTAAACAAAATGTCATTATTTAAAAATTTGTCATTATCAGTAGAGACATTGATGAAAACACTTTCATTAGGATCAATAACAACCTTATTAGTTAAATGAACATGTGATATTATATTTTGAACATTTTTCTGTTCAGACAAAGGTAAAGCAAAAGGTAATTTAAAAGAGTCAAAAATCAATTCATTATTCTTAGAATCTATAATTATGTTATATTTGGATATTATATCATATCCAATGATACCTTGAAAATGAGAAGTATTAAATTTAGATACAAAAAAATGATGCTTAAACTGACTATTACTGATTTTAAAAGAAATTTGAGCACACGATAAAAAATTAAGTTCAGAGTTTAATGTAGAAATTTTTACATTTCTAGATAAATATTTAACTTTAGTTACTAATTTAATTTGGTCAAAAATATCTTTAGGCATTAATGAAATAGAAGCACCAGAATCAATTAAAAATGTGAACTTTTTATCACCAAACATTATATCAATAAGTGGTAAATTACATTTGTTTTCACTAAATAAATTAAACAAGGTTGTCTCATTAGACATTGGATTTAAAAATTCAGATATTTTTGTTTTACCATCACCCATAGTGTGATTTAAATACTCAGAAGGTTGATCAGACTGATCAGAAACAGGGGTTCGTTTAGCTTGAAAAGGGACCACAGTTTGCCTACAATGTGGTCCCGACACTAGTTTAAATTGGGACGACCTTGATTTTGTGGTCTTCGGTTATTACTTGAACCAGTATTTCTATTAGGATTTTGCCTAGAACCCTGCAAGTTCAAATATTGGTAACATCGAGCCATAATATGACCATTTCTCCCACAAAAATGACATACAACTCGTTGTCTTGGGTTGCTATTTTGGGTTCCCCTCACATTAGATGTTGATGTTGTGAATTGAGGGCAATTTTTTAGACAATGGTCAGGAGATTTACATAGAGGACATAAATTTACTGCCTCTTGAACAATAGTGGTCAATTGTTTAATTTGATCCTTCAGCATTTCGATTTCAGAGCATTGGTCCATATTTTGGGTATTATTAACAAAATTAACTGCAGCATTAGTATGTGGTGCAGAGCAGGAAGATATTATTTCTGCCTTGTTTACAATTGCCATGAAATCTGAAGGATCCTCAAAGGCTAGTTGAGTCTTTATGCTAGGAGATATAGCATTTAAGAATTGAATTGACTTAATTTTATTTAATGCAGCTGCATCATTAATAAAAGCATATGCCTGATGGGCTGCTGACTCAAGTCTATGGGCAAAATTTCTTATCGTTTCATTATGAAACATGTTTAGATCATTAAATTCAGCAATAGCTGAGGCTTCATTTTTTGTTGCACAAAAAAAATTTTGAAGGATTTTTACAGCTTCCTCAAAAGAATTGAGGCCTAGGCAACTAGGAGAAGTTGCAAAAAAGGTAAGTGCAGAACCCTTTAATTTGGACTTTAGGAAAATAAGGGCTGCCTGATTATTCCATTTGTTAAGTGCCTTAAGTTCCCTTACTTGGGACAAAAACCAGTTTAAAGTACTGGGATCCCCATAAAATGGGTCAATATTAAAGTGATATTCTCTTGAAGTTGGAATATCCTCACTCTGAGGGTCTGCTTGCCTAGTCCTTGGCATAATTAAAATATTCAAATACCAAAAATTAAAAAAATGCTTAGATAAAAAAAATTTCAATTATCTACCCCTAAAATAAATTTATGAAAAACATGAAATAAAAAATAAAAAACACCATCATAAAAGTGCACACTTAAAACATAAAAAAAATGGAGACATAATCTAAACTATTCAAAAATTTCCTTTTCACCAATGATGCATCTCAAATAAAAACATTTAAAATAAATATAAAATAAACATAAGTACAATGATCGAATGAAAAGAGGTGCATCATTGAGTTTTCAGCATGTCAACTGTTGCAAACGCGGCACCAAATATTATGTGGTGTGGCTAAATCAAAAATGGGGGTGACTAACATTAAGTCAAATTAAGATTTAATAAAATTTAGATACTAATTATGTAAAGGCCGAAAAAGTATAAGTGGTGAACAGTGGAAGTGGGTGCAAACATTAAGGTAAGCGCAACAAAGGAGCATGCTGAAAAAAAAAAGGAAGAGAAAACAACTTATACCGTAAAATTACTCACCAGACTCATAGTTAATGATGCAGGAAATCATAGTTTATTTGTAAAATAACATTTAAAAACAGGTAAAAATGCTTGGCAAACATGCCAACACCAGAAATCTCGGCCTAAGCCGCAAAAACTAAACAAAACTACAATTGAGAGAAAAACAACTGCTACTGACTATTTCTTCATTATGAAGATAGGGGAGAAAACTCTCGCCAAAAAAAATTAAACTTTTGCGAATAACCAATCGGTTGGCTAGAGAAGGATCAGAGGGGCAAATCACAGAGCTGCAAATATTGGCCAACTGGCGAAATTAATTGTTAAGCTCCATGCCAAACATGAAGCGGGGTTGTCTAAAGTGGTGATACACCTGGTAAAGAATTTTGTGGAATGTTCTGGAACATTCTTGGCGCCATCATAAGATCAAAAGGGGCGCTTTGCAATTGATGCAAGCCGAAACGTGGGAAAGAGGACTTGCTGACATTCCTTCTCCATCCAACAATAGGGGTTTGCTGACTGGACATACATCTTGCTGTCAGCAAGTAACAAAAGGAGGAATCTTCTTTTAAAGGAAGAACATACATGCAGAGAAAGATTACTTTCCCAAGGTTACAAAACAAATTGAGGCTTAAAACTTAAATATTACATGAAATATATTGCAAAGAATTATTGAATACTGATAACTAAATAACATTAATTACAAGTGTAAAAAGAAGAAATTAAAAAACATACAATTAAAAGTTTATCACAAATTTAACAGTTACAATTATTTAAGCGTTTAATACATTATTAACAAAATAACAATTAACAAATGATTATTAAATTAGATGAATGATGATGATTACATAAATTAAGATGATTAGATAATTAAATTAGAATTAACAATGATTAGATAATGAAATTAGATAATTAAATTAAAATTAACAATTGATTTTATTTAATATGTAGTATACCATACTACAGACAGGTTTAAATGGCGGAATAACAGATATTCAGGAAAAATTATCTGAGAGGCGGGAAGTGTTTCCATATCTGATGTTGAGGATTGCTCATCAGCTAAAGATTACGAATTTTTATTTGTACGCAAGACGAAGAGTGATGAAAAATAACACATTTTTTGCTACTACATAATATTTTTCAGTCATTTATATGAATATAATGTAATAAAGGGGAGGAGTTTGGGAACTATTAGTGAAATTGCCTGCGTAACGGATATAGTGAACTCCCGGTTATAGTGAACCGAAATTTCAGTCCCTTGAAGGTTCACTATAGCGGGGTTTGTATATGAGAAACGTCTCGAGTTGTGTTAATTCATCCGAGCTAATTTAACGCGATGATTCTGTTTAGAAAAGTGAGTCATCATCCAATACACACGCATAGAGGGAAATATCTCTGGCATCGAGACAGAAATCTGTTCTTCCCCCTCCACAATGAGGATGAATCATAGCAAAAGAGCGAAAAACAACTGTTCCATCTATTTCCGAATAGAAGTTTCTTTGAACTATGCACGTTTGTGTTTTGCGATTGAAATTCAATTTGTAGAACGTGTTCGTTAATATTAACAGCATGCGTTCGTTTAATGGAGTTGGAATCTTTCATTGCGTTTCGTAATCACATCTCTTTGCCAATATTTCTTGATCCGTAGGTCACATCAAGAATTATCGAAATTATATATGTAGATCAGGGGTTTCCAACTTACATGAGGTCGGGGGCCACAATTAAAAGCGCAAATCAAATGGCTGGCCGCAACTTTATCAAAATTATATGTAGGACTCTTTTATGTTTGAAGGAACATTAAATATTTCTGTCAGATTTTTATCAAATGTACAAAACAAAAGTTTTTTTTTTTTTTTTTTTTTTTTTTAATTTAGACGACTTAAAACTCCTCATGCACCACAAAGTATAGCATGAGGCTTACAGTTGTAAGTAAAAAACAAAAGGAGAAAAAATTTACAAATTTACATTAGAAACAAAATTCCGCAAGGCCGCAAGACTTTCAATACTTTTGACCAGTTCTGATAAGACAGGTGGCCAACTAATTGAAAGACGTCTCAAATCAGTCTTTAAATTCATTCGGGCACTCGCATAGAGACTACAGTGAAGAAGAATATGTTCAGCATCTTCATCAGCATCACCGCAAGCACAAATTCCACTGGTCTGCAGATGGAAACGAAATAAATATCTCTTAAAATTTCCATGGTTTGTTAAAATTTGGGTCAATAAAACAAAAGTATTGAATTAGAAATTAAAATAAGAAGTAGATTTTTAAAAATATTTAATTGTTATTAATGATATTTTTAAAAATATTTAATTGTTATAAATGATGTTTTTAAAAATATTTAATTGCATATTCAAAAATTCGGGCTACAATAACTTTAATGTAAATTTATGTCCAACAGATATCTAATTGTTAAGCTATGAAACTTTAAAAAGGTTGGTATAAAAACTTACATAGTAGCACACAAAATGTTCAATGAGAAAATTGAGGTTTGTCTGCTGCAACCACCAGAGAATAGATAGTTACATTTTAAATTTACAAATGTGTGTGTCAAAATTTTCGTCCAAAATGCGTGGTTTCAAAAAGTTAAATCGGAGAATTTCTTCGAGAAAATGTCTGATACGCACATGCTAAATTATCTTCACAAAATACAAAAAAAGTGAAATAAAAAAGAGCAACATACACGATTATTTTTGTATTTGAATAAATATTTTCTTGGATGCAAAACCTGAAAAATAAATTTCTTAACACCGTTGGTATGTTAAATTTTACAGAAACGAAGAAATTAGGTTTTTATTAACGAGAAAAGTATTTTAAACCCATATAAGATTTTTTTACGAAAATTATCCGCAAAAAATGACAACTAATATATTTCAGTTCGCAGGCCACAATCGCGAGTCGGATGCGGCCCCCGGGCCACCAGTTGGAAACCCCTGATGTAGATGATCAGGGGCGGATCCAGAAATTTTTCGTAGGGGGGGGGGGTGATAGATTCAGATCTCCCTCACAAAAAATTTTTTTTCATAAAAAATTTTTTTTATAAATATTTTTTTTGAAAAAAAAAAAAAAAACTGGGGTTTTTAATGCTAGTCTTCTCATTAATTTTTTTCATAATGAACAATACATAAATAATTCAAATATTCAAAATCTTTTAAATAATAAATGTAATGCATTTTTCAGAATTTATGGCAAATCTGTCAATGATTTTTTCAACATCTGAATCAATTTCTCGATGAATGTTTTAATAATACGAGTCCTGTTTAATCGTTCTTGATTTCGAGTTGCTCTAACTCCTGTTTACAATGAAACTATGACGAATTTCATTTTAATCTTTTTGGATTATGATTCTTGAAACAGTGATGAACATAATTAGAAGAAAAAGCAAAAATCGATTTTTCCGACCTACCTAGGTGCATATGCCCCCTTAAATACTTTTTAAAATATTTTATTTCCTTTGTAAACTATTAAAAAAAATTATTATTTTAATTTATTTTTTCAATTTTAGGGGGAGGGGATTATGACTCCCCCCCCGCTGCATCCGCCACTGTAGATGATAATAACATTTTAAAAAGTATTCTATAAATACATCGTGACAACCGTATCTGACGGTAAATATCGAAAAGACGAAAATTGACGAACTCGATAATATCGCGATTAATCAACACAGTATTTTAGTAATATTGACAGCCGATAAATAAATATTAATATTATATCAAGAGTATTATCGATAATGATAATCATTGAATACGAATGATATTTGATTGTTGTTGTTGTTCATTTACGTCGCACTAGAGTTGCACAATGGGCTATTGGCGACGGTCTGGGAAACATCCCTGAAGATGATCCGAAGACATGCCATCACCATTTTGATCCCCTGCAGAGGGGATGGCACCCCTGTTTCGATAGTCCGACGAGCTGCACGCGAAGTCGAGCACTTTACGGTAGAACAGTTTAACGAGGACACATACCGCACACCCTCGGTCCCTACGCAGGCTGATCCATGTGGTCACCCACCCGCACACTGACCGTAGCCAGTGATGCTTGTTTTTGGTGATCTGCTGGGAACCGCGTCTTAACGATCAGTCCACTGCGGGACGAATGATACATTTGATACATTGATATATTCATTTGGGTAATAAAACTTCTAATGCATGTAAAAATAATGTAAATTTAATATAATTAATTATTTAAAGTAAAAAAAAAATGGTTCAAAATTTTAACAACGATACATCGCAATGCTAAAGTTTTAAAATGAATAACCGCAACTAGTCATGACTCAGTTCCTCGTCACGATTAAAATACTGAGTCAAAATCATGTTTGTAAAAATCCTAAATTTCACACATTTTCTGCGGATTAAAAAAATAATCATTAAATTTGAATAATTAAATGTATTATTGAAGTTAAATTTATTATGCTAGCGTTCATTTTCTAATAAAATAATAATTTTTCATTGCAAATTAAAAAAAATAATAATTAAAAGCATTATTTGATGACATTAAGTATATATGCAGGTAACGATATCCTAGGAAAAGGCCCGTTTGCAACAACAGTTCTCAAAAGTAAATAAAAAAATAAATAAAATAAAATAATGTAAAAGAAAAACTCGTAAGTAGTGTGTGACCCTGCTGAACGAATAAAGTTGCAAGACTATCCAATTCTCGTCCTGATAGAAATAACAAAATATTTTTGAAAATTTTTTAAGCTAAATTATCTAGTAAATATTGCAAAAAAAAAATTCTCACTTTTGATTTATGTTTGGTCTCATTTAATTAAGTGAGAAAAAGTATATAGGAAGCAATACCTTACTTGTCTGTATAGCAATGCTCAAAATTGTACTTTTCGTAAGCAAAACTCTTATAACTTCTTATCTTATCGATTCCTGTTTTGTGTCATTCCCTTCAGCTTGAAAAAAATGACATCGGTAAACTTACCTTGCGTGTTCAGATAGTCCCTGGTTAGGAATCGTAGCGTTTCTACCACTACAAAAATATAATTCCAATTCACTAGTATATAAGACATGTTAACTCGATTCTATGGTGTGGTACCTTTTCATAGATGACGGTTGACATTGTCCATAACACCGCCCCACATTGGTGACCCGGACCTGATGTGAACACGCCTACCTAGGCATTAACGCCCACTTCGATATGAACACGCCTTCTTCAATGGATGGTCCACTTTGAACGAAATTTGACTTGATACTTGTGACTGCGACATTATCCACCTCCTCGGCACTGTTGCTACTCAGTCTCGTCTCGATCACACACAACGTCAGCCTGCATACACTCGACTGCTAATGGAAACGCAGGAGCAACCACGACTGTGATCTTAATACAGCTCCCCCGACTTCTCACAAAACAGCAATGAATCAACTAGTGGTTTCCGTTCATCGAATTCGATCACATATATAATTCTGGTGAGGGTGTACTGTAGCGTTTCTGCCACTACAAAAATATAATTCCAATTCACTAGTATACACTTTAACTAGATTCTATAGTGGGGTACCTTTTCATAGATGAAGGATGACATTGTCCATAACACCGCCCCACAGGAATGTATCCGTTTGTGTGGATAAATGCGTGCGAAAAAAGTACTTTTTTTTTAATAAAAACATTTTTGTTAACTTTCGAACTATTTGTTCTATTGAATTTTGTTCAGTTTCATTCGAATCAGCGTAAAAAAAAATGCATGGACAACTACGCTTCATTTGTTTAGATATCAGGAACAAAATTGTACTTCTTTATACACAAAATGCTTATAATTTCGAAACTATAAGTCCGATCGTCTCGAGAATGTTCAATAGTCTCATAGCAAAAAATGCATGAAAAGGATGCATCACTTTCATGTCTTCAGGAAATTTAAATCCCCTCCTCAAATCTCCCTCTTTTCTCTCAAAAAAAAAGAAATGAAATAAAATAAAAGGTAATATTTTTAAAAACCACGTTTTTGTAGTGGAGAATAATAATTAAACAAAAATTTGCAAAACGTGGGGCTCATGAAATACACAACAGTTATGTTATATTAGTGCGTGTATGTGTGCTCATGAGAATATGTATATCTGTAATTGTATCTGAATGTGGATGTGTATGTGGAATATGTTTGTGTATATGCATGTGCATGAGGATGTGTATGTGGCTGTGCATATGTAAGAAAATGTGTATATGCATGTGTATATGTACTGTTATGTATTTCATGCGCATCACGTTTTTCGTTTTTCAAATTTGTTTTTTAATTATTATTCTCCACTACAAAAACGTGGTTTTTAAAACTATTACTCTTTATTTTGATTTTTTTTGTACTCACTTCCAAAATCGCAATTTTTTCACTCACTGTACACAAAACTTTTCAACTGACATGTGACACTCACTTGAAATAATCGAATCGACAACAAAAGACTATCACGAAAATACTGATTTTTCTTTAATTTTATTTTACTTCGTATGTCTTTTTTTCTCTTCATTTTCATACATTGTCATCCAATTCTGAACTATGTGCCAAATTTGAAGTCTGTAGCTAGTCGGGAAGTTAGTTTAAAATTGATTACAAAATTCTACCCGAACAGACATGCACGAAGGCAAGTTGATATAAACGTGGTAAAAGTAAAGGAAGCATAAAAAAGGGAATTTTCAGGTATCAATAATAATATCAAAATAAAGCTTTTCATACAAAAAAGAACATTGGATATAAATTTTTTGAAGAAAAAGTCAAATTTTCCTGGATAATAATAAGTGTGTGTTAAATTGTAATTCTCTTTTTCAATTCTTACTATTAGTTGACTCTCTCCTTATATCTTGATCAAATTTTTAATCGTTAATAGTTACTGTTAATAATGAAGCACTATTAAGAAAGTTAAGTACATTCGAATGTTTATAAACTAATTGACGACAATCAATTATTTGGCATTAATCGATTGCAAGCAATTGATGACAAGCAGTCTCATGATTAATAACATTTGTTTAACGTAATTACAAGCAATCATAATTTTTGTATGCTATTTTGAAATATAAAAATCTTTTGTGATTAAAAATGTAGTTTCAAAATTAATAAAATTAGACTGAAGTTTATTTAAATAATAAATTAAGATAAAAATAAAAGGTTTAAAACTTAATGCTTTAAAATGAACTTAAATAGGAGAAGTTCAGAAGAAGTTTTTCAAAGTAAAACTAAATATGAAGATGCATCACGTGGGGGTAATTTTAGTTTACAAAATATAAAATTATTAGTTTACTTGGAAAACGTAGTTTTACTATATTCTTTTTTTTTTCTTTGAAATTTTTGTGTCTAGATATCAGAAAGTAGTATAAAATTTGCTTGTATAACATCAAAAAGAGTTGTAGCTTTTGCCTCCTATTTGAGAACTCTAATTAGTCGGAAATTCGAGCTTTCCCGTGGGAAAGAGTCACAATTATGACTCATTCTTAGAAATTATAATTTGCGATAACATACGATAATAGTGCAAATTCTACTCATAATAATTCTTCCAGCATCGAATGATGTTTGAACTTCAGTTAATTGTTGTTCTGTTAAAAAAAATTTAAAAAACAGTTAAAAAAAATTTAAAGAATAAAAGACCATATTTTTAAATGTTTAGAATAAAAATATTTAAGCTGTAAGCTAAGAATATTGTTTTTTTAAAAATTTACGACACTTTCCATGTTTTTTTTTTTTTTTTTTTTTTTTTTTTTTAAAGATTAATTTCCTTCTTGTTGAAATGGGACTCTGTTTCTTCCAAATACATTTTTGAAGAGAATAATCATACATAAAGTATTGTTGATAAGTTTTTCATTAAGGAACAGCTTCAGTTTTTTTTAAACAATTTTGAATATCATCCCTGATATTATGATCTCTGTTTTTTTTCTCCATAGTTCTTTCTTTAGCTACTTTTCTTCCATAAATTAATAAATACAAATTTAACCTTTATTAATACTGTTTGGGACTTAAATATGAATAGTTGTTTTGGGAGAAATATACTGTCATTTTCTTAATATTTCTCCAAAGTATTTTACAGATGCATAGCATTCAAGACCTTGTTTGAAAAATGTCATAAGATATGGGTTTATGTATAGTTTTCTCAAAGCATTACTTTTTGTAATGATGGATTTAACTGGTGAAGTTTCAAGTGGTGCTGTTGATCTTGCTAAGTAAAATAGACAAATTTATTTTTTGAGATATAAAAATAAAAATTTTATTTATGAGTTTAAGATAATTTTGTAATGTATATCAAAGTTATTTAGTTTATCAAGTAATATCTGATGTATTAGTTTCCTTATTAATACTTTGTTTAGATTTATCCTGATCCTCCAATCAATATTGCTTTTGTATATATTTGCCCCTATAGTTTTTTATTAGTATAGTTTATACCATTGTTACATTACTTTTTAATTTGAGCATGAATGATCATAATGTTATTTTTACTTTGACTTCTGTGCAGCATACTCACATCAAGCTTACATGTTTTTAAATTGTACTTTCAACCTAGTTTTTCAAATTTTTCATTCTAAAACAATGATTATAAGAACAGCCAAATATTTCTCTTTTTCATATCTATGTCTTGCTTTGAGTTAAATAAACGTGAAAAAAAAAAAAGAAATTGTGAATATTTTTTTAATCTAATGCTTTTACTTTCTTAAGTTAAAAATAAACTGTTTAATGTGTCAAGTATCAATCCCAGGCTTTTCAAAATATAAGACTTAGCATTAGCTAAAAAAAAAATTACAACTGCCTTACTCAATGGATATCATGACACATCAATATTTTCTATTTTTCATTGTAATTGATAGGTTGAAAAAGTTAACCAATATGTCAAAAATACTACTTGTTATATGCTTTTTTTATTAGTTCTCTACTGATTTACAAACAATTTAAAAAGAAACGAAATGATTTTACTTCATTAATTTTTTCCAACATTTTTATTTGTTTAGAAATAATTTACTAACGATGCTCACTACTTGCTCTAAACATTATCCTGGTGATGATGCAGACATGGTTGCAGATGAAAACAAAACTATAATTGAAGTTGTTCAAGAACTTGTATGACAGCTGACGCAACCACATACATGTGTTAGAGATCAAGTAACTATTTTTATAGTCTTTTTCAATAACTTTAATAACAAGCAGATTTATTTCTTTTGTTTTAATTATGTAATAAATTAAATGTTTTGAACAAATATATAAATTATCGTGAATGATTTCCTCATAAATATTATTTATAAAAAAAGAATAATTTTTTTATCAGTCTAAGAATTAGTTGAAAATCTTCGAGACATCAAAGAAATTTGTCATCAGAGTTGTTAGGAGACAGACAACGCTGAATATAGAAACTTAATTTTTTAACTTACAGCTTAACATAGAAAATTATAACTTAAATTTTAAGGACCATAATTGCTTTTCCCTAAAATGTTCATAAGACCGGAAATTTTTAACATTAAAAACATAAATAAATTTAGTTTATCATAATATAGTTTAGTTTATCTTTATACAGTGTTAAGCAAATTTCTTTGAAAATTGGAAGATAATAATTTAAAATTTCAAAAAGCTTAAGAATATTATAGCAAAAATAGCAATATGTTGCATTAAACTGCAATGGGTGATTTCAAAGGTTCTTTAAAAAAAATTTTTTGAACTGCATTGTTCAAATTTCAAAAAGTAATGCTAAATGTTCATCCCTTAGCCTCCATTTTTAATAAAATTCTTTACAAGGTGCATGGATGAAAATGCATGTTTATTCGTAGAAGATAAAATGGTGTAATCATATATTATCTCTAATTTTCTGGATGTTTTGCATTATATATTTGGGACTCAGACAATAATTTGATATGTATATAATTATTGTAAATATTATGTAAATATATTTTTTATTTGTGCCAAGTTGTAAAAAAATTTTTCAGACAGGAAAGAGCTGGTTTGTGAGTGGTTATTTGCCCATACTTGGTTTAATTGATGAAAAACCTTTCATGTTTGATTTTTGATTTGAAAATGTAATCTTAGTATTTATTATGTTTAATTTTTTATTGGAAAATATAATCTTAGTATTTATTATGTTTTGAGGCTTTGACAAGAATATGGGAAATTTTAATTTCAGAACATTGAGAAACTGTTTGAGGCTATTATTAGTTGGTAACTTGTAGCTCAATTATTTTAAGTTTTTATTTATGTCAAGTCATAAAAAATTATTTTCAGCCTGGCATGTGAGCAGTAATTATCTCATACCTGGTTTAATTGCAGAACAATTACTATTGCTTTACAAGCTGCTGATAATTGCTGTAGTCATTGCTTTTCAGTTTCCTTTGAATATCCAATTATAAGTGAATTTCATTGAAATCTGTATTCAAACTTGAAATGCAGGTGTTGTGGAACATATTCATAACTTTTAAACTTGTCTTATTTACTGAAAAAAATTGATTTTAATCTTGGAATTCGAAACTACTCTTTCTTAGCTTAGCTAGCTGATCACCTAATTGGTCAAATTTTGCATGTGGCTATTATTTTGAAGTTGATGTAAGTAAAAAATTTACTTTGATGATTTTGAACAGAAAACAAACTTAGTGAAAAAGTATACTTAAACCTTACAATTCCAGTTGGGATAGGTGGATGTTGCTTCAATAATAATTGCAGATGATATATGTTGAAAATAAAATAAATCGTAAGTGATGAAAAATAGGAACAGGATGACTGTACGAAACTTTTATTTCATAAAATATTGCAGAGCTCTTGTTACTTAGTTTACATTTAACATTTTGAGAAATAATAATATATTTTGAATAAAGATATAAATAAGAATAAGCCATGGGAGATAAACTCACTATGACCTGTCTGATTAAATGCCAGTTAAGAAGTGCACATTTAATTGTTGGTTTGGAATACAGAATGAGATCCATTAAAAATGAACAAAACCAAAATTCAAGCCAATTGTGCCAATCTCACAATATCTAATGTTAAGGGCCGGGATAGCCTGGTCGGTTGGGCGCTGGGCCCATATCCAAGAGATCGTGGGTTCGATCCTCGCCGGCCGAAGACTCCCCGTATAGTAAATGGTGACTGATGCACGTTAAATCTGTCGAGTCTCAAAGTCCTCCATGTTCCCACAACAAATCAATACCTCTGGGGGTACTGATCCAGGAGTTTCCTTGTCTTCTGGATTGGTTCAAAATTACAAGGCTATGGAGTTGAACGTAAGTAGTCGTAAACCCATGAAATTGGGTCGGCTGTTCAACGACGGTTATAAAATAAAATATCTAATGTTAGCATTTAATTAAGCTGGCTGGAGATTTAATTCCAGGAAGTTCGTTAAAAATCAAAGTAAGCCTATTAATGTTTATACTGATGTTCTATGTGGTTGGAGAAAAAATAAAAGATTATAAATTGATTTTGGTACACAGTTGGGATAGAATTGAATTGTATTTAGTTTATTTGCATGAAATTAAAAAGTGAGCTGTTGCATTTATGGAGAAAAAAATCATAGAAATATTTACGTTTTTTCTTTATAAAATTAATTGATTTTTAATTGTGAAATACATCCTCAGTTTTTTTTTATTTTTGATGACTACTGAAATAAAAAAAATAAAATTTTACAACAATTTGTGAAATTTTAACTTAAAACATCGAGAAACTGTGTGAGATGATTGTTAGATTGTAACTTGTAATTTTTATTTCAAATATATTCTTAGCTTTTATTATCTGGATAACATTGTTAGGCTCTAAACTGTTTTGTTCAAATTTCTATACATATTTACATGAGTTAATTCAGTTTGAATATTTATAGGCTATGAATTAATTGATAGTAATTGCAGAAGTTAGAAATACAAGCATCAATAATATTATTGGGCCAAGTAGAGAACTGCTCATTGATTATGTTCCATTGCGAAAACACAATCTACGACACCAGCCTGTGCTATCTCAAATAGCATTATTAGACGGGAATACATTCTGCATCACTTTAGAACCTCCTCTTTTCTCATATGGTATGTAAAAGAGACCTCTTAAAAGTTCTATTATTTTAAGATTTTTGTAAAAATTGCATGCATTTTTTCAAAAATACATCAGTATTATTGGTTGGTTTTTCGTCTAATATGCATGCTACATAAATCATTTCAGAATAAAACTAAATGGCACAAATCACAGTATATATATTTTTTAAGTCAGATTTTCTTAAAATTTAAATAATATATTTTTATTTATTTACAACAAAGCTCTAATGAAACATATTAATATTCTTAATAATAATACATATAATAATCTCCAATCCAGTACCTCCAGATGTATTGATTTATTATGGGAACATGGAGGATTTTTCGACTCAACAGATTTAACATGCATCAATCACCATCTACTACACAGAGAGTCTTCGGCCACCGGGAATTGAACCCACGAAGTCTTGGGAATGGGCACAGTGCCCTACCTACCAGGCTATCTCAGCCTCATAGTTAGACTTTGTAAAAGTTAAGCATTACATAATTATTGAGTAGCAATAAACTGTAACTCAAAATTAACCATGAATTATTTAAATTATTATTAAATGCTGATCAAAATGTTTAAAAATGGTTGGTTTTATCCTTTCTGTTTTAGTTAGTCTAAAACCAGACATTGCAGGGTAGTTTTGCGGAAACAGTGTTAGACAACTAAGACAATGGCAGTTAATCAAGCTGTAATTTCTGGAATTTTCTTTTTTACGATATATTTAAAAGAAATAGCTGCTTTTTACAAATGACTCAAAACTGTTATGAGATTTAAGGATAAAGTTATTCTTTGAGTTTATATGCAATTCATTTTCTATTTACTTATGCATTTTAAATAATCTTAAAATTTCAAGATTTCAATTGGTATTGAGCAAATATTTTAAATTAAATGTGATGAAAAGTATAGTTAGATATTTATTTATTTAGTTTTTAAATGTTTTGAGTGCAATAAGTGTTTTTGATGTTTAGTGTATCCTATCACAATTCTAATTCTTATTCACATTAGTTGATAAAGATTTAATATTTTGTTATAAAATTTAATGCAACATGTTCATTATTTTATTTTATAACTTGTTTTACTGTTTGGATAAATAAGTGGCCATTATTTTAAACCAGTTTTTAATAAATAAAAAAATTATAACCGTCGTTGAACAGCCGACCCAATTTTTGGATTTACGACTACTAATGTTCAACTCCGTAGCCTTGTAATTTTGAACCCAATCCAGAAGGCAAGAAAACTCCAGGATCGAGTATTGGAAGAAATTTTCCTTCGTGGAGGACTTGTAAAATCAGTTTGTATTTGTTATGATTATTGGTTAACACGTTAAACATAGGTATAGTTTGTCTACGGTAAGAACTCCCCCTGCCACAAATTCTGTGGCCATCTACTGCTATGGAACCAAGAATAGCGCATTTTAGGGAGGGTAGCTTCTCTTCATTCTTGGGCAAAGAAAAATATTGCCTTTCTTTCGATCCAAAACCTGTTCGACACAACAACCCGACACCCCTTCTTGAAATAGTTAGATCTCGTTTCCATAGTCACCTCCACGGGCCCAGAAAAATGGCTGTAGGAATTCTTACTTTAGACAAACTATATAGAGCAATGTTTTTAGCAGCTAATATACATAGTTCGCATGTGTTTAATATTGAGGGTTTGAGGCTTTAGGGCTAAAATGCATTCATCTGTTCACAGAACTTGGTATTTCAGCCACTTTAAATAAATTTTCTGTTACATGAGCCGTAGCTTATTTAACCGCCCCAGATTCATCTAACTGTTTATCTAATACAATTGAGATAGTCTGCAAAACGGCTATTATATTGTTCAGGAAAGCATATCATTTGGTTATGGAACTGACAAAGTGATAAATAAAAATTGACCATTAGGATATAAATAGTTTAAAAAGTTGACAAATTGGATATATATATACATGTATATACACCGCTAAATTCATCACCATAAAAATTTGTTTTCATAAATTAGTATAAATACCAAACTTAGTGATTTTTCAATAAAACATTACTAATTATAGAAAATATAAATCCTTCATTTATTCATATCAAACATTTTGAAATCCACAGAAAATGGGACAGACAAAAATCAGGATGAAAAAGGAAATTAACGAAAAACAAAGACAAAATATTTTTTCAGGAAGAAAGTCAGCTATATCAGAATAACTGCAAACTTCAATACCTTCAAGAACAGCTCTTTAAAGCCCGCGTAATGCTTCTTCTCTTGAAACCAGTAATGAATATGTTATTTTCATAACGAAATAAACTTTTAAAGCTATTAGCATTATATGCAAGAGAAACTAAATAAAATTTTAAAGAAAAGCTATAATTCTTTTAATTGCAAATCATTCCAAATTAAAGCTTAGTATATTTTTAATGTTTTGATCAACATGCCCATAGAATAAATTTTTAAATAAAAGGTTGATATCTTAAATAAAATGTTTAAATGAATTGATTTTTAAACAAGGTATGTAAGTATGAGTACTGCTGTAAAACTGATTCATTTATATAATGTAGGGGAAGTCCCGGTTTATTTGTATTTATACCAATTCACATAAATAATGAAAGACTAGAAATTACCTAACTCTAAATATTTATTGAAAAGGACAAAACACATAAAAATAAAACAAAAAAAATACAAGAATTTGGAAGAGGGGGTTTTGGGCTCGAATTAAACATCCGTACTTAACGGCGGTTCCTGGCAGACTGTCTTAGTTCACTGCCAGAGGCGCTGTAGTGGGGGAAAGAGGAAAGCTTGTCACACTCCCCCTCTGGTTCCGATTAAACGTCTCGTTGAGGGACCAGCACTTTTTGGTTTTTGGCTTCTTCTGAGGGTCATCAAGGTTTTTGGGTCAGGATCAAGAGTGTTTGGTCTGCCTCGTTTACGTAAAGGTGCCACCGGCACTGCATTTTCATTAGAACATTTTTTCTATGCAGATACATGATACTGTCCTAACGGTTCATTTGGCTTATCAACGTGGGCCACTTCATACGATGTTGGGGACCTTTGGATGAGGATGATGTACGGTCCATCTTTCTTTGGCATGAACTTGGCCGACTTTGATTTTGCAGCATTGCTCTTAGGATGCAAAGTAACCCATACTTTATCACCAGGTGCGTACTGTGGTGATTTTTGACGCTTTTGATCTGCGTAGGTCTTTCTCTGATCTTGTTTGGATTCAACTCTATCTCGGATGTCGTTAGAGATATTGGCTAATCTTTTTAGGTAGGGAGTGATCTCGGGCACGAAATTATCGTTGTTGACGATGGCACGAAAATCACTCGTAACGTCATCTATGGTTCTCATTTCTCGTCCAAACATGAGAAATGATGCTGTTTCGCCAGTTGTTTCACACTTTGCACTGTTCATGGCGAATCTAATCATAGGAAGTTTTTTAGCCCAGGAAGTGTGATCTTGTCCCACAAGGATTGCAAGACGTGGCTTCAGGTTACGATTTTTGCGCTCTACAGGATTCGCCTGTGGGTGATATACTGGTGTGAGGTTCTGATCTATTTTCAAAAGGAAACACAATTGCTGCATGACAGCAGAGACGAACTGAGTTCCGTTATCACTTATTATTCTTCGAGGAATCCCATAGCGAAGAAAGATTTCTTCCACAAGAACAGTGGCGCATTCTTTAGCAGTTGCTGTAGTGAGAGAAAATAATTCTACCCACTTAGTTGAACAATCTTCCACTATAAAAACCCAGGATTTACCCTCTTTAGTTGTGGGTAAAGGTCCAAAGAGATCTATTGCCAAGGTTGCAAATCGTTGACTGTATATTGGTGTCTGCAGAAGTCCACAAGGTTTTTGATTACTGGCTTTGTATCTGGCGCATTCAACACAGCTCTTAACATAGTCAGCTATGAAGGATCTCATACCAGTCCAATAGTATCGTTGATTTATTCTATTTAATGCTCCCTCTACTCCGTAGTGTCCAGCACTTGGAGCGTCATGGTGTAATTTTAAAATTTGTGCTCTTTCATGCAAGGGTACTACCAACTGTGCTTCTTCAGCATCTGAAGCAGGAGAATAACGGAATAATACGCCTTGATTCATTATATATCCTCTTTGTGTCCAATTGGAACAGTCTACTCCTTTTTCTGGATCTTCAAAACATGTAATTATTTTCTTAAGCTCTTCATCTTTCATTTGCTCCTCTCTTATTTCGTTAGGTGTTTTCTTAGGGAAGTCTACGGAAATAGTGGAAGCTTCGCAGAATACTTCATCACTTTGACATATGGGTCTTGAAAGCATGTCTGCCACATAGTTCAATTTCCCAGGTTTCCATAGTTCAATTTCAATTTCCCCATTCTATCTTAAGATTGAACTCTTGCAGCTGAAGGGCCCATCTCGCCAGTCTTCCAGATGGAGATTTTAAACTCATGAGCCACTTTAGATGTTGATGATCGGACGAAATGATGACTTCGGTGCCTTCCACGTATCCTCGGAATTTCTGAAGTGCCCAAATGACAGCAAGGGCCTCACGCTCTGTTGTCGAGTAATTCCTTTCCGCAGAACTCAGCAATCTGCTTGCGTATTCAACAGGATGTTCTTGAGTTCCGTGTTTTTGCAAAAGGACAGCACCCAAAGCATAGTTACTAGCATGTCCGTATTAAGAATGGTTTAGTTTCATCCACTTGCTTTAGAATTGGAGGAGAAATCAAGCTTTGTTTCAGCTCTTCAAATGCTTTTTGCTGTTCAACACCCCATTCCCAAGAGGCATTTTTCTTTGTCAAATTGGTAAGTGGTCTGGCAATTTCGGAAAAACCAGGAATAAATTTTCGATACCATGAGCATGTTTGTATAAACGACTGAACTTGTTTCACGTTTCTTGGAGAAGGCATTGAGGTGATGGCATTTACTTTATCTGGGTCTGTTTCAATTCCCTCAGATGTTATCCAAAGTCCAAGATACTTTACTTTAGAACATGCAAATTTACATTTCTTTCTGTTTGCACTAAGTCGAAATTTGTCAAGACGGTCAAAGACATCTTTCAGATCTTGGATATGTTGTTCAAAGGTAGGAGACAACACAAACAGATCATCTAGGTAAACCAGCAGTTTTACAGAAGGAAGTCCATTGCGGAAACGATCCATCAGGCGTTGGAACGTTGCTACAGCGTTTCGTAAACCAAAAGGCATTCTTTTGAATCGGAAAGTGCCAGAAGAACAGATGAATGCTGTTTTATCTCTGTCAGCTGGGTTAACTTCTACCTGATGATAGCTAGCTGTTAAGTCAATGGTTGACATATATTTACATGTCTTTGCATCATGCCATAAATCATCCATTCTGGGTAATGGATATGTATCGGGTAAAGTTTTCTCATTTAGTTTTCGATAGTCCACGCAGAGTCTATAACCGTTCGGTTTAGGAACTAAAACCACGGGTGTGGCGTAAGGCGACTCGCACTCTTCAATTATATCCTTCTCTAGCAAATCACCGATTTGTCTCTTCAACTCTTCCTTCTTAGAAAGTGGTAATCTGTACGGGGGAACAGATACAGGAGGATGATCACCAGTATTGATGTAATGTTTTGCGTATGGAGTAGCATCTCCCCCTGGTTCAAAGATTCTTTCATACTGTTTCAACAGGGTGTTGAGTTTGTTTTTTTCTTCACTTGACAGTTGTTGACCTTCTTCCTCTCTCAGTTGACAAGTATGGGATTCAGCACATAGCGTATTCTTGATATCACACAAATTGGCTTCCTCAGCAAAATTAAATTTTCGTCGGGGAAAATTGTTAAAGAACCATCTGCGACTTTTCAGATCAAAAACGATACCAGCATCTTGAAGGAAATCTGTACCAAGAAGAGTATGATTTTCTTTAGCATGGGGTAATGCAATTAAGTTTGTTTTAAAGACTCTTCCTTCAAGTCCTATATCTACCAAAGTAATGAAGGCTTCCACTTTTTGTTTTTCTCCGTCAGCAAGTGTCATAGTGAGTTGGGTCTCTTGAAAGTCTGCACCTTCTTGTTTGAGAATTTGATACAACCGTTCTCCAGCAATACAATGGCTTGCTTCACTGTCAGCACATGCAGTACCAAAGAGTCCATTTACTGTTATACTCAATATAGCTAGTTGTGATGATTCATCTACACATGACTGGAAGAGGACGTTTCCAACACTGGGAGAAGAGTTTGTGCTAGATGGATTGCATTTAGGACAGCGAGATTTGATAATGCCAGGTTCACCACATCCATAGCACCTTCTACCAGTTCTGCTCTCTTCAAATCTGTCATTGTTTACTTTATGATGTTGATCATCATACATAAAATCATTTCTTCGCGGAATTCTTTCATAATTAGAAATGTCCTGCTTGTTATGACTTTGAACTCCAGTATCTCGCCTATTTTCTTGTCTGAAAGAATGCATGTTATATTTCTGGTCATATTGTACCCTAGGACTACGCGAATACTTGTTTTGGTTATAAAGTCTTTGTGATTCTGATTGTTTCAAATTAAGCTTCTTTTCTGTATTTGCTTCCTGCAAATCTTTTTTGTTCATACGAAGATTTTCATACGCATCTATTTTCTCAATTAAATCTTCAGGCGTTTTCCATTCACACCAGACATCTAAGAAGTGCTCTTTAGCTACTGGAGGAATTCTTTTCTTCATTTGATCGACGATCATCAAGTTTTTTAATTCATTAAAAGTTTTAATGTCTAATTCCATTACCCATTTTCGAAAAAAGTTTAGAGTTCAAAATGAAAATCTTTCCAAGTTTTCTCAGGTGTTTTTCTGTGAGTGGCATACAACTGTTGAAGCTTTTCTGCACTTAGCTTAAATCTTTTCAGAAGCATTTCTTTGATATAGTCAAAATCTTGGGCTTTATCTTCTGCTTCTTTTGCGATGAGTTGCGCAATATCGTTTGGCAGGACACCAAGTAAATAAGCTACCCAATTCTCTTTGTCTACTTTTAAAAATTTCAATTGGCGTTGAAATAAGTTGAGATATAAAACCATATCGTCCTCTTTGGGATTGAATTCAGGTAGTAATTTCTTTAATTGTAAGTTGACAGGACAACTACTACTTAAACCAGATGATGGTTGTATGAATTTTTGCGCTTCAATTTGCAAACGTAATTTTTCCAGCTCAAAATTCTGTTCTTGTTCATTTTCTTTCAATATTCGATTTTGTTCTTCTTCTTTTTCTCTATTTAATTTTTTGCCTCTGTCATCAATAATATTTTGTAACACGTTGAGGCAAAATTCTTCATCGTATGCTTCATTTTCTGTGATTAGTTTCTTAATTTGAATGACTTTAGCATCGGGGGGAACCTTGAGACCCATTTCTTCAGCTAATACACATGAATCGACCTTTTTTCCCTTTCCTAAAAATGTCATTGTAGCAGATTGTGAAAGCACCACTTAATAGATATTGTTTAATACCCCCAATAGTCTTAAAATGTCACTGATAATGAAATGTCACTTATTATTTAATATAAAATGTTTCTAATAATAGATACCCTATCACACAATATTACTTGAGATAATTTGAACCAGTTAATATAATCTATTCAAACAACCAATGGAAAATAAAAATATACGATGTATTAATTATAGAGCAAGTAGTGGTAATGTAAATTATAACTATCAGTACATCAACATAATTCCCATACAAAACACCAATATTGTAAATAAATCAATATTTTGAACAATAAACATTATACTGTATAAACACTATACAGACATTTTACTTTTATTTTTCTGGATAAAATTCTATTAAACCAAGATAAAAAAAAATTTCCCAAAATACACTACTCTTCATTTATCAAAATTATCCACCTTTGTTACTAAAGTGTATTCAAAATAGAAACATATATATAAAAAAAATAGAAAAAAAATTCTTCTCCTTCCTTTCTTTTTTTTAAAGTAATAACAAATAGAAATTGTAATAATAAAACTATACTACAAGTTACATGAATGAATTAAAAGGAAGCATATTCTTAAATTTCTTTTCCTCTTTCTTAGTTATGAATAATTTTTCTTTTAAATAACAAGTTCTATTATAACCTTAGCTAAATTCAATGTATATCTGTAATTGAGATCAATGAAAATAAAACAAAATACAATCTAACAACAACTAAGACATAAGTTCTTGATAGTCATTACCATAAGTTTCAGTTTCGGTTTACACTCTCATTTTACCATGAAAAAAAATTCGTCTGTGGTTTTGGCGCCACAGAAAGCAATAAAGAAAGAATCTTGTCTGATTCACAGGCGCGCAAGTTTTAATTGAAAGTGATATTCAGTAAATAATATTCAAACAGATGAATAATTTTAAACACACTTTTTAAATGAGGAAAAAAAAATGCTTAAATATTTTAGAATGCAGTTTTTTAACTTTTGCACAATATATATTCATTTTGAAACATAGCTATCTCTCATGATATATTTCTCTACTAGATTCTCAGTTTATAAAAATTATTTTTAGAATGAATGATTCAAAATATTATAATATATTTAAACTTCACACACAGAATTACTATACAACATAATACTTTTCATTAAGTTTCAAATCAATAGATAGTAAATATTAGAACAAAAAGCTTATTTAAAGGGATATATCCACTTAAGAAAGGAATATACGCCTTTTTATTCGCTGCTGAAAAATTCATACCGAACGCCTCACAAAAGTATCCGGTATAATAAAGAGTGCTTCAAAACAGCCTGAAGAAAATTTCGCTGCTAACCTACAGTTAATATTGTTTAAACAAGATCGAACACTTGCTCGAAACAGTCGCAATATAAAAATAATTAATATAAGAGTAAAATAGGATAAGTGCAATATGGGATAGTATTCAGTGAAAATAATTAAAGTCAAGATCTCTGTTACAGTGGTGACCCAGGCATCCTGGTTGAGAATCACCCGTCTTCTGGGTTGCTCATCACACTAATTTTATCATAATACAAGTTCCTTGGAGACGACCCCTAGGGTTTGCTGTATAATGGTTCCTGTGTATCCATCTGCGGTTCTTGTATAATGTTATGTAATGCTGTGAGTGTAGTGAATATAAAATTTCAAATTGTTGGGCTAGCACTGAGTGTGTTTTGTGTGTTAAGGTAACACCACATCCCTGAGAAAAACGGCAGTGATAGGGGCAAATCTAGTATTTTCCTCTATTAGGTCTTTGTCTAGGAGTGACTTGTAGTTACTTGTAGTGCAATTTCGTTCATCTTCATAGAAATTTTTGTTTAAATTATTTATATAGTCGTTGATATCATCTCTATTTTCAGGTCCTATCTGATACTGCTATTGCCTATGCATTTAGAGGCACCTACTAGTCTTCTCATGATTTTGCTTTCTTCCAGTGAAAGTTTAATTTTTAGATAATCATTTAGAACGGTGATGGCAATTGCGTGCATAGGTTAAATTTGGCCTTCAGGGCCATTAAATAAATCGTACGTTTGCAAATCTATCTTACTAATGTGATCGTTTGAATAGGACTTTAAGGAACTGCAATTCATAGAAGCTTCTTTGGAATCTCTTTCTTTATTTGATTTCTTCTTGCAACTTCAATATTTCTGGATTTTCAATAATGCTTAAAGTTGATGATACAGCATACTCTTGCCATATAAGATCTGGGTGTAAATGATTCTAAAAGAAAATATCTCACTTAATGAATATGCGATTATAATATAATTCAAAATCTCAAGAAAGCTAGACAATAATAAAAGCAATAATTTGAGCAAAAACTATTTCATTTAAAAATAGAAAAATGGCTTTTATTTTAATTACAATCTGAATAACTAAAGTATAAGTATTTCAAAAAGAAGTGCAACGTAGAAAATGAAAATCTGACAATTTGCATTTTATATGGATCTTAAGAATTAAATGTTTATACATTTTACGCTCTTTTAATCAGGGTTCGCCAAGTGGGCTCACTTTGAAAAAACCCGCCCGGGTTTTATTGGGTGGGCCCACCGTGAAAAAACCCACTTGGAACGATAAGTGGGTTTTTTTCAAATTTTTTTTTTCTTTAGTAAAACTTATTGTTTTGCATTTACTTTTATATAATTTATTGTGCAGCATAAATTAGTCAAATACAGTTACATGATTTATGTGATTAAGTTTATAATATTAGTAAAGTAAAAGAAACTCGAATCATCATATAATTTTATAGTAGGTACTATTGAAAACTTTAAGTGGGTTTTTTCAAAAAGTAATATTTTAATGATATTAAATCAAATAATAATTTAAATAATATAGTCTGAAAAGATCAATTTTTCGAATATAGTTGCATGCTTTATATATTAATAAACAAGTTATTATTATTAATTCATATGTTTAAAAAAATTGAAAAGAAAATTTTTTTTTTCTTTCTTTACCAAGTGATACATGAACAAATTTAAACAGTTTTATTTTCTGGCTTTAAAAAAAAATTAGCTAAAACTTTTTATAAGAGAATTTTTTAAAATTATTTATCTAAAAATGAAATCATTTTCCTAGGGTTAATTCTTTGAGACAAGTAACTGATACTCTTTACAAATGAGACAAGTAACTGATACTCTTTATAATTATACGTAGTTTTAAATTCACTTTCTATTAATCTTATTATAAAAACAAGTAAGACCATTAAATATTTATTTCAGTTTTTTTATTTAACTCAAGTCAGAGGAAATTTTAGTTTTTACTGATTATAAATATTTACAGATTATAATTTTATAATAGGTAATATCCATATGATTAATAAATATAGTAAATAAATGTGTGTGAAAACAAAAAGATTACTAAACTTGTTTCTTTTATATTACTGCATTTATATTTTATAATTCTTAAGTTAAAAAATTATGAAATGTAATGTACTTAACAATAAAGAAGATTCAAATATGTGATAATAGTGATAATGCGTTATTTAAACTTAATATAAAATACATATAACCAGGGTTCCCCAAGTGGGCCCACTTTGAAAAAACCCACTTGGTGGTTTTTTTCACAAATTGTTTTTTTTAAATTTGGTTCAAAAAGAAGTATCTCCTAATACTATCATTGGACACATCGTTGAAGTTAACAAATATTTTAGAAATGTGCATCAAGCACATGGATGGGCAAATGAAAAAAACTGCTTGATGATCCAATGATACTAGTTGGAATTCATATTGTAAGCGCGTAAAAACTTTTGCCAATATAATTATCATAAATATGAAGAGATTGTTCTTGAACATCAAAATGAATCTAATAATAATATATCAAAAATATTAAAGAATGTTGGGCTTTACCAATAAACTATCAATCGAGAAAAACAGATATCAATTGTTTCTGAAGCTTTAAAAAAGCTTCAATCAGAAAACATTTCAATTTCAGAAGCTGTTGAAATATGAATTAACTTACTATCGTGTGATGAATTAGAACCCCATAAACATTTTGTAAAAAGATTCAATCAGGCTGTTCAGCCACATCATTTATTACCATATGTATCCTGGATCCCGAAACAAGGGGACAATTTTTATATGATGAGCAGGACCAATTAGCAGAAAACTGTCTTTCTAAGCACCATCCAGAATTTCTGCCACATGTTATGGCATTCAAAATTTCCGATCCTGAATACTTTCCAAAATCAATGATGCTTGACACTGTTATTCAACAGTTTATCAAAAGATAGTGGAAAATTATGGCAAAAAAAAAAAAAAGTAAATAAATAAAATTCCTAGCTTCCACAAAATTTCTGTCAATTCTTTTTTCTTTGTACTCAACACCAGCATCCTCTGTCTCTATCCAAAGACACTTTTCAACTTTCGGTTTGGTGCAGAGTAAACTTCAAAATAGATTAGGAACAGATAAAGTTACAAAACTCATAAAAGTGTATCACCATCTAAGAGAGAAATGTAGACACTTTGAATCTGTTGTGTGATAATAATAATAAAGGAAAAAATGGATCTTTTTTTAAGTTAACTCCTAACATCTGCTGACAATTTTTAACTAGTTGGAGAAAGTTTATCACAATTAAAAAACAATTAAAAATTAAAATATTACTTTTAAGATTTTTTTAAATATTATTTTTAAGATTTCATTTGAATACAATTTATTTTGTTTCTTTTAATCATGTTTAAAAATATTGAAAGCAAACAAAAAAAATTTCTATTAAGTGATACATTAAACAACAATAAACAAATTTAAAGTTTTATTTTCTGATTTTAAAAAAATAAGCTATAACTTTTTTCTATGCCTTTTTATAATTTTAAGATTAATTTGTTTTTTGAAACTATAAAGCTAAAATGTATTTAAAAATGCATGTATTTATCTAAATATTTGAAAAAAGGGACAAGTAACTGATACTCTTTATACTTATACGTAATTTTAATTTCACTTTCCATTAATCGTATTGTAAAAACATGGAAGACCATTAAATATTTATTCCAGTTTAATTTTATTACAGGTAAAAGTCAGATGAAATTTTAGTGCTTACTTATACAACACTATTTAATAAATAAAAATATGTTCACAGTAAAATTTATGAGCACTAAATGAAAAAACCCAATTTACCCCAGGTTTTTTCAAATAAAACCCAATTTTCCCCGGGTATTTTCAATAAAACCCAGGCGGGTAGGGTTTTTTTCAAAAATCCCCGGGTTTTTTCAAACCCTGCTTTTAATACGAGCTCAAAGGATCAAAAGGTTTAAGTAAAATAATTATTTGAAATTGGAAGAGCACAAGATTTTTTTTTTACCTTTAAATTAAAATGTGTTATAAAAGTATTTTTCAACATTGCACATCTTATTATGGTTTGATAAGAAAACTTTTGAAATTTATCTTATGGAGACTAGGTTTATGATGGTTGGTAAACATCCCCTTTCTTTTCAACACACAACTCTCTTGTTGAATAACAAGCAGGGGAAAAGATGCCTTAAAGCAGATATATAAAACTTGATATATAAAACTTGATATATAACCTTGGATTGAGTTAATTGCTTATAAATATTTTCAATAAACTCAAAATTACTAAAAATGATTGGCTACCTATAAAATAACAGAATTTAAGTAAATTAAAAAAAAAATATGAGCACTGAAGGAAACATACTTTTTCTTCTTTAGTAGCAGGTCTTCCAATTTCTTCGTCACAGAGGCCAATATACGCAACTGTTCCATCTCAAGAGAAAACAATTCATTTTTTTCCATTCTGGCTCCTATATTCATTTTAAGAAAAAAAAATTGATTCTTCATTATTATAAAGCCTTTGAACAGTTAATAATTATATATATATATATACATATATATATATACATATATATATATATATATGTGTGTGTGTGTGTGTGCGCGCGCTTTCCCTGTACACATTACACACAATATATTAAGAGGAAAAACACAATCACTCTGTATGAAAAACTAAAGGAAAAAAAGAACATGAACATTTGTTATCTTTTTAAAACATTAAAACTACATCTTCTAGAATAATTATTCATAATTTTGAATAGTTAAACATGCTAAATTAATTTTAATGGATGAAACATATCGTTGAAAAACATAAGTTAAAAAATACATAGAGGGCAAAAAATAAATGCTTACTGATAAATTGCTTCTCAATAAAAATAAAAACTTTAACTGGTTACGGTGAATGGAATAGCATTACCTTTATTTACATTCGAGTCACTTTATTATTTAAAAGTAATACATATTCAAATTCATAAGTTAGCAATTAACCACTTAACATATTACTTTTACAGAAAATTTCTAGAAACATAACTAATTTCATGGAATTTTCTATAATATACAAAAACTAGACATTTCTATTTAACCAAAAGAAATTTATAAAACCAGAGAGCTTGCAACTATATATATTTTTACATCAAACTCTCCCTTCAAATTATAAACTGGGCCATAAACTACATAACAATGATTTTAGATTAGCACCTAAACTGTATAACAGATGCACACATGCATGCTCTGTGAGGAGATAATTTATGGAGATTCTTGAAATTTGATCAACACCTTAAAACTTCGATTCAATTTTTAACACTTAATTATTTTCAACTAACACTTTTATAATAAATTGGGAGTTGAATAAAATTAAAGTTTTTTTCCTAGAAAATAAATGATTATCTCATTAAGATGTATTAAATAAAATGAAGATAATTTGTACAGAATTCTGAGAGAAGTCACAAAATTATAAAATTTTTCATTTTTTTTTTTTGTGAATGATGGGAAATATAGACTGCATAGTTTGCTTTAAATTTCTTATATTAGAAAAAAATATATAAGAGGATCAAATAACTTTAGCAAAACTAATGAACAAAAAAGTACAAATACAATAAAACCTCGATTATCTGAGCTTCAATTTTCCATTTTAACTAAACTATCAAATATTCTAATGATTTTTTTTTTACCATTTCCATTTGTAAAAACAACGGATTTAAAATTCGGAACTTTATCTCCTAAACACTCAGCAACACAAAATCCATCTACATGAGCAAACTTCTCGTACAGCTGGGGTAAAAAAAAAAAATAGAAAGTGCTATTGAATATATAGAACAAAAATAAGTGACAGCAGCCATCCAGACGCCGCTGGAAAAAATGGCAAAACATTTCAGCAAAAAATGCCTAAGGAAAATACAACAAGAAACAATTACGGATTTTAAGTAAAAACTCCTAAGCAAGAATATAAATTTGATGTAGTGTATGTATAATCATCGTATTTTAAAATAAACATTTAAACCTAAAAAAATTTGTATTTTATTATAAACATTTAAACCTAAATAAATTATTTTACATGCAATTTTAACAAAAACCAAGTTTATTGGTTAGTCTAAGTCCACATTTATTTAGATAATCAGCAATCCTGTTATCTCAAAAAGAATGGCAAAACATTGCAGCAAACAATATGTAAATAAAATACAACAAGAAACAACTAAGAAATTTAAGTAAGAACTCCTAAATAAGATTATAAATTGGTTATAGTGCTTGTGTATGTATAATTTTCGTACTTTAAAATAAGCATTTAAACCTAAATAATTTTGTATTTCAAAAAACATTTTTAAGCCAAAATAATTTTGCATTTTAAAATAAACATTTAAACTCAGAAAAAAAAATTTTATCTGTAATTTTCTCTCTAACTAAGTGTATTGGTTAGTCTAGGTCCACATTTATTAAGATAATCGAGACTCTATTGTAATTTTAAAAAAGAAATTTACGTAACTAATAAAACTTCACACTACCATGATATATCAAGCACAAAGTTAGAAAATAAGTCATGAATGACCTTTCACAGGTTACATCAATGAAAAGGTAAAGGATAAAAAATGAAATACATTTTTACTAAAATTACTCAACATTTTCTTTAAGTTTTTTTTATATTACTTGCTATTTATATAAATTAGAAATAAATACGATAAATGTTGTAACTTTCAAATTAAATCAAAAGGATAAATTTTACAAAGTGTATCTCACCCAAACAGAGAGAGAACAATCTCTGCTATCAATAGCACAGCAACAGAAATGTTCAACCTGTTAAAAATATATTATTTAATAATTAAGAAAAAAATCTATATTAAATACATTGGTTTAAAACTGTTTCTTATTATTGTTGGTGCATTCTTACATACCAGAATTATAGCATTTCTAAATTTTCAAAGATTTCTTACCTTGTCATCAATATAGAATAGGTAAAAGTTAAGTGACATTTTTTTTATTAATCCTTTAATTAAAGTAATATTTGTTTATCGTTAGACCATAATAAATTTTCTACTGAAATTGGTTTATGACTCTGATTATTATTCAATGTTAAGTCTTAAAACAAAAACCGGTGTTTCTTTATTATAAAGTAATCCTACAATATTATCTTATTTTGCAACATTTCACAATGAAAAAATTTAAAATGGTGAACATTTCCCAATTATTAAACACTAAGTACAGTGCGAAAAAAAATAAGCAAAACACCCCGAATAACTTTTAATTTAATGATTGGATTTTCAAGTACTAGGGCTAAATCTCAAATATGCTAATTAATTAGTGCCGGCTAAAGACTCCCAGTGCAGTAAATGGTGACTGATGTACGTTAAATCTGTCGAGTCGAAAAGTCCCCCCCCGTGTTCCTATAACAAATTAATACCTCTGGGGGTACTGATCCAGGAGTTTCCTTGTCTTCTAGATTTGTTCAAAATTACAATGCTACGGCGTTGAGCATTAGTAGTCGTAAACCCAAAAATTGGGTCGGCTGTTCAACGACGGTTTAAAAATTAATTAGTGTAAAATATATTTTAAGGTGCGAAATCAGACACAAAAAAAGTATTTTTTTCTGAATAAACAAGACGCTTAAACGTCAGATTATAACTTCTGACCCCAAAGATATAGCGAGGGATAGTCCAACATAGAAAAAAATAAAGATCCAATAATTTGGTCAGGAGAATGGACCAAAGTTTGAAACCCAAAATGTCAATTTTATTTTTTGCTCATTTTAATAATTCTCGCATACTTTTTAAGCGAATTGAAAACATTTTGAGCACATTTATATAAAATACATTTATCCAAATAAAGTTCCACACAAAAAATTATTTTCAATAATAATCTTTCTTTTATTAAATAACAATCGAAAAAACTCTGGATCGCTAGGCATACAAAGTTTTAAATCAGTTTAAAAAATTGAATTTTAAATGACAAAATACAAAATCTGATCAAAATCAGTAGAATAGCTTCTGAAAAATCAAATTTTAAAAATCTATTTTATTTTTCCGAAATTATTTCACCAATTTCATTCAAATTTTACATTATCATGTTAAATTACATTCTTTAAAATTATGTAAAAATTTGCATACCTGGCAATCAGGGTTACCACAGTAAAAAATGAACAAAAATAGTTGCTTTTAGTAGCCTCAAGCATGAAAATAGTCGCCTCAAACTATGAAAATAGTTGCCTGAACAGGAACAAAAATTTATCAAAAATAGCAGCCAAATAACTAAAATTATAGCTTAATTGTCAAATACTATTATTAGGAATGGGGGATGTCAGAAATTTTAAATCGTGATACATCGTCAGTTAGACATCACGATATAGTAATGTATCGCAATTTAGCATATGTCCAAAAATTACCTATGGGAGATCTTTAAATCAATCAAAAATAAATAAAAAGGAATAAATCTATTACAAAAGAAAATATTAATTCTAAACATATTCTACTATGACATCAATATCATTGCCTAATTTTTTTCAATTAAATTAATAAAGAAGTCAAAGTAAAAGCAAACCCAAGCTTTATTTCATTTTTCTTAAATTAAAAATGATTTAAGATTTATTGGTTTAAAAATAATAATACTGTAACAAATTATTTTACATACATGCATTAAAAATTAAAAGGAAAAAAAAACGGAAGTGGAAAACAAACCAAAGAAATATTCACTTTAGAAATTTTTTTTTTATATTATTTGTTTAAAAAAAACATGCTTGTATATTAAATCGCTAAACCGCAATTGTAATCTTATTCCAGCGGCTTATATCAGATTTCTGATCACTACATCGGCCTACTGATATATGCGTTAAATCGATATTTCGCGATACATCGATTTATCGCCCTAAAAGTTTGCTTTCTTTTGTTAATGTTCTGAAAAGTAATGTTCATTTTTGCGAAAAAACTTTGCCAAGAGTAAAAAAAGTCTCCTAATAGTCTCCTATTCCTGAAAATAGTTGCTGTTTTAGCCTTCTCAGGCAAAAAAAGTCGCCATAGTCGCCTAAAGCCAAAAATAGTAGCAAATAGTTGCATTTTAGTAGCCTGTGGCAACCCTGGGCAATTCAAACTTTTTTTGACTAATATTAAATAAATTAAATATATTAAATAAAAAATAATAAATTTTAAACATCATTTTTGTGAGAAACTTTTTTTTGGATACATTAATTTTAAAATTAGAAGAAAAAAAATGTTCGATTCGCTTGGAAAGTTCTTGAGAAATGAAGAAATATGCAAAAAAAATAAAATTTAACTTCAGGGGATTATTGGGACGTTTTTCTCAGAAAATCTACTAAATTTTGGGGGTCAGAAATCATAATCTGTAGATAAAAAATGCATGCTTATTTAGAGAAAGTAGGTTTTTGAATCCAACTTTACAATTCAAAATATTATTTGTACTAATTAATTAGCATATTTGAGATGATGCCCTTGAACCATTAAGATTAGATTTTTAATACATGAAAATCCGATCCGATTATGTAATACTGTCTAATCCACAGACACCATTAAAATAATGATTTTTTTGTTTCAAGATGTTTTGCACAAATCTAAATGAGTACTTAAAAGAAAAATATTTTCTGAGTTTTTATAATGATCAAAATTAAACAAGAATTTAACAACTAAAATTGAGAATGAAGTTTTAACGGTACTCCACCAAAGTAATTAGATTTAAATTTTATCATATTTAAATTGAGAACTAATTCTACACAACCAAATTTGTGTTAAGATGATAAAACACTGAGAAAACTTACAATTAAATACTTTTTATTTTTGATAGAGCTAAAATCGGGCACGAATTCTGTGAAACTAAATTTGTGTTAACATAATAAAACATTTTATTATCTTTTAATTGCATACTTTTTATTTTTGATAAAAACAAGTTTTTACAGCAAAAAATAAAATGATTGCTAAGGAATCTTAGAGATTGCTGAATGAATTGAGTAGGAGGGGGAGCACCTTGGCAGTTACAAAAACCATTAATCAATCTAATTTGATAAAAAAATTCTTACCTTCTCATAGTCTTTGGATATTTGAGTGTATATTAGGATTAAAACGCTGGAACAAAGAGAAAGAAAAACAATTAAAAAAAATTTGATAAACATGATAAACAAAGTTCATAAAATAGAAGTTAAACCAAAATAAACTCTTGGACAAATGATTTAGAGATTTCTATAATAATTTTATTCGACATTCCATTGGCAAGACACTTTTATATCTCATCTCAGAAAGACATTCAGTTACTGAGGCTGAAAGAGTTTCATTGGTTATTGAGACATATTTAAAATTCTTCAGCATGGTTTCTATCTTTTCTTTTGGTGAATTCATACTGAAACTTTGCCAATAACTTTTATAAGTCAGTATCTTATAAGTCAGTTACTTAAAAAATCAGTATCCAAATTAAATTTGCCAATTTTCTAAGAAATTGTGAATCTTTTGCTTCTATTTTCAATAACAAAGGCAATAATATTACAAGAGCTACAAATAACAATAGAGCAAAAACAAACCCCCACTTAAGAAAACCTAACTACCCTTTCTAGCAATAACTGCAACATCAGCAGGTGGTGGCCACACTGCTCACATTGCCTCAATCACCCTGTTACATAAAATAACTAGATACTCAATGATACTTAAGATTACTTTCATGGCTACTTAATTTATGATATTTAAAATAACAAGGTTTTATACAGGCTCTATTGAAAACTTCCATGCTAAATAAGGAATCTCATTAAATCATGGCTCACAATAAACTAGTTTAACATTATTTCCTTCTTTACTTAAATTACTGAAAGCAGATATTCAGTAGAACATTTTTAGGATGGAGCTTATGTAAGAAAAAATCCAGTAGATTTTACAAAATAATATAAATGTTCTGATAATTGTTTCATAATGTACTAAATATTTTATACATAGGGAATTTTAGGGACATTTATAATCATCAAAATAGAAAGACTGTAATATTTTCCAGTCATAATTAACATTAAATGAACCTGAAATGCTATGTATTATATTTACTCATAATTTTGAATAGGCATTTAATTCATCATGATAGTTAAAAGATTTCGTAAATAATTTAAAAAGAGAGTTAAATAATTTAAAAATAAACTGAGCATTTTAGAACAAAAGAAAAAGTTTGAACTAATTTTTATAAATTAAGCTCGTTTCATTATGTTTTTGTAATACTTAATTAAATATTCAAGCAGTCAATAAGAATCTATCCAAAAATTCTCTTTCAACAGGGATTTTTTAAGAAACTTACTCAATTTTAGGAAACTTTCTAAAATGTACAAAAAAAAGAATTTTTATTAAACCAGTAGACCAGGAGAAACTGGCCAAATCCAGTAAAGTTGGTAGCTATGTTATTATTATAGTAAAAAAAAATTTCCATCTTACACTAAAAAAAAAAAAATTAGAAAGGATTTTTTTTTAAATTTTGATATTCTGTGAATAGCACTCAAACAAGATTAAAATAACTTACAACGCAAGTTACAACTTTCCAATGACCTACAAAGTCCCGTTTGGCTTTCCATCCATCTCTCTCAATAATCTGAGCTGTAGGCCTTGAGTTATTCATGGCATGGGCAGAAACCAGATAGCGGACATCAGGAGACCAGCTTAACCGCAAAACATGGGTAGTCCCACCACACTGGAAAAAAAAACACCATCTATTAATAATTACGCAAGTAACTCCATCTCTTATGAACAGTGTGAGATTTTCTATTAATTATGTGATAACGAGTGGTCTATGAATAATATTTCAGAAGTATATATTAGCAGTTCAGAAGCGAAACATATGAGACAGGAGTAGAATGAAAAGAAATTGAGTCACTAGTTCACAGGACTAGAAACTAAAAGATATGTGAAACCCTTACACTATTTCACTGGTCTATTTACTTTATCTATTAAACTTTTTTTTTTACAAAAAAAAGTTGATAAAATGAACTTAAATGAAAAATTACAGAGAACATATGAACACAATTGTGACAAAATATGCTATTTTGTTTGCAAAAAAAAAAGAACAAATGCAAATATTGTGAGGATAGAGAGATAGTGGGGTTTCATTCCATAACACGGTATATATAGAATGATCTGAAAATATTCCAAACTTTAAGGAGTGGAGTTTCTTTTTTATCATTAAGGGTGAATAAATGGATAAATTAAACTATATTATTTAAAAAAAAAAAACAGAAATATGCATATAGAAAGAAAGATCCTGTAGATTAAGAGAACTATTTACAACACCTGCCTTCCAAACAAATATTTGTTGAAATAACTATAAATTTTAATAAAAGTTTTAAGTTAATTTCAAAATGATTAGTGGGAAAAAAATCATTATTACAACATGAAAATTTCAAAATGTAGAACTATTCATTCAAAGTGTCAAAAGATTAAAATTTCTTGCTCTTACAAAAATTTTAAATAGCATTTTTGTTCAACCAAAGCACATTAAAAACAAATATAGTTCAGTGGGTTTTTAAAAAAACTTTAAGATGTTTATGCGACAAAAAAAAAAGAGAGAGAGAGAGACCACCCCGAATAACTTTTGGATTCAATGATCGGATTTTTGCGTTTTAGGACTCATTCTTAATGGTTCAAGAGTATGACCTTAAATATGTCACTTTTTAAATAATAATTACACACTGGTAAAAGTATCTGCGTATGTAGGCTTAATTCTGAATACTATCACAAATATTGACTGTGTTAGGATCATTCTCAACTTGCTGAATTTTTATAAGTATCTCTTTTCTTAGAGGCAGGAGGGAGCATATTATTTCATTTTTTATGGTTTTAATGTTTAAAATAAATAACTTTTTTTCTTTAAAAAAAGACTTTAAATGTTTATTTTTTCATAATTTTCAGTTTAAATTAGATAAAAGTCTTTCGAGTTTTTATCAATTAATAATAAGTTTTTTTATCAATTGTTTACTTTTTTTGAAAAAAAATTATGCCCAGGGATTATAAAAATAATTAAAGGCATGCTAATAGATAAAATAAAAATGTTTCTCTGATTACTGAGGAATAGTTTTTGGAAATATACAAGTAAAATAGTTTAAGAGAGAAATTTAAAAATTATTGAAGATCAAACTTAATATTACACATTTTGATAAATTTTTACAGTGTTGAATGAGTGCCCTTTTACGTAACGTATAGAGTATAGAGCCCTTTTTGAGAGACAGCGCGCCCTGCATTTTTTATTCCTAGAGAGAAATCTGAACATACCATGCCTTTTTTTCAACGGATTCGGATTTCTGATCTCCCCATAGTTTGGTTAGGAATATGATCCAAAGTTTTGACCCCTTAAGGCTAATCCTACTTTTTACGTATTTCATCATATCTCAAGAGCTTTTTAAGCAAATTGCAACATTTTTGCTTATGATTATAAAATTTGTTTATCCAAAGATAATTGCATAAAATAATGCGTAAAATAACTATAAATTATGCATAAAATAACTTTTATTAAGATTTATTATTTTATTTACTAATGGTCGAAAAAAATTTACATGTACAGTTTTTTACGACATTTTATGTATGTAATTTTACATGGGAAAATACAAAATTTGAACAAAATCTGTTAAATAGTTCCTGAGAAATGGGATTTTAAATATACTTCCTTAAAATGCGTGTTCTGAGGAGCTGTACAACGGGTTTCGCTCAAGTTTCATATTTTGACATGCAACCTTACATACTTCAAAATAGTGTAAAAATTTTATATACCTTTTGCAAAATTTGTTTGCCCATTAATAAATAAAAAATTATAAATATTTATTAACATTTATATTTTGCATAGAATTATCTTTGTATAAACGAATATTATAACTGTTTGCAAAAAAATTTCAACTGGAATTTAAGCAAAACTTAAATTTTTTATTCTAAAATATCATGCATATACTTTTCTTTTCATTTTTAAAGCATATTAATAATGTTGTTATTACGACGGGCATTAATTACGTTATAAACAATTATTATAATAACAGATTTAGTTACAATCCCTTAAAGCAGAATTTTTTTTTCTATGGCCCTTCTCTGAAAAAGATTGTGTGTTTCTAGATTGTGCGCAGTTAGCTTAAAAAGTTCGAGAAATGGCGAAATGCGCAATAAGTAAGATTAACATTAAGGGGTCCAAAATATGGAGAGCTCTCCTGACCGAACTATTGGGACCGCTGCCCCCTATATTTTAGGGGTTAGAAATTTAAAACCATAAAATTTTTTTTTATGTATAGTCAGAGAATAGTTGTGTCTGATTTCTTAACTTAAAATATCGTCTGCACTTATTAATAGCGTATTTGAGGTCATCTCATCAATTTCTTAAACATTTTAGAATTGCAACCTAGTTTAAGCCATTTAATGTATCATTCTTGAATAAGTGAAAGGCAACAATGAAAAATAAATTTAATACATTTCTTAAGATAGGGGTGCACAACCTTTTTGAGAGAAGGGGCACTTTTTACAGCAGGTAGATTAATAAAGGGTCGCACACATATTTAGTCATGTTAGCGGCAAATATAATTTTTTTATAAACATTAGTGTTCTAAGCACTAAATATTTTTATCAGTAAACTTAATAACATATATGCAGAAAATTAAATAATTTTAATATTTAAATTTATTTAAAATTAAAAAAAACTGACATTTTTTTAAAAGAATTTTTTCCATTTTTCACAATAATTAATTTATTATATATAAATACTGGAGGGGGATATAAATTTTAACCAAAATGAAGCTTACAGAATGAAAGTGCAAAAAATATACACGTTTTATAAAGTAATATAAATTTGAATTAAATATTTTAATTAAAGAAAATTTATTACGTTTAAACAAAAGCCACATTAAAATTAATATTTTTATTGGGTTCAGAAGCTTCCGTGGGCAGCACATCAACAGTCAACTGGCCGCAGACTGTGCATCCCTATCTTAAGAAATTGAAATGATTGTTGTTTTATAATTTGAATTGAAAAAGGTGTTTAATGGGTTTGGACACATGATGAAATTTTCATAAACTTTATTACTTGTATATTTTATATATTTAGTTTAATTACTAAATATAAAAAAGAAATAAAATTTAGAGAAAATGAAAAATTTGCAGATATCTGTTACTTCTGTTCGGTACACACTAATAAAAAAAACTTTTATTTAGATAAAGATTTCAATTTTCTTTTTTAATTTTTGTTTGGAGTTTGAATCTTCTTGGATTCACAGAATTCCAGTTCATTCAGTTTGTATTTCCCTTTTTGTTTTACAGTTTCGTGATAAAAAAAGGTTTTAATGACTAATTTCATTGTTTAGACATCCGAGTGCAAAATTGAGTCTTCACTTTATAATATGATGATGAGCTCAAAGTAATCTTATACATCTCACACTCGGTTGAGCTTGGATTAAAAGTTTTCCGGCTCTCGTGAGTTTGGACCTCCAAAATCAAGTTCAAATTCATAACTAATGAGAGACCTTTTCCTCGTCCCCTTCCTCAAAAAAGCTGTTCTTTTTTTTTCTTCTCCCCGTTGTCTCCCCTCCTACTGTGATATTTAAAATCGTGAACTAGGTCTGTGTCCCTTAATTTTATAAAATCTGAGGGAGCTCAAGCCCTTCTGTCCCCCAGTTCCTGCAAACGAGACATATCAACTATTACAAATCACATATTACACTCACAATTACAAACAACCTACTAATTTGTATAATCGAATGCTATTAATGAATATTAAGAATTGAATATATACTATGTATTGAATAAATGAGTATAATCTGAATACAAAAAAAAATATGCCACAACATATTTTTCTATAAAACTGCTTCATAAGATGTCACTGTATTTATTTATGTAAAACAAAATTGGTTCAAATAACAAAAATATTATGCTTCTCTTATCATGAAATAAAAAAAATTTAAAAAAGGTAATATGAAAAGTAACATTCAACCTAATCAGCCCAACATTTTTTTAAGCTTATTCAAGAAACCATACTTTACATTTCACAAGTACGTTCAGATTACCTTGAAAACATAACATTTATTAAACATTAGCTTGATTAATTTATGGCTGTTTGCATAAGCCCAGATTAATGAAAGCTTATTTTAATAGCTTTTTCAAAGGCTAATCACCAAGTTTTAATGTAACTTAATGAACAGTACTAATAGTTAATAAAAGGAGCTCTTAAATTAAAAAAAATATTAACATTCTATTATCTAATAAGAAACAACTACCACAGATTGTATTTCTGTTAATATCAAAAGTGCAAACATTATATAGAATAAACGACAATCATATTTTGGATTTCAATCGATTAACATCAAAATCAAAGATATGAGGTTAACCATTATTGATTAAAAAAAAGATACAAATGTGCCTTTAACAGAATAAAAATAAGGTACAATACCTTGCCATTTTAATGTGTTCCATGACTATAGTATTATCAACACTACAAGATGCCAGCCAAGTATCCCTGGGAGACCAAGCTAAATCAAGGACATCTAAATATAGACAAACAATATTTTAATAAAAGATTCTTGATTGGCATGTTACAACTAAAATGGATAACAAAAATTAACTGAATTCAGTCCAGAGTTTCTATTACCTAACTTCGTTAGAGAGTTATGGCATATGTGCATCATTCTCTGATTGTTCAAGAGCCAAAATTTACCAAAATACAAATAAACAAGTTTTTTCCAACTTCTTGTAATCTTAACAAGGAGTGATGTAATCTTAACAAAGTTATAGGAACAAATACTTTTTCTTAAATTTAAAGTTAATCCACGGTGTTTTCACTACAGCGCGAGAACGCGAGAATCTCGCATATTTTTTTCTTTTCTCGCATTAAAAAATTATTACCGCGAGAAATTTGCGCATTCTATAAATCAATTTCAAAATTCGAGAATTTCTCGCATTTTGGAAAAAGCTTCGAATTACGCCAATTAGAAAAAAATCCACTTCACTTTTCTTCCTGGATCTTTCATTATTTTCAACATTTGCCCCGTTATCTAGCTTCCCTATTTACCAGTATTGTTCAGAACTTTTTCGAACAACAGAGCACAACCCCTCCGAACCACGGAACCCCTTTCAGAACACATTTCTCTGCAACCACGTGTTTACCGCAGGTAAGGTTTTTTCATGTAAGACGTTCAAATTTTTTATGCACTAATGTAAGATGGACAAATACCTAGTAAAGGCAAAATCTTCTATGATGATGCAGCAAGAATATTCAATGCTTTAAAAAATAGAAGACGTTAAAGAAATTTTTTTTTCAAGTCTATTTGTATTTTTTCAGTTTTTAGAAATCTTACTTAACTTTCTGAAATCTCACCCTGTTTTTGAGAAAGGGTGAGAAATTCTCACCCATTTTTTTTCTATGATGAAAACACTGATCCAATGTCAATGAGTTTTACAGCTTTGAACTTCATAACAAGGGATTCGGGGATGAAAAATGTTGAAAAAAAAGGGACTTTTAGAAAAATGGGATCAATTTATTAAAAACTGTTCCTTTTTCACAAGAAAATTACCTATATAGCATATTTGCTAACTTTTAGTCTCTCTAGGATGAATTCCCCAGTTGTAGCAAAATAAAAACTAAGCTGAAATATCAGTTTTTTTTGGTTGAAAGATCAAAAATAACATTGTAGAATTATCATGAACTTCCATAAATATTAATCATTTTATATGTGTTGGAGGTTAAAATCATTTAAATTAAATTTATAAATCCAAAAAAAGAAATAGATAAGGTAATAATTTAAGAATACAGAGTAAATTTTTTTAAATTCTGCAGCTGATTCACTTTACTTTTTTCCTTTTTATCTCCTTCTATCATTCCTTTCATGCACTTACTTCAAAATTTCAAAGTAGTTCTTATAGCTTTGGTGAGCATTAAATGCTAAAACAATGGGTTCTTTTGATGAAATGAATCCAAAGCCTCTGAATGAATCTCAAAGCCTTAAAAGACTCTGACTTCATACTTTCTTAAAATCCTGCCTCTAAATATTACTGAGTTATCTCAGAAAACAACTTAAAAAGTACTGAAAATTTTAAAAGAAATCATACAGTAATTAATAAAATTAATAAGCGAAAAGAATAATAAAGTGCAATAAAATGTTAAGATTTTTTGTAAATTTTTGAAAATTGTTTTGAAAATTTCGTAAATTTTTCAAAATTTGTAAATTTAAAAAAAAAAACTGCAATTGGTGAACAGTCAGATAAAAATATTATACTTAAAATTTTAAATTTTTAAATGTAACGAATTAAAGGGCGATAGAAATTTTGAGGTAAGGAAGCTTAGGGATTGTAGAGTGCTCTGGAGACCCACATGAAGATATGTAATTAGTGAATGATCCTCAAATCAAGTTCAAAGATGATATGACTTATCTATCAATAGAATATCCTGAGAATGCCATCAGCTTGTCAGTGACGAAGACGATGAAGTCACCCCAACGATGAAATTAACAAGAGAAATAAAAATTTTTATCGCTATTAGGGGAAAAAAATGTGACAATGTTTAGTTGGTCCTCGTAATCAGCGAAAATTCACTTTGATTTCAGAGGGCAGAACATGAAATTTGAAATTGAGAATCTCTTGCGAAATGCAGCAGGGTTAAGCACGCATGAGAGGGCAAGAATCCTTCCCACTGAATCCAGCTCAGTACATGAACATGCGGACCCGCGAGTACTTCATCAATCATACAGAACGATTGGCATTTTCATACACTACGAGCAGATGGTAAGCCGAAATAGAGTGGGATTGGATGAATTGTGAAAACGCTGGTCTTTTTGGATAATACATGGCAAAAACCAACATGGTAAAGAAAAAATCTCATTTTGGAAAAGGAAAAATTAAGCACTATTTAAAAACACTGAAAAAAAAAGCACCTTTAACGGCTTTTAAAAAACGAAATTAGGCACTTTTAGAAAACGCTAAACACCCTCATCAGATAGGGTAGAAAATAGTAATCCCTTTTCAAATTAGCCTGGCACATTGTGTAATGTCTGCATCCAAAGTGCTCGGTTTTTTAATCCGCCTACAACGTGTAAAACACAGATAATTAAAATGAATATGTTACAAATAAGCAAAATATGAGCGCTGTATCGAACTTGTAACAATGTTTTATTTCTGACAAATTGAGTAAACTGTAGAATTTGATGACATGAGAGAACGGTACTCGAATTGGTAGTACTTAATTCAAGTGTGTCGTTCAAGACGGAACTAAAACCAAACACACTGATAAAATTGTATATTAGAGTATTAAATAGGATTAAACAGTAAGCCTGAAGTTGCCCTGAATCATCACCAGGTGATTTTTTAACATTTCTTTTGACCTAAAATTGCATATCATTAAAAATGCTAAATTGTCTGGGTTTTTTTTAATTACAACACTCTGTTAAGGTAAATTGACTAAAATTTTAAAATAAGTGAATCAAGCAATGATTGAATCTTTAACTTATTTATTTAAGAAGACTAATTATTATTTAGAGTTATTTAATAGACACAGCCCTCATAAAAAAATCATTACAAGAGAAATACACACTAACTGTAATAACATGCATTCTAAAAGGAAAAATATTCTCTAGTGAAGAAAAAAAAACATTTATAAAATACACACCTCCAGAGTGTCCCTTTAATGTACTAGCGCATCTCCAATGTTCCACATTTCCCATTATTTCCAAATGCTGTAGAGCCAAGACCATATCTAGTGTGTACAAAAAGTGGTTTACTTCATTAAAAATTTAATAAATAAAAACGTTTACAAAATTACAAGTAATTATCTACAAGGTAAAAACTAATGTAAACTAAAAGTAACTAAAATTACAGTATCATAAAATTGGATCATTGATAGGAATATACTTTCTTTTTTGCGCGAAATAGATAGGGGTTGAATTAATTGTGAAAACGTTGAATGGAACAATATGAACAGTGCCTTTTTGCATAATGCATGGCGAAAATCAACATGGTAAAGGGAAAATTAGGCACTTTTTAAAAACACCCAATGAAAAAAGCACCGTCAAGGGCTTCTAAAAAACGAAAATTGGAAATAAGCACCTTTAAGCACTTTTTAAAAACGCTACGCACCCTGAAAGAGTAACATAATTTCAGTTACTTAAATAAGACATATAATATTTGAAAAATGTGCTTTATTTGTCACAATATATATCCAGGGTAGGTTTTGAACGAGACACGTGGGTTTTACTGTCTTAAACAGTCCTAAACTCATTAAAACTGTCCTAAATTATCCAAAACCTCGAACACTGGTAAAAGGTAAAACATTTTATATGTGTAACCATTGTACACATAATAATTATATATATTAATAAATATTTAATGCTTTTTATACAATTTACTTTAAATTATTAAAGGAAAATAATATAATATAATAAGAATAATTTTTGAATCTCCATAATTCAATGAACAACAAAAGTGAATACTTTATCCCTAAAATACAAATAAATATGCTTTTAATGCTGATAAATTATGTTTTTGCATAAGGATAAATAATGCAATATTAAAAATAATAATAAACTGTTTTAATGAAACAAAAACTTTTCTTCATTTTGTTCACAAAGTAACCTTTTATTTTTCACATTGTTTTTCTTAAAATTGTAACAGAATTTGATTAAAAGGATTTTGGATAGGACGGTTTAAACCATGGATTAATTTATTCTGTCATAAATCTTGAGCAGTCTGTGTATATCCCTTACATGTACAGTGTGCGAAATAAAAAACAGATCACCTTAATAACTTTTGATCTAATGATCGGATCTTCACGTTCTAGGACTCATTCCTAATGAATTGAAGGGTAACCTTAAATATGCTAATTAATAGGTGGTTACGATATTTTAAGTTACGAAACCAGACACAAAAACGTACTTTCTCTGAATGAACATACCTTTTTTTCGACGAATTTGGATTTCTGACCGCAATCTGGGAAATATAGTCCCCATAGTTTGGTCAGGTGAGTCATCCTCAGTTTGGATCCCTTACTGTTAACTTTACTTTTTGTGGCGTATTTCACTGTATTTCGAGAAATTTTAAAGCAAATTGAAAACTTTCTACACACAATCATAATTTCATGAAATATGAAATTATCTTTAATAATTTCATGGCATTCAAAAAATAATTTTTAGTAAATATTTACTATTTTTATTACTATTTTGTTTAATATTAGTCGAAAAAATTTGAAATTGTAAGGTACGAAATTTTTTGCATCATTTTAAAGAAAATAATTTTACATGGCAAAAAACTAAATTTGAGTGATTTCGGACAAACTGTTACTGAGATGTTGAACATACGACTTTTTTGAAATTTCATTTTTCAGAAACTATTGGACCAATTTCACACAAATTTTATATTCTGCCATCTAAAATTATATAAAAAAATTTTATACTTTACTATTCAAAATGTTAAATAAAATAATTTTAAAAAATGGTAAATAGCTGTTAAAAATTATTTTTCGCAATTATCTTTGAAAAAGTGAATTTTATGTACGTGTGCAAAAATGTTTCAATTTGGTTAAAATGTTCTAAAGATGTAGCAAAATACGCAAAAGGTAAAATTAACAATAAGGAATCCAAACTTCAAACCGCTCTCCTGACCCAACTGTTGGGACAGTATTTTTCAGATTGCGGCTACCATCTTTATTTTGGAGATCAGAAATCCGAGTCTGTCAAAAAAAAGGTATGTTTGTTTATATAAAATATGTTTTTCGTCTGATTTCGTGACTTAAATTATAGTCTGCACAAACTAATTATCATATTTGAGGTCACCCCCTTGAACCATGAAAATTGAGTCATAGAACATGAAGATCCAACCATTAGCTCAAAAGTTATTCAGGGTGGTCCACTTTTTATTTTGCGCACTTAACATTATGTGTTACAGATTAAGTTTCTAATGTCTAAATAATAGTAGTTAAAAAAATTGGCATTGTGAAAGATATCAGTATCTTATAGAATAAATAACTGTTGAGGTTATTACTTGGCCCAAATTTTTTTAAGAATTTTATTTTCTATGATATGCAGAGAAAATGTTTAATAAGTTTTTCTGCTTTTAACTTTTTCCCTCCAATTCTATAATATTAAAGTAACTGTTTTGAGTAATTATGTTTTTAACTTTTTCCTGGTTAAAAAATTTTCTCATATTGTCAATTTTCTTTTCGAAACAAAGAAAATTTGCTGCTTTTTGATATTTATACTTGTTTAGAAACATGTGCCCTGGAATATATGAGGTAAGAGAGAACGTGTCATTAGAACAACACAATAAGAAAGCGAGTTATCTATAAATGAAATTTTAATAAATTAACTCAATATGCATGCTAGTTTAAAGAATGAACTTCTGTATACTAATTGCATAAATATACATTTATGATTTTTTTTAAATATAAATTTTAACCTATTTGATTAAAACCTTTTATTGTTTAAGAAGTTTATGCATACTATCCCTTAAAAAACCAGTTAATGAGATTTTACTGTGAACTATAGTATATTCCCATACAGCAAAATAAGGTTTATTTCCACTCGTCAAAAACCTTTTAATGTATACCTAAAAAGGTTTGTTACGTGATTTACACGTAAACCTTCTAACCTTAAAGCGAGATCTATCAGGGTGCGTAGCCAAATCTTTGAATCAAAAATAAGCACTTTTTAAAAACTTTTCAAGCACTTAACAAAAATTTTCAAGCACTCAAAAAATTCATATTCAATCAATGATATTATTGAAAAACAAAAACTTTTTATAAACAGTTTTAGCGTTAAAAAAAAAAAGAAGAAGAAAGGGGCGTAAATCGAAACAATCAGTACTTTCCCACATCACAGAGTGAATTCAACTTGACCCTGAACTCAGAACAAAAGTACCCTTACCCCCTACGTCAAAAAAAGTGTTAGAAATAAAATAAAATAAACAAGAACAAAATTAAAATAAATTAAAAAGAAAAACATCACAACTCTAAATAATTAAAATTATTTTTTGCTTTTAAATAATATATATTTTTTATTTTAATGTGATGCTTGTTACACAATACATTAAATCCCCTCTAATTTATAAATTTAGTGTAAATGTTCCATTTTCAATTCAATGCTATAATTAGCTAATATTTTTTTATTAATTAGAAGATATATAAAAACAAAATCAATAAAAAATAAAAAATCATTAGACACTAGAGCTCTTCTTCATTCTTGCGCTTTATGCATAATTAAAAAAAATAAAGATGACTTTCATTGATTTTTCTTCATGCATTAAAATTTAAATGTTGCTAAAAAAGTGAACTTTTTGTTAATAATTGCTGGTTCCGCAGCTTAAATCCAATAATTGAATGTAACTTGTATAAATAGTTAAATAGACATTACTAAAAGTCTTTTAAGAGAAAAACTAAAAGCTTAATTACTTGCATGAAATTTCTCAATAAATATTTGTCCTGGTTACACCCCCTGATCTGTAGATGCCTTTTTCAGAGAGATACTTTTGTAAACATTATTTTTCTATATAAATGGTTCATCCATACAATACTAGGAAATGCTGCAAAAAGGTTTTCTCGATTATTAAACTTGAATACTTATTTAAAAATTCTTTTAGGTTAACACAAATTTTGCAGAATAAGATATCTTGGATGGTTTCATACTGTATGCATAGCTGCCAACATAAATAGGAAAAAATCCAGTAGATTTTATGAAATAATATAAAATTTCAAGATAATTGTCGTATGATGTACTAAATATTTTACGCAAAGGGAATTTTAGGGATTTTTACAATCATCAGAATAGGAAAACTTCAATATTTTACAGTTTTAATTGACATTAAACAGATTTGAAATGTTATGTATTATGTTTACTCATGATTTCAAATATTAATAAGCATTTAATTCATCTATTTTAGAATAAAAAAAGTTTGGAACTGATTTTTATAAATGAGGTTCGCTTCATTATGCATTATTTAAATAATCTATCAAGCAAGCAATAATCTGTTCGAAAACTCTATTTAAGTAGGGATTTTTTTTAGAATACTTATTCAATTTTAGGAAATTTTCTAAAATGTGCGAAAACCAGGAGAATTTTAATTAAAGCAGTAGAGCAAGAGAAATTAGCAAAATGCAGTAGTCTACTGGAAAATCCAATACAGTTGGCAGCTATGTGTATGGTTATTTCAAGCTGTTATACCTTTCCTGTATAGTGTTTAGCCGGAAATTAGTAGTATATTTTTGACATGGATTTACTTAAAATTATGTCACAATTTTTTCATAATAATAAAAAAAAATCTGTTGAGAAATGTTTTGTTTCATGCTTACACATCTAAGAGAACAGGTGAATTCAGTAGAGATACAAGAACTGCAGGCAAGTGATGAGTAGCTAAATTCTGGAAGATTCTCTTTTCTAGTGTGAGGACAATGGATATAACACAATTCGTTTCTGACGGCATCAATGAAAACTGCAGGCAAGTGAGGAGCAGCTAAATTCTGGAAGATTCTCTTTTCTAGTGTGAGGACAATGGATATAACACAATCCGTTTCTGACGGCATCAATGAAAACTGCAGGCAAGTGAGGAGCAGCTAAATTCTGGAAGATTCTCTTTTCTAGTGTGAGGACAATGGATATAACACAATCCGTTTCTGACGGCATCAATGAAAACTGCAGGCAAGTGAGGAGCAGCTAAATTCTGGAAGATTCTCTTTTCTAGTGTGAGGACAATGGATATAGCACAATCCGTTTCTGACGGCATCAATGAAAACTGCAGGCAAGTGAGGAGCAGCTAAATTCTGGAAGATTCTCTTTTCTAGTGTGAGGACAATGGATATAGCACAATCCGTTTCTGACGGCATCAATGAAAACTGCAGGCAAGTGAGGAGCAGCTAAATTCTGGAAGATTCTCTTTTCTAGTGTGAGGACAATGGATATAGCACAATTCGTTTCTGACGGCATCAATGAAAACTGCAGGCAAGTGAGGAGCAGCTAAATTCTGGAAGATTCTCTTTTCTAGTGTGAGGACAATGGATATAGCACAATTCGTTTCTGACGGCATCAATGAAAACTGCAGGCAAGTGAGGAGCAGCTAAATTCTGGAAGATTCTCTTTTCTAGTGTGAGGACAATGGATATAACACAATCCGTTTCTGACGGCATCAATGAAAACTGCAGGCAAGTGAGGAGCAGCTAAATTCTGGAAGATTCTCTTTTCTAGTGTGAGGACAATGGATATAACACAATCCGTTTCTGACGGCATCAATGAAAACTGCAGGCAAGTGAGGAGCAGCTAAATTCTGGAAGATTCTCTTTTCTAGTGTGAGGACAATGGATATAGCACAATTCGTTTCTGACGGCATCAATGAAAACTGCAGGCAAGTGAGGAGCAGCTAAATTCTGGAAGATTCTCTTTTCTAGTGTGAGGACAATGGATATAACACAATCCGTTTCTGACGGCATCAATGAAAACTGCAGGCAAGTGAGGAGCAGCTAAAAGTGAGGAGCAGCTAAATTCTGGAAGATTCTCTTTTCTAGTGTGAGGACAATGGATATAACACAATTCGTTTCTGACGGCATCAATGAAAACTGCAGGCAAGTGAGGAGCAGCTAAATTCTGGAAGATTCTCTTTTCTAGTGTGAGGACAATGGATATAACACAATCCGTTTCTGACGGCATCAATGAAAACTGCAGGCAAGTGAGGAGCAGCTAAATTCTGGAAGATTCTCTTTTCTAGTGTGAGGACAATGGATATAGCACAATCCGTTTCTGACGGCATCAATGAAAACTGCAGGCAAGTGAGGAGCAGCTAAATTCTGGAAGATTCTCTTTTCTAGTGTGAGGACAATGGATATAGCACAATTCGTTTCTGACGGCATCAATGAAAACTGCAGGCAAGTGAGGAGCAGCTAAATTCTGGAAGATTCTCTTTTCTAGTGTGAGGACAATGGATATAGCACAATTCGTTTCTGACGGCATCAATGAAAACTGCAGGCAAGTGAGGAGCAGCTAAATTCTGGAAGATTCTCTTTTCTAGTGTGAGGACAATGGATATAGCACAATTCGTTTCTGACGGCATCAATGAAAACTGCAGGCAAGTGAGGAGCAGCTAAATTCTGGAAGATTCTCTTTTCTAGTGTGAGGACAATGGATATAGCACAATTCGTTTCTGACGGCATCAATGAAAACTGCAGGCAAGTGAGGAGCAGCTAAATTCTGGAAGATTCTCTTTTCTAGTGTGAGGACAATGGATATAGCACAATTCGTTTCTGACGGCATCAATGAAAACTGCAGGCAAGTGAGGAGCAGCTAAATTCTGGAAGATTCTCTTTTCTAGTGTGAGGACAATGGATATAGCACAATTCGTTTCTGACGGCATCAGTGAAAACTGCAGGCAAGTGAGGAGCAGCTAAATTCTGGAAGATTCTCTTTTCTAGTGTGAGGACAATGGATATAGCACAATTCGTTTCTGACGGCATCAATGAAAACTGCAGGCAAGTGAGGAGCAGCTAAATTCTGGAAGATTCTCTTTTCTAGTGTGAGGACAATGGATATAGCACAATTCGTTTCTGACGGCATCAATGAAAACTGCAGGCAAGTGAGGAGCAGCTAAATTCTGGAAGATTCTCTTTTCTAGTGTGAGGACAATGGATATAGCACAATTCGTTTCTGACGGCATCAATGAAAACTGCAGGCAAGTGAGGAGCAGCTAAATTCTGGAATGTTCTCTTTTCTAGTGTGAGGACAATGGATATAGCACAATTCGTTTCTGACGGCATCAATGAAAACTGCAGGCAAGTGAGGAGCAGCTAAATTCTGGAAGATTCTCTTTTCTAGTGTGAGGACAATGGATATAGCACAATTCGTTTCTGACGGCATCAATGAAAACTGCAGGCAAGTGAGGAGCAGCTAAATTCTGGAATGTTCTCTTTTCTAGTGTGAGGACAATGGATATAGCACAATTCGTTTCTGACGGCATCAATGAAAACTGCAGGCAAGTGAGGAGCAGCTAAATTCTGGAAGATTCTCTTTTCTAGTGTGAGGACAATGGATATAGCACAATTCGTTTCTGACGGCATCAATGAAAACTGCAGGCAAGTGAGGAGCAGCTAAATTCTGGAAGATTCTCTTTTCTAGTGTGAGGACAATGGATATAGCACAATTCGTTTCTGACGGCATCAATGAAAACTGCAGGCAAGTGAGGAGCAGCTAAATTCTGGAAGATTCTCTTTTCTAGTGTGAGGACAATGGATATAGCACAATTCGTTTCTGACGGCATCAATGAAAACTGCAGGCAAGTGAGGAGCAGCTAAATTCTGGAAGATTCTCTTTTCTAGTGTGAGGACAATGGATATAGCACAATTCGTTTCTGACGGCATCAATGAAAACTGCAGGCAAGTGAGGAGCAGCTAAATTCTGGAAGATTCTCTTTTCTAGTGTGAGGACAATGGATATAGCACAATTCGTTTCTGACGGCATCAATGAAAACTGCAGGCAAGTGAGGAGCAGCTAAATTCTGGAAGATTCTCTTTTCTAGTGTGAGGACAATGGATATAACACAATTCGTTTCTGACGGCATCAATGAAAACTGCAGGCAAGTGAGGAGCAGCTAAATTCTGGAAGATTCTCTTTTCTAGTGTGAGGACAATGGATATAGCACAATTCGTTTCTGACGGCATCAATGAAAACTGCAGGCAAGTGAGGAGCAGCTAAATTCTGGAAGATTCTCTTTTCTAGTGTGAGGACAATGGATATAGCACAATTCGTTTCTGACGGCATCAATGAAAACTGCAGGCAAGTGAGGAGCAGCTAAATTCTGGAAGATTCTCTTTTCTAGTGTGAGGACAATGGATATAGCACAATTCGTTTCTGACGGCATCAATGAAAACTGCAGGCAAGTGAGGAGCAGCTAAATTCTGGAAGATTCTCTTTTCTAGTGTGAGGACAATGGATATAGCACAATTCGTTTCTGACGGCATCAATGAAAACTGCAGGCAAGTGAGGAGCAGCCAAATTCTGGAAGATTCTCTTTTCTAGTGTGAGGACAATGGATATAGCACAATTCGTTTCTGACGGCATCAATGAAAACTGCAGGCAAGTGAGGAGCAGCTAAATTCTGGAAGATTCTCTTTTCTAGTGTGAGGACAATGGATATAGCACAATTCGTTTCTGACGGCATCAATGAAAACTGCAGGCAAGTGAGGAGCAGCTAAATTCTGGAAGATTCTCTTTTCTAGTGTGAGGACAATGGATATAGCACAATTCGTTTCTGACGGCATCAATGAAAACTGCAGGCAAGTGAGGAGCAGCTAAATTCTGGAAGATTCTCTTTTCTAGTGTGAGGACAATGGATATAGCACAATTCGTTTCTGACGGCATCAATGAAAACTGCAGGCAAGTGAGGAGCAGCTAAATTCTGGAAGATTCTCTTTTCTAGTGTGAGGACAATGGATATAGCACAATTCGTTTCTGACGGCATCAATGAAAACTGCAGGCAAGTGAGGAGCAGCTAAATTCTGGAAGATTCTCTTTTCTAGTGTGAGGACAATGGATATAACACAATTCGTTTCTGACGGCATCAATGAAAACTGCAGGCAAGTGAGGAGCAGCTAAATTCTGGAAGATTCTCTTTTCTAGTGTGAGGACAATGGATATAGCACAATTCGTTTCTGACGGCATCAATGAAAACTGCAGGCAAGTGAGGAGCAGCTAAATTCTGGAAGATTCTCTTTTCTAGTGTGAGGACAATGGATATAGCACAATTCGTTTCTGACGGCATCAATGAAAACTGCAGGCAAGTGAGGAGCAGCTAAATTCTGGAAGATTCTCTTTTCTAGTGTGAGGACAATGGATATAGCACAATTCGTTTCTGACGGCATCAATGAAAACTGCAGGCAAGTGAGGAGCAGCTAAATTCTGGAAGATTCTCTTTTCTAGTGTGAGGACAATGGATATAGCACAATTCGTTTCTGACGGCATCAATGAAAACTGCAGGCAAGTGAGGAGCAGCCAAATTCTGGAAGATTCTCTTTTCTAGTGTGAGGACAATGGATATAGCACAATTCGTTTCTGACGGCATCAATGAAAACTGCAGGCAAGTGAGGAGCAGCTAAATTCTGGAAGATTCTCTTTTCTAGTGTGAGGACAATGGATATAGCACAATTCGTTTCTGACGGCATCAATGAAAACTGCAGGCAAGTGAGGAGCAGCTAAATTCTGGAAGATTCTCTTTTCTAGTGTGAGGACAATGGATATAGCACAATTCGTTTCTGACGGCATCAATGAAAACTGCAGGCAAGTGAGGAGCAGCTAAATTCTGGAAGATTCTCTTTTCTAGTGTGAGGACAATGGATATAGCACAATTCGTTTCTGACGGCATCAATGAAAACTGCAGGCAAGTGAGGAGCAGCTAAATTCTGGAAGATTCTCTTTTCTAGTGTGAGGACAATGGATATAGCACAATTCGTTTCTGACGGCATCAATGAAAACTGCAGGCAAGTGAGGAGCAGCTAAATTCTGGAAGATTCTCTTTTCTAGTGTGAGGACAATGGATATAGCACAATTCGTTTCTGACGGCATCAATGAAATTTGGCACCTGAAACAATAATAAAATAGAACATAAAATACATGAGTGGGTACAAAATCTCGCTGATATGCATTCACTTCACAAAATGCTAATCAGCATCTACAAATGAAAATTTTACTTATTTTGCTTCGTTAACCCACTATGAATTGAAATTATTTTAAGAAGATGCCATTTGAGATTGAAGGCAGACATTCTTTTCAATGCATTTGCACAATTCCATTAATTCACACAAAACATTTACAGACTTTAAATGCACATAAAATCAGATAAAAAAAAAAGTTTGGCTGTTTTAAAAGTAATTCTTGGTATCGTTCACACACACACTCCAATTTTTAATAAATTTCGTTAATTTGAAAATTAAAAACTGGCAATTTTAGATGCGATACAATACACCTGTATCAGTTTTGTTTGTTTCTTTAACTTTATTTTCAAACGACAATGAAAATAGCAGTAAGTGTGAATAATTCCAAGAATTATTTTATGAAAAATATTTCAGCAGTTTAATCGATTTTAAAACAGAATTTTATTTCTTAAATCAACAAATTTATTATCCTGAAATTGCTCTGCTCATTAATGATATTTTATTTAATTTCATAACCATCGTTGAACAGCCAACCCAATTTCGGATTTATGACAACTAATGTTCAACTCCACTAATGTTCAAATTACAACTAATGTTGCAATTTTGAACCCAATCCCGAAGACAAGGGAACTCCTGAATGCACTAATATTTATATGAGTTTTAACAAAAAAGTTTTCTGAATAACAGAAAGAAAAAACATTTTTTTAAAACAGCAACAGCATATTCAAAAAATGCATCATTTATTCAAATCTTTTAAAAAGTACACAAGTATTTATAGAAAAGGTTTAAAAAAAATATATGACCGAGTTAAATTACTTTGGAGGATAAGTAGAAACACTTCTTAGAATTGGTGTTTCTATTCTTGTAAGCAGTATTGGAATGGGACCATTTGTAGTTACATAACCGCATAATAGTTGCCTTTAGCTTATCATGATCTGAATTCCTAAAACAATAAAAAAGGTACTTTAGCAGAGTATGAGAAACACAAAATTATGCCAATATTTAAAAATAAACATATTTTACCTTAATAAAACCTAAAAATTCAGCTCTTTTCTTATCATCTTTAGCGACTTTTTCAAGTTTAACAAGAACAGCATCCAAACGTGCGGATCCGCAATAGCCAACACACATAGCACAACCCTATGTAAAAATTTTATTGATTTAACGTTACATTAATGTGAATAAAGAAACTCAATATCTATAACAGGAAAAAGAAACTTGTTAAGTGAATACTAAATTTCATGAGTTGCAAACATTGTGTTGGATCATAAACATTTTTGTCATAGATAGTATGAAATTAACTCAGAAATTGTAAATTGTGTTGAATTAGCAACATAATTTATATCTTAAAATGTGAAGAAGAAAGTTTTATGAATCTATCCAAATAAATAAAGTGTGTGCAAAAATATTAGTTTGCAAATCAAAGTGTAGAAATCAGATGTTGAATTAATAACGTAATTCAGGGAGGTTTCTGAGCCCAACTCAAAACTCTTGAAAATTTCTTGAGTAAAATCATTAATGACACATTTCAAAAAATTAATGTCTTTATAAATTTAAATCTTTGATATTTTCAAAACATGAAATTGCAAATAAATTATATGTAGCATAATTTAATTGAATAATTATGTATAAGTTTGATTTTATCTCTAATTACATTTATTATTCTATCAGAAAAAAATATTTACAAATGAAAGAGATGCCTAGCGTAAATTCTAGTTCTAATAATTTTAAATAAAATATACAAGAATTTTTATTTATAAATGTGATCAATGATTTCTGGTAACTTCTGGACCATGGATTTCAGGAAGCTTCAGGATCGAGGCAAGCGACAAATCCGGAAGTCAGGATTTTTTCCTGAGCACAATAATCTCTACATAATTTATATCTTAAAATGTGAAGAGGAAAGTTTTATATGTTCCAAATAATGGCTGGCAAATTTCTGTGCTGAAAGTATGCTAATAGATATTCATTCAGAACATGTACAATATGTTAAATAATTAACATAATTTTTGTCCTAATGTGAAAAGGATCTTTATCTCTCAGAAGCACGTTTCATTTCATTTAAATTTTAGGATGCAAATTATATAGGATAAAAGAAAAATCTATCCCAAAAATCAAGAAAAAAAAAAGAAAGAAAAATCAAGTGTGAGCAAAAATATTAGTTTGAAAGTCAAAGTGCGTAATCACACCGCGTAAGGGTAGAAATTAGATTAAGAAGGAAGATCCAAAAGAATGTCTAAAAATGGTTTAACTAGTTACCATTTATGGTTACCTTAAATTACCTAGGTAATCTGGCCAGGATAGCCTGATTGTTAGGGCACTGAACTGACGTTCGTGAGAATGAGAGTTCGAATCCGGTCAGACGAAGTCCCCGTGTAGTAAATGGTTACAGGTGCATGTTAAAAAGGTTGGGTCACAAAGTCCTCCATATTCACATAACAAATTATACCTCTGGAGGTACTGGATTGGAGATTGATCTCTCTCTCTGGTTCAGGTCAAAATTGCGATTTGTGGATGAATGAAAGGTTGTATGAATGAGTCCTCCTCATAAACGGGTGTGGCAGAAGTTGAAATATTGGCCACAGATAGCCCCCCCCCCAATGCACCAATGGTCGACGACGACAACAACATTCTGCAAACTACTTAGGTAATATTTTTTTTATCTGCTTAGCACTTGTTAAAGTGAAAATAAGATCTCTGTTGGAACAACAGCAATGTTTCTGAATGCTTAAACTAACGTTATTTATTTATTTTTCACAATCCAAAACCTACAATCAAAAAATCTACACATTGGTTTAAAGAATTAATCATCAATAATTTTCAAAACTATAATATAAAGAATCAAACAGATTAAAATATTATTACAATTAGTGAAATTACCATAATGTTAATTAATTTATTTCTCAATATCTAAAGAATCAAGTAAAAAAATAAAATTAACAAATTTATTGTTAGAATGAGAGGAACTAACTTTTGAATTTTGACGATGGAAAACCATTAATATGCGCATTACCCTGGTCAATTGCAGAAAATTCTTGATTCTGCACTTTAATTAATTATTTGCAGATTAGCCAAACAGCAGATTAGCCTTTTCTGTCTTAGCTTAATCCCCATCAAGTTTTTTTTGTTAGTTTGTTTGTTGGTGGCACGATGAACTTTTTTAATTACTACATGCTTTTGCAACTTAAAATTGAAAAGATTTTAATTATTTTAAGTGTATACCCAACAAAAATTTGACTTTTAAAAATTTGATAAGAGGATGATTTTTGCATGTTTTGATATTGTTATGATTCTGCTCTTACATACATGATTTCAAAAAGAAGATGATTACATAATTCATTGATTTTATTAGTGGTTGTTACTGTACTTGCAAAAAGCAATGCTGAGCTAAGCTTAAAAAATATTTTTAGACATTTTAAATTAATTGTAGTTAAACAGTTCTCAGTAATTTTTAATCGGATACTGGAAAATATTTTAAAAATGAGGGGTCCACATAAATCTTCTTTCCCAGAGGTAAAAAATAGCATGCATTGATTCCAATACCAAAAACATTTGGTACTGGAATCAATGCATGCATTTGTGTTGTATAGTCATAGTCGTAACAAAAAAATATAGATGAAAATAAAGGATTCATTAAGATTATACCTATGTATGGCCAATCATGAAATCAAAAATTATTCAGGCATTCTCTTTTTTGTTTTGCACACTGAAATACAGTGTGCAAAATCAATCATCATATATCATTGATATATCAATCTAATTTTCATACATATTGAAAGACGAAGAAAAATATCTCACCCAGGTAATAATAAATACTCAGGTAAGAGTGCCTTTAAATTAAATATTTGAAATATATCAGATATAAAATTAATTCAATGAATCATTAATTGTGAAAAATAATGAAAAAATAACACAATCAGAGAGGAAAAAAATTTTAAATCTAAAAAATATATTTTTAAATCTAAGAAATATGTTCAAAAATTTGAATATTATTGTGAATAAATTTCAATAGCAGTTAATTGAAGTTAAATGGTAATTCACAAGAGATTTTTTTTAAATTACTGATATTTTCTTAACAATCATGTTTTTTCAACTAATTTTTCATACCAGTATAATTTATGGCAAAGCAAATTTAGTTATTAGGGAATCAGACCAAGTTTCTAAGACCTATGTGGGTACCTACCAAATTTTCATGAATACATCTTTTACATTGTTTATCAATATATATATTTTTCCCATTTTACTTAAAAAATTTAATGAAAATAACAAAAAATTTTATAAATAGTGGACTATTCATGATCAAAAATCATAATTGGTAAAATAAAAATTTATTGCCCATAGCTCCTGTGACCCTTTCATGGAAACCTAGGGATACATAGAACACTTTTTGTGAATCGCTGGTCCATACTATAGTACCAAACAATGGAGTATGCCTTCAACTTTTTTCATTTATGCCTATTATGTTGTTTTCTCTTTAATGTATGACATACCTTATTTGAAGAATCTAACACTAGTTTGATGCCTGATATAATAAATGGAATCTTTCCAGAGATATGAGTTTCTAACATACATCAAATTTTTAACTAAAAATGAAATAAATATTAAAATTAACTAAGAAGATTGATTATCAATTAGCAAGAATTACCCGATGAGTTGATCAAATGTCTGTAAGGGCTCCAACTTTATAGATTCGTTTCCACTTTCCAACCTTTGAAGCATTAACGCAACCAGACGATTGGAATACAAAGATGCTAAAAAAATAGTGAGCAATTTAAATATAAATTTATCAAAAAATTAAATTTGATGAAAGTGGAGGCTTTTGACAAAAAAGAAAACAATTGCTGAGGATCATTCGGTGAATATGAAAAAAAATATTACCCTGTTTAGTTTTTGTTCCAATGATTAGGTTTTTATGGACTAAAACTGATCTTATTAGTTTAAAAGGATGACTTTAATTATGTTATGAAATGAATAATTCTAAGGAACTGAAGGAATATATACTGGTACATATGATTTAAGACTTTCAAAATTTTTTTAAAGATATTTAAAAATTTATGTTTACAATTAGTAAAACTTTAAAAATTTAATTATAATTGAATTACTGTTAAAATGAATCATAACAATACATTTCAAATTATATAACTGCTTTAAACATTGTTTTATAATAATACATAATACATGCAAATGCTTGATTCAAATTAATTGAAAATGGAATAAAAATGTATCATAACTCTACAGAAAAATAGGCAAACAAAAAAAAAAATTCTCATTTACATTTGAAATTTAAAAAAAATATTCTTTCTTTATACCTTATTTTTTTGTAGATTGACAAATATTTCTATATAGAATGACTTAATTTATAAATTAAGCAAATCAAACCTTAAAAAAAGGTAATTTTTTAAAATTTCAAATAAATTTTAAAACTATAAAAATCATTTAAAAATTTTAAATCTTATATTTACAATGCTTTGTAAATTTATATATCAGTGATTACCATTAAAAAAAAACATTTGATTTAAATAATGATTTTTTTTAAAAAAAAAGAAGTAAATTTAAATGATGATTTGAATTGTGATTTGAATTCCACATACGCTTGTAAATGTAAAAAATTACATCCACTTCAAAGGTGCATATTTTTGAGTTTCAAAGTATTTGTATCGAATTTATCTTACAGAATTTTAAAGTAAATCTGTTACAGATATACATTGGCATGTTTTGTAAGTAAGCTTAATAACATGTAAAATGATCCAAATAACACAAACGATCCAAATAACACAAACTTCCACACAATGCATGATGCAAAGCCTCAGATTTAAAAATCTGTGCTATAAAGATCTACTATAATAATATTTAAGAATTATTAAGAAATTGGTAATATTTGTCCCCTAAATGGAAATATATTTGAAATCGCTGGATAGTTTATCATATTTTTATAAACCCAAACAATAAACTAACTTAACCACTTCCTTTACCAATTACAGTACACTCTCGATTATCCGCGAGCAGATTATCCGGTTTGCGGATTATCCGTGCTCCGGAGTCGTTATTACTCCGGAGTCGCACAAAAAATATAAAGAGAAACATTTTCAAGATTAAAAAAATTTGCTTCATGAAGTTATAACACTACCACATTTTTGGAAAGCAATATTCGTTATTGGATTGCAGTATATGGAACAAATCGTCTACGTTATGGATGATATGGAAAATCGTCTACGTTATCACGATCGAGGAGAAAGATCATACCGCTTGATGAACAATCCTCTTCAGATGTTCAAGAAAAATTTGATAACAGTATTCTCGAACAAGCTAAGGTTTCGAAATTCTTGATGAAGAAAATTTAGAAGATTGGTTTCATAGTGATGCATGTGAGCCTGGCTTCCAGTATTTGACTGATGAAGACATCGTTATGTTGTTAAATCAAATAGTGATGATAGTAACTGATGCCGAAGATGTAGTAAATGAATGAAATACAATTTCTCATTCTGCTGCTCTGTGGAAACTTTATTAGATTATATGGGAGGATTTGATTATGGTGACATTACTGTGGTTCGTAAAATATGTGTATCGATATATGGCGAAGACGCTTTACACATTTTTTAATAAGGAAAATTCCTAGTTTGATGTTATGCATGCAAATGTCAGTAATTTTTATATTTTTTGTACTGATATTGAATTTTTCTTTAATAAAAGGAGTTTTCGGATTATCCGTGTTTTTCGATTGTCCGTGCGATCTGTCCCGGTGGTTAACCAGGATAATCGAAAGTGCATTGTATTTTGAAAAAATGCAAAATGATTTTTTTTTAGTTTATTAATAAATGCAAGGAACTAAAACAGAGCATAATGTTTGAAGTTGAAATTTGAATTTTTTTTTACATGTAAGAAACACTTAACTTAAAATTAGTTTACTATCCCGAATTATCTTGGGCAAATGAAAAAAGTTAAATATTAGTCTTTGTATGATAGTTCTTAAAACAAGGGACAACACAAAATGATATGAAATGGCAACACAAATGAAGGAATACGCCATTTTTTCAATAGTTTGTAAATTCGGCAACCATCGTAAATACAATCACACGAAACTCGTGAGCAGTCCTACATCGAAACTCCCGAACAAAACTTCCAATCACAGCAGATTATGTTTTATGCCTCAGACAAAGAAAAAAAACGTGATGAAAGAAAATGTACTGACGAATTCTGTTAAGCCAGAGTTTTCTCTGGATGATAAATATTTGCAATACACGAGAGTTAGCTCGGGATAATCAGGAAAGCGGTTAAGCTTTTAAAAAACAACAACATGGAAACATTTCCATATAGAGAGATGGTTAAAGTTTAACAAATAATAACAGTTATTAATTATAACAGTTGGAGAATTCTCAATAGCTTGTTTAAATGCATTATTTCATATAAAGAAAATAAAACTAAAACTGTATAATGGCATTAATATTGTACTTTACCTAAATCTGCAAACCATCGTAAAACTTCATTGTGGTTTCTTACTCCAGATGATTGGGAAAAATCAGGTAAAGAACATATCTACAAAATAACATAAGATTTTGTTTCAAGCAAAAATTTATTCTTGAATAATTTACAGATGTTTCATAAAAAGTTCACTCATTTACTTAGCAATTTTAAACCTCAATTCTTACTTAAAAGGATATAGTACATAAAAATTTAACAAAATTTCTTTCTTCCTTTTTTAAAATTTAGTTATGATCGTGAATTTATATCATATTCAGTTATTATGTTGACCTATTTAAAACAATAAAAGTCATGATAATTCCGTAGATACTTTTACAACAGAGAATGATTCATGGTTCCCACTCAAATTTTTAAATAAAATTCCCACGCAAATTTTTAAATAAACTATTCAGTATTCAGTACTACAATTATATGCTAAATTACATGTCAACTAGATTTTACAATTACGTGGAAGCAGAAATAGTATATTTTTAAAACACAATGCTTATTTGACAACAAAAAATTTATTTATTAAATTTATCATCTAATAATGCAAATGGTTTATAGTTACATTGCTGTTTCAAATCACTTAAAAAAATTCCAATTGACTAAAAAAAAAAAAAATCCAATTGTCATAGTATACTAGCCAACATTTAAAAAGTGAAACTTTTAAATGTTGACATCAGTGAAACTTTTCTTGAAAAATTTAAGGATGTGAATTAATGAAATTGAGTGAATGAATAATGCATATTACATTAAACAAGCATATTATAATTGATAAAGTTTGTGTAATTGCACGGTTATTAAAATATAAATAATTTGTTTAATATGTTAGATCAAATTTTAAGTTACAGTAAATGTATATATTTAGAAAAAATATCAAAATATATCCATTTAACATATCTGTTTCAATTTTAAAAACAAATTATCTATTTTGTTACTTCAGAAAATGAGTAATGTATTTTAAACATAATAAAATCTATTGTAGAACAATATTTTACAGAAAACTAATTAAGACTTACCAAGCTTTATTTTCTTTAAAATATATTCATAAAATGTGAAGCAGGATTTTTAAAATTTTGTGAATATGTGTAATTTTCACCAATTTTTAAATCTCATTTCAACGAATCTAGATATACTATATGTGAACTAAAATTATAGAAAAGGTGAAGTAAGTCTCAAAGATTACGTAAATCACGCATCACAATGTGTGATTTGTAAATTGAAATTAAATTGCTCTTTATGTTTCTTAAATCAGAACAATATGAATAGCAAATGGCATATAATGCACTAACTAACAAGACGTAAATCACAACAATACATAAATCACTTCAATATGAATTTTGTAACATGATCAGCTAATAGTTTTCATATGAATTGTGATCATTATGATGAGAATTGCAAGTGGTAATTCTTAAATCTCTCTTTTGTGAATCGTAATGCGTGATTTGTAAACTACTAGAATGAAAATTGTGAGGCATGATTCTGAAATTACTTTAATGCATATCACATTCTATGATTCAGAAATCATGATGTGTGAATCCTGATGAGTAATTTGCAAATCAGTTTTAAACTAATAAAATTTATTGTTTTAGTTTTCAAATCGATGACACAATAAAAACTTTATATTTCTTCACAAACATATAATTTATTTGTTAATCTGAAATAGTTGATAAACCTTTGATAATTCAGTTCCTCAGCAATTTTGTCTGAACATGCCTAGGATGATTACAGTTTCCCCGAATAAATAACACGAGTATTTGAACGCACGTGTTTTGTATCACATGAGTTCAGCAAAAATAAACGATCAGTTGGCAATTAACAAATTTATTGCCCATTTTTAATAGTTAGTCACTCTGTGTCATATGGAGACTGTTAATTTTGTGCTATACTATACTGGTATATATAAATCATAATTACCAAAATGATAATCCATTTGACACAAAACCTTTGGAACGTTTTCATCTTTTTCATCTGCTTCTTCAACCACAAGAGACATGTTCCATATAACAATTCAACCAGTGTCTATACCTACAATTTTCAAAAACAATTTAGATATTATAATAAAAACATATTTTCCTATTTGTGTAGAAATTTTAACATTAAATGGATGAGAAAAAATAATAAATGCAGTAGAACTTTTGTATCAATCAGCAACGCAATGGAAAAATTCTAATTTTTATCTTCAGAGCTCAAAGAAACATCTCAATTTAAATGTTGCACTGAGTAAGTTTGCAAGTTTAAAAGAACCAATGTGTTTAATATTACAAAATTAAAAGAAAGTAATAATTACGTCACATAAAACATGATAAACAGTTTCTTCAAAATAGAATTTAAAAAATAAAAGTAAAAATGAATTTTTTCTAGAGAACAGTTTAGTTGTCTTTATTCAAGCTTAACATCCAAATAAATTTGTTAATATGAAGTACTAATTAGTCAGTCAGATATCAGGAAAAGAATAAGTTAATTCAAATCAGTAACACCAACAAAAAAATTACTCCAAATAACTCATAGCAGAACAAGACTTCCGTCATTATGTCCTATACGCAAACTACATATTAAATCAGTTTTAAAAATATTAATTTAATATTTAAATAAACGTTAAAATAAACAGGCATAACTAAAATATATTTATTAAACAGCAAATTATTTTGCATGCAACTAATGAATAATTATAATTTAAAAGCTTCAGATCAATTTTATCAGCATTTAGCTTCTGATTTATTTCATCTATCAGTCTACTTTGAACATACTTCATACAGTCTACTTTAAATAATAATTTACACACATCCTTTTCTCATAACATTTTGGGATAAAATCTTCAATATCAATGAAATTTGACCAATGAAAATCGCAGCCTTAAGAATCTAAATACATTCCAAAAAAATTATAATAGACTTGAATTTAATTTTTTTTTAAAAAGTGATTAAATATTGATGATTCTTTTTTTTAAATAAAAATCAAGCAATATAATTTATAAATACATAAAAAAAAAACGTGGCAGAATCATGGCGACATTGTCGCAGAACGTTACAGAGTTCTCGCAGAAAGAATTTTCCCTTAGAATGTAAAAAAACTTTGTTTTCCTTTCTGCAATATAACCAATCATGATTAGCTGAGGTGTGGGCAGCTGTCTATGAATGTTGTGCAATAGAATTAGAAACTGCATTTTATACAGAAAGAATTTAAAAGTTGATAAAATAATGTATGCATGCTAATTGAAAAATCTGGCTTGATGCTAAATGCCAAGTTAGCATCAAGCATTGTACCCAGCCAATCGGATAAATTTTGAATGGTTTATATCATCCCTGATATTGTTTAGACTTATTCAAGAGAGCCTCGTACCTTTTGAGAAATTATAAAACACAAGTTATTACCAGAGTTCTAAGAATTGGAAAAGTGTTGGCAGCCACCAAGACTTTCTGGTTGCCAGTAAAAATATTTGCATTTAATATTAATTCTTACAACAAAATATTAATTTTTTTTAAAAGAAATATCAAAATAATAAAAAACTATAGAATAAATAATACACATCTAAGATACTTTCACAATTAAACATTTATATGTATACATATGTTATGAGAGCTTGCATTCTTACGTTACAGTTGATTTCATTATTCAAATTTATTAAATGAATTGCACCTACAGCAAAACTTTAAATTCAAAATTTATGTAATTTCACACAAAAATTATAGGGATTGCAATGGATAAAACAAATTTTATTATTTTTTTGCTGAAATAAAATTTCTGAAATAATTTTCTATTTTTATTAAATAAGAAATTATTTTGTCCCGGAAATTTCACATGGCATTTTGAAAGTATTTTGACAGTCTCGATTTTGCTTCGCTTAGTTATTGTTATTGGTACAAATCAATAGTTATTATTGTTACAAATCAATATAGTTACAAATTGATTTGTAACAATAAAAATATTTATTGTTACAAAACAATATTGTTATTGTCACTGCTCAATAGTTATTATCACAAATGTTTACATAGTTTTTTGTTGATTGCATAGTTTTCTTTTTTTACATAGTTTGCAATTACAGCTGGTGAATTTTGAATCACACCTTTGATTAATAACACTTTTGCACATATGCTCCATTTGTGCTGCTTTTGTAGTGAATTCACATGGTTTATCGATTGTCGTTTCTGAATTTATACAAATGAATTTTTGCATATTTAAATTTAAAATAGTACAAAATTATGACTCATGAATCTGGAATAGCTGATGTAAGGTCCTTTCACGCTCCTTTAGTGGTGAATTCACGTTTTCCAATTGTTTTTTTGGTAGTTGCTTGAGTATATTAACATTCATATAAGATTCTTTTAAATTAATATTTTTAATCAAATAAATATTTTTACATTATATATATTTTTATATAATATTTTATTATTATATTATTAAAAAGAAATATTTTTATTCAAATTAAAAATAGTCACTTCATTACACAAATCAAGTAAATTTAAAATAATTTAAATGAAAGCGAAATACCTTGTCTACCTTCAGCAAACCGCGACCCATCTGGATGTATATTTACAGAAAAAATTGGATGATCTAAAAAAAATTCACATATTAAAATAACATTTATGCATTGTCAAATACAAAGTTATATGAAGCAAGGGGATCATTTACATCCCCTGGAAATTAATTTGATAAAAAATCTTAGTTTGCTATAATAGTTATAAATTTTTCATTTACTTTAAATAATTATAAATCTCATTTTTTTATGTCTTAATCAAGTAATAATTAAGATTAACCAAATATAAACACAGAACAAATTCTAGAGGCATAAAGGAATATTGAAAACTTCCAGTGAATCCCTTCGCTTATGTTATTTAAGAGAAGATGTATGAACCAGCTTTATATTCTAGGAAGTTTTAAGATTGAAATTGTATTTAAATGAACTTGTAATTTCACCATTTATAAGATTCTTTTGTATTTTATTTTTAAATTCTAAGAGGTAGTGAGCCATAAAAATTGATTAAGAGAAATAACTTTAACAACATTAATAAAGTGCAACAGCTTCAAAGCTACTTTCAAATCTTTTTTTTCTTAGTTTCTTTATATTTAACATAAAATAAATGGATTTACAAATTGACCGGCTCATAGTCATACAAGTCATATTGTAAAGAGTACAATTACAATATAGGATGACAATCTTTTTATGCGTGGACGCCAAAACAAATAACAATTAGTTACAAGCAAAAGTCTTATTACAAACAAATTTTAACTAATATTGTTAACCACATAAAGGTCACTTTTTATATTTATTTCGTTATACAGTTAACCATCCACTGAGTTTATTCTGATTCATAAAATAGATGAAAAAGTTTTATTTTTCCATTCCATCCTATAATTAACATTTCTTATTAAATTAGAAGATATAAAAAATTTACATAATATGTAAACTAAAAAAGTATAAAACACAAATACTCATGGTTTTCGGTGTTTTAGTTTCTTTCCATTTTATCCCCTGGGAATTCCTATCCTTCTAACATTTCTCCAAAGAATCCTCTCCCTAGCTTTACTTCCTCCTTTTAATTTTCGCAGTCCTTGTCCAATCTCTATTTTTGTTCTATCCAGTTCTTTCAGTAAGCTTATGTTTAATTAGCTATAACTTGTTGATTTGTCACAAAATCATTTGTATTATCTGATACCAATTATTGTTTTTTTTGAATTGAAAAAAAAAAAATTGTTTGCTAGAAATGTAATAAAGATTATCAAAAATATATGCGATTGTATATTTAAATTTTTTTTACAAACTTTACGTTGGATTCATTTACAATACAGAATTAAATTAATTTAACAAATTTTCACATTTTACTTATTGATTCAATTCCTTTTAATTTACTTTCATGCTTTACAAGCCTTCAACTTAGATTTATTGTTTATTTTACTGAAATTATTTTTCATTTTAACAAAAACTATTCAATAGAAAAATTCTACTATAATTTCTCTATAACTTTTTTTCGTTGGAAAATATTTGTTCATTTCGAAAACCAACAGCTAGAGGCTAAGCTAGCTCAATACTTGACGTTAGGAAGTGTTGGGGAGAATGACGGGTTGGAACATCAAGGTGTTATCTAGGCATGGTTTACTCCCGAGACGAGGATCACTCTAATGTTCATTTCCTCTCTTCAGGAGTATTCAGCATTTGGGTAGCGTTTATTTTTCCTTATCACATTGGAAAAAGAGTTAATGCATAGAACATTTCAGGCAACGTGATTGGTCATTGCAAGTAGCCTGCAGATGTCCGAACTGGTATCTTCCGACTGGGGTGTTGTCATTATTGATTTATTAGAATTTATAAATTATTCTATAACAAGTCGTATTTTCTAAGATGATATGATTATGAAAATTGGAAGGTTCATGTAAGTTGGTTGATCATAAGGTTTGCTGATTCACTTTTTGAATTGTTTAACTTTGTGGAGAAATGGGGGTAGTTCTCTAGCAAAACATCTTCAATTAAAACTTTGCTGCAGTCTATTAGCAATTATAAGAGGACTATCAGGTTTCTAATTCTTGTAGGCTTTGGAGCTGTTTGCTTCTGAGTGACTTTCACTAGTGAGAGTTGTTGGGAGACTGTTGATATTGTAGGAGCTAATGCTGGTGCATTAGAGGGGATTTCATGTTGAGCTGTCACTCATTGGAGAATTTATTGGCAGACAAAAGAAATGGCTGAGAATTTGGAGTGATTTAGATTCCCGTAGTAACTGGTAAACATTTTTCTTCATCTTTTTTTTGCAGTAGTAGATTTGGTAATTTCAGTTTGTTTTCTCCGAGCTAGAAAGTTGTTTAGTACTTCCAGAAATGGCACTTTCATAGACATTACAATCAGATTCAGGGGCAATGGGAGCTAATTCCTGAGAGTTTTACTGTTTGACAAATTTTTGATGGATTTCCCATCTCCAAGTAATTGTTTTTTAATGCATAGATTAATTAGGTAGAAGATAGCTTATTTAGGTTGAATTCACTAGTCGCCTGTTTTTTTCAGCAATCTAGTTTAAATATCTCTCCATTTCTAGCATCTAATAATGACCGAGTCCATTTAATCAACTGAAAATTCGAATAGAATTCAGGTGTCCCAGATCCGTTTTGGAAATATATTTCGCATTAGTTGGCTCATGGTTGCAGTAGAACATCCAGTTACCTATGTTGTCAAAACATTGGGTAGTTGTGATCAATGAGAGATCAATTTCAACAAACTTATGCTGTTAAGTCCAGACTTATTCCTAGAACCAACTTGTAGCAGCTTCTTTAACGTGTGATATTTCATTCTATGGCAGAATTGTCCACATGTCTGGGAATAGATACTGGACATGAATGTATTTGGGTGATCAAACAATATGCTTACATATCTATCACTGTCATTCTTTATATGCATCAGCATCAAGCCAATTGCACATAAATCCAATCTTTCGAAAATCTACGAGATGGATAAGTTTCTTACAAAGTGACACGAAGAAGTTTTTTGCTCTTAATCAATTATTGTACTTTTGTGAGCCTTTGGCTCAGTAAACCTGTATAAATGACAGCCAAAATGCACGTTACCATTTGAGGAAATGTTGCATGTTTTTCGCTGTTTTTAAATAACTTGTTGAATGTCTCCTTTTTTCAGGGCCTTTTTCTAGCTGGCTCATGTCTTTTGATAAAATGCTACTGTAGTAGCAGGAACTGATCTTACAGCCTAAATAAAGAATACCATAATTCTCTTTACACAAATCTTGAAGGCACTGACATTTTCATCACAATCCTTGGCTTTTTTTATCCTTGGCTAAGGCATTTGATAAAAATAGGTCTGAAGATGTAGTAAAGTCACACAGTGCCTGGGTTAGATGGCAGATAATTTAGGAAATTATTGGAAGGTACACATCCTGTATCTGCAGCTTTTTCCCAATGAGAAGGGCCTCAAGAGAGAGATTTTTGATAATGCGTATTTTAAAGGTATGAAACTGTCAGGTAGCAGAAAGTGAGTACTTATCTGGCAGGCACTTTTTTCTGATTCTTTCATTTCAACCAGTGAAATGTGCTGTCTGATATCCGTTTCCGTAAATAATACTTTTCTAGGTTCTAAACCAATGTGCAAGTTACGTACAACATAGAAGATTCGTGCTAATTTCATGCAAGCCGGTTTGTCTGAGAATGTCTGTTTGATAGTTCAAAATTTGTAACATACTTTCAATAATTCTACGTAATACTCGAAAGTAACTGTAAGATATTCTTTAATTTAGAGGGAGTGCAAAAATCATACTATTTTTTTTGTTCTGTTTCAGTTCATGGCTATTTTTCAAATTGAGACAATTATTTAATGTATGCTCACATTGCCTATGTTATGTGGTGGATAGCTCAAAAGTTTTTGGAAAGAACACTTTTTGTATCTAGAACGACTGAAAAGTATCTTAAAAGTATTGATTCTTGATATTGCATATTTTTAAGATAGGAAACTGATTGGTAGCAGATCGTGAAACACTCGTGGAAGACTTTTTCATATGGAAGCACTTTTTTCTAATCTTTTTTTGTTTTCTAAATCTTTCTATCAGTGAAATTTGTAGAGGTAACACATGTTTAGGTAAATAGTACTTTCTTCGGTTCTGTACAAAAGTGAGAGCTAAATAGAACATAGAAGATTCATTTATATTTTTTGCAAGCTGGTTTTTCTCTGAGAAAGTTTCTTGTTCAGAATTGTTTGCTTATTTTCAGTAGATTTTGGTAGGTTAATGTCTCTAAGATTGGAGAGTAGCAGAGTAATCAAATTTAGAAGATTTTCTTTAATTTATGGATATTACAGGGATCGCACAATTTTTGTTCTGTAGGGATGCAGTTGATGGCTCATACGTAAAAGGAGGCATTTAGTTTATCACAGTTTATCACAGAATATTTAGTTATGTATTTTAGTTCACATTTTTCACAAATCTTGGCGCAATAGTAAATTATATGAATATTTTAATTTTAAATCTTATAGTACTTGCTCAGAAGGGAGTGGCATTTTATATAGACATTGTTGATCATGTGGCATACCTCTGTCATATGCATAAGCATACTTGTACCAATTTTCAGGCTCTTCAGTGGCAATATTTATTCCATACTATTCCCATTAAGCGCATTTCTCCTGTTCGATGCATGGTTTCCTAACCACAGATGATGGCATCCAACAGGAAAACGCACCAAGCCACAGCGCATTGCACAAGAGAAGTTCGAGAAACACGAAAGAAAGCACACTCAACCTAGGTCGCACCTCTTACAGTCGCCTGATTTCTATCCTGTGAACATGTGTGGAAAGAACTTGAAAGATACAATATCAATGAATTTCGATGAACATCCCTTTCACAATTCATGGTCTTAGACGGTACAAATAACGATTCAACATTTCGGGGAGCCCACACCAAAATCAATCCTACTGAATAAAAGTCCAAGAAAGAGATGAAAGGGTGATCAGGTTACCCAATGTATATTTCTCACTCTCAATGAACTCCTTCCCCGGTATTCTTCTCCTAAAGTTAGATTTTATTCGATAGTTGAGGAATTTGTATGCATTAAATCTTTTATTGCATACGTATTTACTGCATGCTTTTCATGCATAACCTTCCCATCAGAAATGCTGCTTATTTTCTACTATGTAGTTGTAGCGTAATTGATCCCCTGAAGCATCTAGTGACATTAAATTCTTTTTATCAAAACAAACTTGTTGTTAATTAAAAGAGTAGATGCAGGGTTGCCATGAATAGGATATGCATGGAAATGACATGCACTTACTGGCTTTTTGATAAAAACGATATTTCATTTCTTTCAGTTTCTAATGAAATTTACAGATCTTTATTTATTAATTATAAAATTAATTTTATGTAACGTAAAATTCTCCTGTTTTTTTAAAGTTAGCCGGAAACTAAAAATTCTGTGTGCATTATAATTTTTTGGAATTAATTGGAAAAGCCTAATATGGCTTCAAGTCATTTTGGGGATGATGAAGGGGTTTTATTTTTAGCAATACTTTTTAAATGCTATTATTATCAAATATTATCAAATTATGTTGTAAGTAAATTGGGCAAAATTTATTTTAGTATAATACAGTTTAAAGGAGTTTCAAGCCGCATGCTGCGTATAAAAAAAAAATTTGAAATTTCGACATGTTCTTGTTAGAAAAAAAGACTGTCTACAGATGCCAAATGGAATACATTGTCCTAATCCTAATATGAATTTATTTTGAAATAAGCTTTTGAGACGTAAAAACTTCAGGTTTTCGTCAAGAGCAATTTTATAAATAAATTTCATAATTTTTGTGCCTAGTTTAAAAATAATTTTTTACTTATTAATTCAATACATTTTAAAACATAGATAAGAGATAATTTTTCTTCCAACTGGTAATTGTTAAAAGTTATTAGAGTTTTTCTAAAATATTGTAACAAATGCTACTATTGTATTTTAAACTATGAATTTTACTTCTTTTTCAGTGTTTTAAACCTCCCATCCCACAGTGGGCCAGCATCCAAGGTTTCGTGGCTAAATTTAGCATTTCGATAAAATTTGTTTCAAAATTTGGGGGCTTTTATTTAGGGGTTTTTATGCGCAGGTATATTGAATTCATAGTTGAAATTTTGAAATACACTAAAAAAAAACCAAAAAGCAAAATGGATACTGAAATATGGCGAGCAAAAATAAAAAAAATAATATATAATGTTTAAATAATTATAGCACTAAAAATATAATGTTTAAATAATTATAGCACTAAAAATATAATTTTCGAAATTTTGTATTAAAACTGAAAAGCAAATTATATTTCCGAAGTAATGTTACGAAATAAGGTGAATTAATTACAAAATAACGCGAAAACATGAAAAAAACATAAGTTTTGTTTTTCGGGTATATTTAGTCCACCTTTCCAATACGGGCAAAATGGGGCAGGTTTTTTTGATGGAAGAAACATCAAAGAAGAAAACAAAAAAAAAGTTTAGCTAATTACCTCTTGGAACTTGTTGGAACTAAGTTTCGAAAGCCATTCAAACATTGTAAAATGTCAAATGATAAGATATAAACTATAAGTATGTCAAGAGTATTAAATAATCCAACAAATTGAAAAATTGTACTATTATTTCAGACTAATTACTCTGATAAGAATGTAACAGCAAGGTGAAATTCCTATATATATTTCTGAAATAAAAATCTGAAAGTTACAGTAAAAAAAAATTTTTTTAACCATATTTTTCATTACATTGTATTCTTGTAGGTCCAAAAAGTAAATTATAATGTTTGGAATGATTATGAATACTTAATTTAGGCTATATTAAAACTGCCTACATATATTTAAGATGAAAATTTAATTTTTGACTTTTGGCCAAAGATCATGGTCTTCTGACCCACAGTGTATCCCATCAACATAGATATTTCTACCTGTTTGAAGATACTCTATAAGCATGGAATTCACTGTTTACACCCTAACAATAAGTCAGTTTAGGAGTTTGGTTGCATTTTTTCCCCACATTCCCTATTTCCCCCTCCTATTCCATGAACACATAGTTCGTCTGAAATAAGAACTCCCCCAGACACTCGTCTGGACCTGTGGCGGTGATCATGGTAACGAGGTATGATTATTTCAAGACTGGGTGCGGGGTCACTGTTTTGGAGTGGTTTCGGCTCGGGTTGACGAGAGAAAGGGAATCTGTTTCTTTGGTCTATTGGGTTATTCCTAGAGGGAAGCTACTCTCCCTAAAATGCGCCATTCTAATTGTTTCCATAGCACCAGACGACCTCAGACTTTGTGGCGGGAGGAGTTCTTAGCTTAGACAAACTGTAGATATTTCCACCTGTTGAGAAAGACTATACAAGCATGGAATTACTTGTGTACACCCTACCAGTATGTCAGTTTAGGAGTTTGGTTGCATTTTATCCCATATTCCCAGTTATCTTGTATCTTTTAACGCTAAATATTTCCAAAAATTTGGAGGATGAGTTCTGCAAGTTAAGATACTATAAGACTGAGCCTTATGCTTTAACATCTTATTCTGCGCTAGATGGCATCCACTTCTTGAACATTTCAGACTGTTCAATGAGACTGCATAAACACGTGACTGCTTGCTTCCTCCCTATCATTAAAACAGCTTAGGAGTGTAATTGCATTCATCCCATTTTCCATGTTTAGTTTCCTTCTCACACATTTTGATTGTTTCGTATTTTTACATCTATTGAGTTTAAATGTTTTAAATATTCAACTAAAAAGACTTAGGGTTTTGGTTGCCCTTTATTCCATATTCTGTGTTGAAGGTTTATTCCATAGATTTCAAATGTTTCATATTTTCTTATCTTTTGGTATGAATATATGTATTGAAATATGGTGTATGGAAAAAAAAACGAAACCATCGAAATGAATGGAAAAAATACGAAACCATCGAAATGAATGGAAAAAATACGAAACCATCGAAATGAATGGAAAAATACGAAACCATCGAAATGAATGGAAAAAATACGAAACCATCGAAAGGAATAGAAAAAATACAAAACCATCGAAATGAATGGAAAAAATACGAAACCATAGAAATGAATGGAAAAAATACGAAACCATAGAAATGAATGGAAAAAATACGAAACCGTCGAAATGAATGGAAAAAATACGAAACCATCGAAATGAATGGAAAAAATACGAAACCATCGAAAGGAATGGAAAAAATACGAAACCATCCAAATGAATTCAAAAAATACGAAACCATCCAAATGAATTCAAAAATACGAAACCATCGAAATGAATGGAAAAAATACGAAGCCATCGAAAGGAATGGAAAAAATACGAAACCATCGAAATGAATGGAAAAAATACGAAACCATCGAAATGAATGGAAAAAATACGAAACCATCGAAATGAATGGAAAAAATACGAAACCATCGAAAGGAATAGAAAAAATACGAAACCATCGAAAGGAATAGAAAAAATACGAAACCATCGAAATGAATGGAAAAAATACGAAACCATCGAAATGAATGGAAAAAATACAAAACCATCGAAATGAATGGAAAAAATACGAAACCATCGAAATGAATGGAAAAAATGCGAAACAGTCGAAATGTATAGAAAAAAATTTGAAACCTTCAAAATGAATGGACAAAATACGAAGCCTTCAAAATGTATGGAAAAAATATGAAACCTTCAAAATGTATGAAAAATATACGAAACCTTCAAAATGAATGGAAAATATACGAAACCTTCAAAATGTATGAAAAATATACGAAACCTTCAAAATGAATGGAAAATATACGAAACCTTCAAAATGAATGGAAAATATACGAAACCTTCAAAATGAATGGAAAATATACGAAATCTTCAAAATTTATGAAAAAAAGAAGACTCCATGCAGAACACGAAATAAAATGCAACCAAAATCTTAAACCATATCAGTGGAAGGGTAAAAACATTCACACTCAAGGAATTAAAAAAAAAACATTCATTCAAAATTTAAAAAATAAAAATAAAACAGAAGTAAATGTGAAATATAGAATACAATGCAAAACAAAATTCTAAACTGTCTCAGTGGAAAGGTGGAAACATTCATACTCATAAGATTGAAAATGCGAAACATTCATAATCAATGGAAAAAACACTCAACACAGAAAATGGATTAAAGGGCAACCAAAATTCTAAGTCTTCTCAGCTGAATGGTGGAAACATTTAAATCAATAAATATAAAAATACGAAACAATCAAAATGTGTGGGAAGGAAACTAAACATGGAAAATGAGATAAATGCGATCCTAAACTTTAATAGTAATAGGGAAACAAGCAATCACATGGTTATGCAGTCTCATTGAACAGTCTGAAATATTTATGTTCAAGGATGGGTGGCATAAAGCACAGAATAAGATGTGGAAGCATGAGTCTTAGTCTTATAGTACCTTAACTTTCAGATCTCGTCCTCCAAATTTTTGGAAATATTTAGCGTTGAAAGAGACAAGATAACTGAAAGACTGGGAATATGGGATAAAATGCGACCAAACTCCTAAACTGACATATTGGTAGGGTGGAAACAAGTAATTCCATGCTTATGTAGTCTTTCTCAACAGGTGGAAATATCTATAGTTTGTCTAGGCTAAGAACTCCTCTCGCCACAAAGTCTAAGGCCGCTTGATGCTATGGAAACAAGAATGGTGCATTTCAGGGAGGGTAGCTTCCCTCTAGGAACAACCCAATAGACCGAAGAAAGAGATTCCCTTTCTCTCTCCGACCAGAGTCGAAACCACTCCAAAACAGTGACCCGGCAACCCTTCTTGAAATAGTCATACCTCGTTACCATGGTCACCGCCACAGGTCCAGATGAATGTCTGGGGGAGTTCTTATTTTAGACCAACTATATGTTCATGGGATGGGAGGTTTAAAACAAAGGATAAGAAGTAAAAACTCACCGGTAAATCTTCGGAAAACTCGTAACTTTTAAAATATTTAATATTGAAAGAGACATGACAAAAACGAGGATTTAAAAACAGTGACATCCAATGGATAAGAGGAAATCACTGATTTCAGTTTGTAGATTGTAAAAATTGCATGCCTGAGAAATAAATGTTTAATTTTTCTAAAATTGCAACGCAAGATTTTGTAGCATTTGTAAAGTTAAACAAATAGCTGTTGAAAGTTTTCTTATCATTATAGTTATTTATTAGAAATATATTCAGTTATTCTTTACTTTGTTACTTTAGTAAAATGTGATAGTGAAACTGTAATGAAAATTTAGTATTAATTAATAGTCTTAGGTAATAACTTTAATAATTAAAAAAAAATTTTTTTAATTCGTTTAGAGAATCAAAGTGTATTAATAATAATAATAAATAACTTTGAATGAAGTGTCTAATGAGCTTTTAGCAGTTTTGATTCTGTTTCTTTTTATGTAGTGGTTTTTTTCTTTTTATAAACATCGAAAATTTTAAACGCTCAATTTAAAAAAAATGAGAGTAAACTTTAAAATCTACCTGGTGTCTCATACATAAGCTAAATACAAAATGCATTTTAGCATTATGCATAACAAATTCAAAATGTTATTTTATTAATGGGTTGAGAATAATATAGGCCTTGGTTAGCTATCTCTATTGATTTGGTAACATGTGCACTGATATATTGGTAATTTTTGTGGAATAAAGCTGAAAATTTCAACAAGTTACTATTTTTTTTTTACTAAGTAATACATTTAAATTTATTTCATTATTTGAGAGGGGAAAATGTGATTGGAAATTCCAAACACTTGGCAGTAGATTTAAGAATTTCATATCAAACATGCCTTCAATACCAATAATGAAATAGGCCTGCCCACAGACTTTTTTTATTTTAACCAAATTTAAAAGCATATGAACTTTGTTGATATATATGAAAAATTTAAATAACTTTTACAATGAAAGTGTTTTATTTAAATGAAAAACAGCAAATTGAGAAAAAAAATTAGATTTCATCAAAAAACCAGTAAAAGTGCGCCATTTCTTGGCTTACCCCATATGATTCCACTACACCCCTCCCTATAAAAAAAACACGCCCTTTTTCAAATTAGGATTTCTTAAGATTCAAAAAATATCCCAAAATTTTTTGTGGCAAAAAACCGTAAAGTAATAATAAAGTTTAAAGAAAACGCCCAACCTCAATAAGTAAGCTTTGACGATTCGCGTTTCCTGATTTAAGAAACATGGTAGAATAATTACGAAAGTTGTGGGTATGTGATAAGGATTTTAACTACTCAGGAACCAAAATACCTTCCTCTGCCTTCTAATTTCTTCTAAATCGCCTTCCTCCTTCCTACAATGGTAATTCCAATTGGCATGGGCAACTTGATATGTTGAACAATTTTGTTATTTAAGTAGGCACCATGAATGGAATGTTAGGTAATCAGGATTACAATGTCTTCCAAGCCTATCTCACACATATTTAACAGGATTGGGATAGGGTGACTGGAAAGGGGCAGACTTGAGAAGAGTGGCGATCCCTCGCACTCTTCAAACCGACCATGTACAACACCAGCACTTGGACATGAGGTCTCTTCTTGCTGGATGTCATTGTCGATGTTAAGAAAAATTATGCACAAAGCAGGAAGAAACAGTTTAAGGACAATAGGCATTCATATGTTGATCAACATGAATCAAACAAACCAGATTATAGTAGGAACACCCCACCTAACTGTTATTTATCACCCAAAATACAGTATCAAACCCTAACTCCTACAGCACACCACCTATGCATAGAGAGATCAATACCGGGTCTTTGGTTGCATTTATTTAAAGCAGGCGATTCTTGAGCCAGGTGCCATTTTCAATTTAAATAGCATTTTTAATTTGCTGAAAAAAAATTGCTGTATCTTCTTTAATATGTTTAGTTCATTTCTGACTAAATTTTTTTCCCCTTTAACTGAGCGAATTATGCCAGCAAATTATGTTCATTTAAGGCTTTGTCATTTGATTGCAAGCAAAATTTAATTTATGACAATGGTTTGCAGATTAACTTAGAAAATTTTACATCTAAGCAAAGTATTTGTTGAAAACAATCCCTTTAGCTCTTATTTTAACCAAATTCAAGACTACAAGTTCTTCTGAGCTGTTTGCTCTAGTGAAAGTCTAAGTTCATTTTTCAACAGTTGAAACAACTTCAGTAAAAACTTCATAATTCTGCTAACAGTAAAACATTGTAACAGGCAGGATTTTAAGAAATTATTTAAAGTTTAAAAGAATGTATATAAAATTTAAATTCATTTCAAAAGGTTTGTTTTTAACCCCTTGATAACTTAGTTTTAGACATAACGTAATTAGTTTCATTCTCTATTTAAAGAGGAAAGTAGTGTATAATAGAGTTTTATTTACTATTATTATGTTTTTCATTTTGTTTATTAGGTAGTTAAAATTTGAACAAAAACTCGTGCATGAAATTATTATTTTTAGTCATGTAACATTATATTATATTATAGCCATTTAAAAAATAGTTATTATCAAACTGTTCTACAATTAAATTAATTATCAACTGGACTAATATTTTTTTTAAATTAAAAAACTCATAATTGGTATCAAATAACAAAATAAATGGACAAAAAGAAACGAACTTGTTCGGGCTGCACCCTGAAGGCATCTTGCATTTTGTTGCAACACTGAAAAGAAAAAATGATTTTAGTTACAATTATAAAGAAGAGAAATAATTTCATTTTAAAGAGAATTTTTTTTCTGCTCGCAACAACATATTTTCCTCAATTCTTATCCCAACTGTTTGGCAGTTGGGTTAGACCAGGGATGAGCAAACTTTTTTGGTCGAGGGCAAAAATCGAGAAAAAAAAAGTTTGGTGGGTCGAGTAAGAAATTCTAAAAAAAAAAAAACGATATACAAGTTTTAATTTAAATATTTAATGAGAGGAATGAAATTGCAATTTCCTTTTTAAAAGTATCTTATATTAAGGTTCGAAGTGAGATGTGCTTATTTTAAGGAACGAGGCTAAATGGTCTGTTAGTCTACTTCTGAAATGATTTTTTCTAAGGTTCATGTTTGAAAACACTTGTTCACATACATAAGATGAAGCAAACATAGCACTCATTTTCTGGGCATAAGATATTAAATTTTGAAACCTAGCTTTTGGTAATGATTTGCAAAACTCAAACTTTGGCATGTTTAGAAACAACAATAGTGGGCAATCTTTCCATACTCAATAAATAATGTTAGAAATCGCCCCGGCAGAAAAATCCGCTCGTTGGTGCTTAAAATGCTGCCACATGTAAAGCACAATTCACCTATGTTCGATTCCATATGTCTGATCCCGAGAAAGGTGCTAATCTGCAGCTATTCAATAAAGAACTTCTGCTTTCAACATTTTGCAAAAATTGAAGCTATCTGTGCTAACTATTTCCATCAATAGAGAAAGTAAAAACGTCATCATTAAATGAGTATGTAATAAACAAAATTATACTAGACAGTGTTTTCACTACAGCGCGAGAACGCGAGAATCTCGCATATTTTTTTCTTTTCTCGCATTAAAAAATTATTACGGCGAGAAATTCGCGCATTCTATAAACCAATTTCAAAATTCGCGAATTTCTCGCATTTTGAAAAAAATTTCTCATTGCGCCATTTAGAATAAAATGCGTTTCACTTTTCTTCCTGGATCTTTCATTATTTTCAACATCTGCCCCATTATCTAGCTTCCCTATTTACCAGTATTGTTCAGAACCTTTAAGAACAACAGAATATCATCCCTCCGAACCACGGAACCTCTTTCAGAACGCATTTCTCTGTAACCACATGTTTACCGTAGGTAAGGTTTCTCCATGTAAGAAATTCAAATTTTTTGCGCATTAATGTAAGATGGACAAATACCTTGAAAAGGCAAGATCTTCTCCGAAACGGACAAATGAAAATGAAACAAATGTGGGTAGAAACAATCAGAACGAAACAAACACGCATTTGATCAACCTAATGAGAACAGCTGTTGAAAAAGTAGATGTAGAACATTTTCCATATGATGCAACAAAAATATTAAATGCTTTAAAAATTAGAAGATATTAAAAACATATTATAATTAAAGAAATGATTTTTTTTCAAGTCTCTGTGTTTTTTTTGTTTTTTTTGTTTTTTTTTAAATTTTTAGAAATCTCACTTAACTTTTTGAAATCTCACCCTGTTTTTGAGAAAGGGTAAGAAATTCTCACCCATTTTTTTCTGCGATGAAAACACTGCTAGACCTTAAAATGACTGATTATCTCTTTCAATTTAAAGGGAAAAAAGACAATACTAAGCATTTCAGAAATGAAAGTATCCATTAAAATATATTTGTTAGACAGTTGGTTAAGTGATAACACTCCATGAATTTTCCTTAAAAATAAGAATTCTTTTAATTTATAAATCGAAAAGCTAAGAAACTTATAGTCTTTCAACAATGAGTTTTTACTTGTAAAAAAGTATTAGATTTCCTTATTAGATTTAAATTCATTGTAATAAAAATTGTTATCAAAATTACATAACATATATAATAATGAATTTATAGGTGCGCAGTAAAAAGAAATGTAAAAAATTTCATTTTATTACAAATTAACTTTTACTATTCAGATAACAGAATTTTTTACTAATACAGATGAAAGCAATGCTAGTGATTACCTAGTTACTATTAAATAAGGAGAGTGGTCTTGTTTAGTAATATTATTCAGACAAGATTAGACTGATTTAAACTATGGTTAAAACAAAACACATGAAAAAAAGCATAACTTTTTTAAATAACTTTTTTTCTTTTATTTAAGTAAATACCATCAGTTTAAAAATAACCAAATTTAAAAAAAAAAAAGAGTTTTTCAATAAAATCTTTCCGTTGGAGTCCTAATGTGATTACTTTAAATGAAATGTTTATAAATTATTTTGCTCTTCTAAAAAATAATTTTACGAAATAATTCATGCTAGTAAATGTAAAGTCATAATGCTACTAAAAACTCTTGAAAATAACATCACCTAATAATTCATGTTCTGATAATTTTCAAAATTACTTTAAAAATGCAATTTTCAGACAAGTTAAGAACGAAAGCTTCGAATCAGTATGTTAGACTAGGTTATGCCTGTTTTTGAAAGGCAATAGGATATTATGTAGAATATAATTATTCTTTTATAATATTAACACATTCTTTTATAATATTATTTTCACAATTATACTTTATAATACCTTAATCACTTTTAATTTAGAAGATTAAGTAATATTTAAAACTTTGCTGTAAATAATCCAAATAAAATCTAGTTTGGACCAAAAAAAAAAATTTTTTTTCGGTCAATTTGAAAAAAAAAAGAAGAAAAAAAACTTTTTTTACTTGCTTGCTTATGTATTTTTAGAGCATAATTAACTTTACTGTCTAGAATTATTATCAGGAATCCAGATTCTTTTCATGAAGCGAAATAATTTAGCTACAACATAAGCTCTAGCAAAATTAGCAATCATCCAATAAAGTGTGGTTGGGAGAAGACTTGCTTTTTTCTTACTCATAATCCTTGACAAACTTTTCAGAACATTTAAAAAAACTTATAATTGAATAGTTTTTTTTTAAAAAAAAATCTAATTTAGGTTTTGTATTTGTTTAGCTAATTAAACATACAAATTGTTTTGTAACAAATAAATTTACATAGAAAAAAAATCCTTTTTATATGTCATCACCTTACAAAACATTTTTTATATGGTAATTTATACTGTGTATAAGTAAGTTTTATACCTATTTCCTTTCGAAAATTTGAATCTATTTCCTATTCTCTTAAAAGCTTAGTTTAAAAAATAACCATAAGTAATTTTTTAAATATAATTCGTATCTTTAATAAAAATACTTTAATTATTCAGAGGAATATATTTTTGTAAATTTTTTAATAGCACTGGTAAGCTTTTCTTTAAAGATTTTAACTCTACTCTAGTCAGTAAAATAAATTCTAAAAAAGACCTGCATTAATAGATGTTAAAGCGTAATAAATTTACATTATTAATACTATGTTAATTCAAATAATATTTTCTTTCCTCAAAATATTAATGCAGTTACTTTGACACGAGAAATAGATGTGTTTTTTGGAAAGATACTTGTAATTAATCATGTAACAAGAGAAATATTTCACAAAATATGTAAAAATATCCTACTTACTGAAATCAATCAATACTTCTATGGATAGTTAATGTTATTCTAGATCATTTTGATAAATCATTCTCAATTCCAATTTCAATTTTCTGACCAGAAGATTTTTCTCTTTCCTGGAAAAAAAAGTAAACAAAATAAATACAAAAACTAAAATTTTACTTCGAATTAGACATTTTATGAAAGGGTGGATTTTTTAAATGTTTTTATAGCATGAATGATGTCTTAAAAATTTAAACATAAAGAAAAAGGGAGAAAATATTATAGATTTTTAAAACAAAAGATACAAAATAATCGGTGGTAGGGAGGCAAATTTTTTACCTCCATTTTATTTATCTGGGAATTCAATTGAGTTCAGAATTTCCTTAATCAAATAATTCTAAATTAAGGTATAAACAATCTCGAATTGAAAAGACAGTGAATATGCCATTTTCAATATCGTACACAAGTGATTTTAGTGGATGATCTCTCAAAAGATTATTTAAAATTCTATGATACTGCATTCATGATTGAAATCTATAAAATCACATGAAAGAGACTAGTCAATTGTGAAATTATAAGTTCACCCTAAAGATCTGTTACTGCATTAGCGTAAAATAATAATTATGCATAAAAATTTGATGATTTAAAATCGTTAATTTAGTTTCTTTTTTATAACAAATGACTGAATTCCCAAATTGGTTTAAGCAATAAAACATGAAGGTAAGGTTATATTTTTGAATATAATTTTAAAAAAAATTTCATGTATTTTACTGATTTATTTTGATTTATTGATTTATTTATTTTACTGGTCTTTCCTATTCTTTCTTATCCTTATTATTATTTTTTCTTATTTTACTTGTCTATCTTATTTTACTATTCTTTTGATTTATTTTACTGGTGAATTTTACAAATTTCATTGATAGTTGAGAATGTTTTCAAATAAGTTTGCTGCTAAGCATGGCATTACCTTAAAACAAATGGAAACAATTTTTCTGATGGGTATTAAAAAATAGGCATTAATGAATAAAAAGTAGAATGGACTAAGCCAGGAAAGTGGAAAAAAAATAAAACTGAGATTCAGCTAAAAACCTTAATGGGCGAAAATGCTACAATCAAATATTACTACTAAAAAGAAATTACAAACGGAAAAAATAAATGCATACTACTGTATTTTTATCTGACACTAAAATATGAAAAATGTTATAAAAATTTAACATCACTAAATACAAAGCAATGTAAAAATCACAAAATTTTAGGCTAAAACAAACTGAACACATATTAGAACAAGTCATTCTTCTAATTTATGTCGTACTTCTTTTTTTAAGCATTTTATTTAAAAGCTGAAAGGTCACAATGCATAAGAATTTTTATTCTAAAATATTTAAAAAAAATCAAAAGCTGAATTTTTATCAAAATTTGCAAGACAATTTTATGTATTTTATAAATTTTAGCATTATTTGCAGCAGAAATGGAATACAATTTCACAAAAACAATGTGTAAAAAAGCACTTGGCAAGGCAATAACAAAATTTGAAGCTTTCAAGGCAATAACAAAATTTGAAGCTTTCAAAGCAGATATTAAAATTGCATATTCTATGTCAAAGAATTTCAATAATATCTAAATATCTTTTGCTCAGAATTTATTCCTGGTAAGTCTAGCTTTATTATCTTGAAATAAAAGTTGTTTTATAAATTAAGAAGAGCAAAACTTTTCTAACCTGACCAACCTGTCTATCTTTTTTATTCACTAAAGTCAGATTTATCTTTGACTCTATTCTTAATTCTTCATTAGTTGTCGAAAGAAAACTTCTTAAAAGTTTTCAATGCTGCTATGTTTTATATTAGAATATTCATTAATAGGTATAATTGTCCTAAAAGCCAACTTTGAATGGATTCCAAAAGAAAACTTCAAATGGATTTTGTAAAATATAGGTTTGCAAGCATAATAAGAAATTTAAAAATGTTGAAATGAAAATCATTTTCTAATTGCATAGATGTTTTAGTGTACTGATACTATAAGATTTTATGATACTGATACACAACTACAAATATTGGTGTTTAGACAAATGACAGTCTTAAGTCCTTTACTCTGAGATAAATTCTTAAAATGCATAAAAACTAAGGAAAATGTAATGCAAGAAAAGGAATGACTCCATTATATTATACATAGCAATAATTAGATTTAAACGAAAATTACCTTTTACCATGTAATCTTTCACATCTATGTACAATTTTCCTTAAAACAGTTTCGTCCATTCCAATACAGAAAGAATTCTAAAAGAAATATTTAATATCCTATGAAAACTTAAAATTGCAATAATTTAAAAGTATGATATTTTTACTTAATTGCTCACAGTGTCTAAGATGTTACAAAACTTCAATAGTATCAATAATGCCTTCAGGAAATACTTTTATTTTCTCAATTAAACAGGTTTCTTTAGTTTCAGGTATAAACATTTTATTTTATAACCGCCGTTGAACAGCCGACCCAATTTTGAGCTAACCTCTACCAATGTTCAACACCATAGCCTTGTAATTTTGAACCCAATCCAGAAGACAAGGAAACTTCAGGATCAAGAATTGGGATTGGATTGAATGTAGAAGTTTTATGGCACAAGATCCAAAGGAGGATATGCTGCGCCAAACAATTTGGTGAGTTAGATCTAATGGTAAATTGCACACAATAGTTCCATTGTCATAAAATAAATGAAACTAATAAAATAGTTTATCTCAAGACACATATTTTTAAAAGTTCATAAAAATCAATAAAAAGCGTAATTTTATAAAATACACAGAAAAGGTAAAACGGTTCATGGGTAGGAAATAAGAGTGAATAAAATCAGGTATAACAGTTATATACAATATAAAATACCAATAGCTCGCAGAAATGCGAAAATGTTAGGATGATGAATATCATCTAACAAATCCTTCATACATAAAATCGAGCTATTAAAAAAGGTAAGACGATGTTGGTTAAAACAAGGACGAATGGTTAAAATGTGATGAACCATAAGTAAAGTATTGCAAGAGTCGCATTTGGGAGGAGATTCTCCAAACAACAGATGAAGATGCGTGAGTCGAGTGTGGCCGATTCTGAGGCGATTAAGCTTTACATCTGCATTACGTAAACGTAATGATCAAGAATTGGGAGAAATTTTGGGAGAATTTACTTCATTGGAAGGAAAGCGCTCTATCCCCTGACCAACCACAGTAACTGACATAGATCAATAGACTATTGAAAATTTCTTAAAAAGCTGTTCCAGAGAAGGTGCTTCGCAAAATCCCAGGATTCTACAGAAAAGTCCCAGGGGCACCGAAAAATAAACATTTTCTCAAAACTATTTAAGATTTTTGAAATCTGTAAATATATATTTAAATCCAATAAACAATCCATTATCTATTTAATATTTAGGTTATTCTTACTAAATTGTATAAATAAAATGTCAGTAAAAAAGAAATTCTTTCACAAGAATATTTATTTCTAATTACAACATATTGAATGAATGATGAAAAATATTAGCATTTATAAAAATATTTGCAGTAATATTTCTCAAGCGTTTCAAAATTCCACAATAAAGAAATGTGCTTCTTTAACAACCATTCTAAACATAGATATTTATTTAATGATCATTATTCATTAAAAAAAGCTATGATTTAGCTTATTTTATTCGTTTTAATCTAATTAATACACTAAACAAATTCAGAGCTAGACTATATCACGGCACTCCAGAGCTGCGAATTCAAATGTCTAAGCATAAAATCTAATTTAAAAAAATATTATTTATAAAACGATGAAAAGATTGATGTTAGAATTTCAAGAATATTAACAGTGTTTCTTTGATTAGGATTTCAATTGATTAGGATTCATTTGATTAGGATTCAAAGCCCTAAAGAAGTATATTAATTGAGAAATAGAATTATATATTGATTAGCAATAGGTATAAAGATTCCTTACATACATTTTAAGATGTTGGATTAATTTATTTAAATATTAAGATAATACATTAATGTATTATTAAGTTTTACATTAATATATATTTGAAATAAAACTTCTTCGAGGACACACTTCATTTAAGAAAAATGAAAATGCAATTTTTGAATTACTGCTTTTTAGTTGCTTATTTAAGATCAGATTGAACTAAAAACTCAAAATGTAAGTTAAAACATTGGCTCTTAATGTAAACAGAGACAATTAGTTTTGCTCTTCTTAAGAGACTTAATTTACAAGTGAGACATTCTGAAAGCTATTGTTCTCTTGTAGGCAGAAAAAGACTTCAGCGTTGTAAAATAGATGCTTCAACAAGACTTCAGACACCACATTAGCTCATAAGGCCAAAAAGACAAGAGTGGTGCGCATTTTCTGGACATGATTATATTTCGGAAGAATGGCCACCCTACTTGCCAGATCTCAATCCCATAGATTTCAGTGTATGGCCCATTCTAGGTTTTTCAGCTCATGGCTAGTCTAGAGTCTGCACTCAACCACACTAAAGTGTGTTATCTATTCATTATTAAGTCATATCAAAAATGTTAGTGCTGTTTTTTCAACATCCTTTATAAGAGGTATAGGATCTAAATTTCATAATTAACAAAAATGGATCAACGGCTATTCAAATAATAACTTAAAATAGGGAGAAGTTAAATAAACCTGATTGAACCTGAAACTAAATGCTTATACCAAATGAGACAAGTAGAAATAATTAAACAAACCCAATTTAAAATGATTATTTTAGAAATTATTTAGAAGAATCAACTGCAAAATTATCATGGTAATGTGGTAATCCATGGTAATTAACTTTTCAAACTGTTACTAAATTCGTCTTTTAGGTTTCAGATAGTAAAATATAAACATTTTTATTTGAAAAACAATAAGCACCTGCTCATAAAATAAACTTAAGTATTTATATAATAGAAAATTAAGTTATTTAAAATAATTTTTTTTTTTTAAAAAAAAAACCAAGCTTGATTAAAAAAAAAAGAAAAAAGGTTTAAGTAAACAGTGGTTTAAGCAAGTCGGCCCTGTACAAACTTATTGAAGATAATAACGTTTAGAAGATAATAAAAAAGTTTACAAATGTAATAAATCATTATGAAAAAAAAGCTTACCACCATCTTCACCATTATATAGACGAGAAATCGGCAGCAATTTTCAAAAGTCTGTTTCCAAATCATAAACAGAATTACATCAATGATTCAACAGCTTTGGAGTAATAGTTGATAAATCCATTGGTTGCTGCAAGTGAAAAAAAGTACTTAAATTAATATCTCCAATATTAAGAAAACATAAATTAAATCTATGAACATTAAAAGTCTAAATATCTGACTATGATGTGGACTTAATGTTAGATTCAACAAAATTAAATCTGAAAATATGTGATTGGTACAAAGTAAAAATCTATTATATCACAGCTAACTTTTTACGAGCAAACCCAGGGTTGCACTTATATCTGTAAAAAAAAATAAAAAATCCCCAGTGTTTTCCCTGAATATATGATAACCAATATATTAAGATGAAGTCCACAATCCCTGCACTCTTGTAAACTATATTAAGATAACAATGCTAGTTTTAATTGCTTGAAAAACTTTAAGAAATAAGAAACAGCTCAACATAAAACAAGTATACTATAATAAATTAAATATAATATAGTATAGCCGAGCTATCGTCTTTAAACATCCCATAGATTGCGCTTTGAGAGCTCAGCATATTTTAAAAGAAAAAAAATATATAAATAAAATTCCCTGTTTTCTCCCAGTTTGTAAGAAAAAATTCAAAATTCCCTGCATTTTCTCTGATATTTTGGCTGATTTTTAAATTCCCTGTATCTTCAAGGCTTTCCCTATTCTCCCTGCGGAGTGACAACCTTGTGTGATCAATTAAGAAAACTTCAAAAATTGATTAGAGAAGAATTTTTAAGTTATTGATCTAATGACACTGATGTTCACTTCTAAGAAACCTACTCTTGAGAATATTGAAGCTGAAAGTTAAGCTATAGCAAAGGAAAAAAATTAATAAATAATGAAAGCAATAACTACAGATGTGAAGAATTTCAAGTTAATTATGCACGATATATTAAAAAGAAACCCGAGCTCTTCTGTGAGCTATATTAGTCTAACTATACTAGTTTTAATTGCTGGAAAAACTTAAAGAAATAAGAAACAGCTTAACATTCTAAAAACAAATAATGCTACAATAAATGAAATAGTTTGGTACAGTAGAAATATCCCTTAGAATGTGCCTTGAGTGGTCACCAATTTTTAAAAAACAAGAAATAAGTTTGTAAGGAAAAACTCAAAATTCCCTGCCTTCCCCAATTATTTTTAGGAGATTTTTAAATTTACTCTTTTTTCCATATTCTCCCCGTGGAGTGGCAACTCCGACCTATAACTTAATAAGCATGCATGATCTCTAATGATTTTTTCACAAAACGAGCAAATATTGTGTTCCCTTTAATGATCGTTACAAGCAACCCTATAGAAATTAACATTAAATTATGAAGAGTACCACAATCTACAATTAAAATAAAAACTATAAGCACAAAAACCACAAGGGTACTTGAACAAATTATATTTAGGCAATAATACTCTAATCTCAATCAAACAGAAAGTTAAAAAATTAAAATGAACTTACGATTCCTTTCTTCTATCCGATGTTCTCTTTTTTCGCTTTAACATTACATCAATTGAACTTCTTGTCATGACCCAGGGTCTGAAATTAAAAAAAATAATGGAACACAAATTTACGTAAGCACAGAATAATAATTCTGCAGACCCATTTTTCCCTTAAAAACTACAATTCTAGCATAAAACAAATGTTTAAATTTTAAATAGGAACAAATTTTACAAATAATGCTGTTAAGTAATTTTTAGCAAGCAATTAAAGATTATGCTTTTAAACAAAAAAAATTTTTAAATTATTAAGAGATATATGAATAAAATATCTATTTTTCATAAGTATCCTACAATGATATTATTTATTTGGTGATGAACTAAATACTTATTTGCGAAGCAAATTGTTACTAAACAAAATGTTTGGAAGTAATAATCTGATCAAGCAAACATAAAAAGCAAACAGCAAACTACATACACATATGATCAAACCTTTTTTTTTTTTTTTAAAAATTGAATAACTTTTTTAAATAAAAATATGTTAACACAAAAAACCTTGTTTTCAATGTACTTACAAATTCCTTCTTTGATTCAGTTCAAAATTAAAATTATTATTGGCTATTATGTAATTTGTCAAATAATTTGTCTCCTCTCCTCTTAAGATTCTGAATTCCTCTTAAGATTCTGAATTCCTCTGTAATTCCTCTTAAGATATCTGAATCCATGTTCTGAAAAAAATAAAGAACAAACAAATAAATAAATGCAAAATCATGTGTAATGATAATTCATTCAGAATAAAATCAAATTTTTAAACAAAATTCCTAAAAATATATTTTTAAAAAAAATCTTTAATATTTGTTTATTTTTAACTTATCATCTCTAAAATACACCACTGTTTATTTACTCCTAAAATGTTAGTTATAATTTTAGCAAAGCTGAAAGCAAGTAGCTTTTCAGCCGTGTCAATGAAAATTTTTAAATTATTTTACCAGACTTCAACTCATTGGGAGTTAAAATATTTAGTTACATATTTGCAATTTTTGAGATAGATTGTTGTTACATATACTTGCAAAAAAAATCAAATTTTTAAAAGCAACTATGTTATCGTGACAGTATAGACAAAGAGATTAGAGTAAAATAGTTGTAACCTCATTCTTTCTTGAGCACTATTCCTAAACAAGCAATTTACAATTCTCAGTTATTTTCACTAGATGGAATCAAAATGAACAGAAACTTCATGAAAATCATGGTGTTTTTCACCGAAAATACTCATGAAGGAAAATTTTAAATCTGTGGCTTATCAAAGCACATAGCTGTCATCATGAATAGGAAATAATCCAGTAGATTTTACGAAATATAAATTTCATGATAATTGTTGCACAATGTACTAAATACACATAAGGAATTTTAGGGATTTTTATAGTCATCAAAATAGAAAAACTGCAATATTTTCCAGTTATGATTGACATTAAACATACTTGAAATGTTATGCATTAATAATACTCATAATTTTGAATTTCAATAGGCATTTAATTCACCAAAGATAGTTAAAAGATTTTTTAATTTAAAAGGAGAGTTCTGAATGAAAATGAACAGAAAATTTTAGAATAAAAAAGTTTTGAACTGATTTCTATAAATGAGGTTCCTGTCATTATGTATCAGAGTAATACTTATTTTAATATTCAAGCAAACAATAATCTGTTCAAAAATTCTATTTCAGTGGCGATTTTCTTAGGAAACTTACTCAATTTTAGAGAATTTTCTAAAATGTACAAAAACCAGGATTTTAACAATTTTAATTAAACCAGTAGACCAGGAAAAACTTTCAAAATCCTGTAGTCTAATGAAAATCCAGTAGAGTTTGCAGCTATGATTATATTAGCCATTCATAAGCACTCATCAAGAACGATTGGTTTCTTTTCAGGAAACCAATCGTTCAATCAATTTTTTTCTTTTGAATATAAATCTCAACTCAACTTATAGCAAGATCTGACTACATCCCTGCACAACAAATTGGTTTTTTACAACACATGTGGCTAAGCACTATTTGGCATGGAGATGTTTTAAACGCTTGCTGCATTCCTTCATTATAAATTTTTAATTCAAAGTTATCTTAATGCAAGGCATGGTTAGATAGAACATTTATCTACCAGTCCATACAAACTAGTGACTAAAGGATATTACTAGCTCATACACATTTACAATGGTTACACACTTACAATGGTTACACACTACAATGGTTGCTGCATTCCTTCATTATAAATTTTCAATTCAAAGTTATCTTACTGCAAGGCATGGTTAGATAGAACATTTATCTACCAGTCCATACAAACTAGTGACTAAAGGATATTACTAGCTCATACACATTTACAATGGTTACACACTTACAATGGTTACACACTACAATGGTTGCTGCATTCCTTCATTATAAATTTTCAATTCAAAGTTATCTTACTGCAAGGCATGGTTAGATAGAACATTTATCTACCAGTCCATACAAACTAGTGACTAAAGGATATTACTAGCTCATACACATTTACAATGGTTACACACTTACAATGGTTACACACTACAATGGTTGCTGCATTCCTTCATTATAAATTTTCAATTCAAAGTTATCTTACTGCAAGGCATGGTTAGATAGAACATTTATCTACCAGTCCATACAAACTAGTGACTAAAGGATATTACTAGCTCATACACATTTACAATGGTTACACACTTACAATGGTTACACACTACAATGGTTGCTGCATTCCTTCATTATAAATTTTCAATTCAAAGTTATCTTACTGCAAGGCATGGTTAGATAGAACATTTATCTACCAGTCCATACAAACTAGTGACTAAAGAGGATATTACTAGTTCATACACATTTACAATGGTTACACACTTACAATGGTTACACACTACAATGGTTGCTGCATTCCTTCATTATAAATTTTCAATTCAAAGTTATCTTACTGCAAGGCATGGTTAGATAGAACATTTATCTACCAGTCCATACAAACTAGTGACTAAAGGATATTACTAGCTCATACACATTTACAATGGTTACACACTTACAATGGTTACACACTACAATGGTTGCTGCATTCCTTCATTATAAATTTTCAATTCAAAGTTATCTTACTGCAAGGCATGGTTAGATAGAACATTTATCTACCAGTCCATACAAACTAGTGACTAAAGAGGATATTACTAGTTCATACACATTTACAATGGTTACACACTTACATACAACTATTTGAATTTCTGTTTACGCAAAAAGTTAATAAAGTGAATTTAAATGAAATATTACAATACAGAAAATGTGTAACGCTCACAGTTATTATTAAATATGATATTTTTGAGACAAGAACACAAACCAAAACATGAAACTGAAAATCAATCATCTAAAATAACATCCTTTGCATCATATCTTGTTGAATTGGGGGACATATCATATATGATTGTCCAAGTCAAATTTAGTTCCATACATAGTTTAATAAAACCATAAACTATCACAAAAATTATATTTCAATCGAATTGTAATTCGATCTATAAGCATAATGTTTTAAAATTTTAACAAATTTAACTGCAACTCAACATCTATGAAACTAACAAGCCTAGCAATTAAACTTTGTAGAATAGCAACAGAACAAACAGAACAAACAGAAAAAATACAGAGTGTGAATCAAGTTAAATTAATTTTGTACCTTCATGGTTTCTGCAGCATCATTTCCATCACATAGCATAAAAAAAGTGGCGCATAATAAGAGATTATGAATCCAAATCCCAAAAACTTGCAAACCAATATATATCTGTAAAAACTATTTTCTTGTAAACTGAAATGCTCCAAAAAACTATCCGTTGTATCTACCAATCCATCAGTCTTTTTAAAAAGTTCAAAGTCTGGTTCTCGCAATGGGCTCCCAATTCTCTTTTCTAAAAACAAAAATATATGTATACATAAATATATGTATGTATATTCACATAAATTACATGCGTTTTATTTAGAGCAGCTTCAATCAATCTGAGGTATTTCATAAAAATTTTTAAAAAAGTTAAAGCTTTAATTTTATACATTGCAAAACCTTATTTAATAGGATTGAAATATTTTAAACATTTTTTTAAACCATTGGGATTCATTTCCAAGATTTATACATCATTTGTGGAAAAAATTTCCCTTAATATCCAAAGGAATCATCGCAATAGCACACAGCTATCAAATATACCAGTTTTTTTAAAAAAATGAGGGGAAAAAATGGAAACACAAACACCAATGAAAATTTATCCATTTAAACCATGCAAAACTAAAAATCACATGCATCAATACAAAATTCATTATTCTTTCGAATTATAGTATGAAATCATTATCAGTTTAGAAAATGGGCAAAAATGCGAGAATGTTTCACCACGCTATCTTATAACAAGGAAAAACTGGTTTTGCAATGCAAGAAGGTCAAAATATGACTTTTTGCATGCCATCAGTGAGTTATACTATATTAGGATATACCGACTCATTAATATGCTTACAAACCAAACTCTTGAGTTAAAAGAATTCAACATTTTTAAGAATTTTTAACAAAAGACTGTTTATTGTAAACCAACCGTATACCTTGAAATAATTACTTTTAAAGGCTGTCGTCCACAAAATAAATCAAAATCCTCATTTAAATAATAATTGTCTCTTAAAAAATTATTAAAATATTATAATTGATAAGTTTTAATAAAATTCAACATCGTGAATTAAGGGAAACTTATACCACTTCCAAAAAATTACACATGCAATCGCTACAATGATTTTTAAGATTTTTTTATTTCCAATGCAGCAGGCGATATAGACATTATCCCAACGCCTGATTGTATGATTTTTAAGTTGATTATTATTTTTTAAATATAATCAATTATATGCTTATTGCTGTGTTAATAAATTTTAATTAGTAAGATAGCATTAATACTTGCAGTACTTTTTAAAATGTCATTTTAAAAATCTTATATTTCATTTGAATTTTTCAAAATACAAATAAAGAAAGTGGAATCTTTACACATGCATCAGCTGTAAAGAGTAGTTATTTAATATGGATTATTTTTTTTTCTTCAATAAACATGATAGTAAGGAATATACTATTTATTCCTTGCTCTAAAATACAATCTTAAAAACTACATTTTATTGCAAGTACATTAAATATAATTTTCAATGTTCAATAAACATCTTTAAAAAATAAAACAATAGTTAATTCATTCTGAAAATTTAATATTAAATTTACTCAGTCAATGCTTTAGAAACATACTTTCAATAAGTTGTATTAGTATAACATTAATGAACTTCGAAGTAGATTTTTCTCCAGGCTGAAAAATTATAACCGATGCCGCTATTTTGTCCAACTTTATGTTACTGCTGCACAAAAAGCTGTGATTCATAAATTTGGCACAATGGATATGTGTAGAAAAATATACAAGTGCAATGAAATTAAATATTCGATCAGTAATTTCTGAATTATTAATTTTTAAACCACAGGAAAAAACATCTTACAACTCTTCTGGCATCATGTATAAGAAACTTTCCTTTTACAGTTTGACGGAGAAGTTATAATGTTTGTCTGTGGAAGAAAATTTATGGAAGTTTCTTTACGTTCTAATTATTTGTATTTCACCATCTAAACATGGTGAGAAAAAATTAGCAAATCATTCAATAAAGATACTTAAGACGTAAATGTCCGAAATAGTATTTTTAATACTTGGAGAATTCAATTGCAAAGCTAAACTTCGTTTTTTAAAAGTTATAATTTTTATAAAATGCTCATCATAAGTAGAAAACGAATGCAAACCATAAAAAAAATTTATTAACATCTCTATCTGTTGATAAAAACCATAAGCGAGGCCACTGTTTTGGGTGAACATCTTTACTTCACATTTTGTTTTGCCGCGTTAAAACTATAAGACTTATAGAAACTTGTGAAACTTATAGAAAAAACTGAGGACGATAGAATAAAGAAAAAAAATAACATTCGATTATTAGTTTCAGATGGAATAACTGTTAAACTTGTAGTAAAAATATACCATGTAGACCACTTTTTAGATATAAAATTTCACTTGCTAATAGGACCATTTTTCTTAATGAACTTAGCTCTAGTTATATTTTGAATTTCTAATGTATTTGAAAGTTTTTGCAATTTTAAGTGCTTTTCTTTACACTTTTTAGTTTTAAATAATGAATATTTATACATTATTACACAAAAATTAGTTTCTCTCGAGGTCTTCATTTTATAAGCTCCATACAAAAAAAAATTTACAAATATGATGCAAAAAATAAGAATAAGGGAGTAGATATTGTAAGATCTTAAAATTTTTTCGAAGTTTTTAAAATATATAAAAACTTCCAGAGAGATAAAAAGCTCTTTCTAATATTACCAGTTATATGATAAAAGGGTATCGCTATATATTGTTAAAAATTAAATTGCTTCTCATTTATTACATTTTAATCGCATTTTATTGTGTCATACATACATTCTAGGTTCCTAAATGGAATTTATTTTTCAAGCGCCGTTGATTATTTTTCAAACGTTCATTTTGTTATGAATAGCAAAATGTTGTAACATAAAATTTAAATAATTGTGCATTTTATAAACAAAAGGATTTTTTAGAAAAAATATCGACTCTGTTGGAGGGAAAAAAAGTATGAAGCAGTAACTGGAGTGAAAAGAGCATGAGGTGTTCTAAAATTTAAAAGTATTTCCTCGGTCTTAATCTAGCCCCCCGAAATGCGTGTTTAAGAAAACGGACAACGAAAGAGGATGCAACAACTAAATGAGAAATTTCGTTCTTACTTTTCATTACTTATAGGCAAAGTCCAGGTCTTTAGGGGGAGGACCACCATTGCCGAGTGGTATCCCCCTAAACGGTGTGGAGCTAGTGGGTTCGAATTTCGCTGTTACCCTGGATGTATCTTCGTGCTCTGTATTGTGCTATCTGTTCATTTTACAGGTAATCAAGGTTGCAAAGGTTTATTATCCTAAATTGAGCATACAAGCCTGCAAATGTATATATAATTCCAATTTGGGGGTCAGGATCATCACAAATGTAATTTTTATGCGATGTCTTTGAATACAGATCTTTTATTGTAAAAGAGAATTTTAAAAATCAAAATACTTACAAAGTAAATTAATTACCAAGATTATAAATTTTTAGGTCCCATGGCAATCTTGTGAGGACAACTATTGACTCTTAAAATCTTTTCAAAAAAGATAAATTTAATAAGATGTTACAAGCGATTTATGCAAATGGGCAATATCACATTACAAATTTATGTGAATTCATTAGTTTATTCGTTAAAAAACCAGAACAATACTCAGTTTGAAAAAAAGATTCAAATGCTATGTCACTATATCTATTTTCTTCATAATGCCCATTCCCTGAAACATGCATTTCTAACTGTGTCCAGAAGAAAAAAAAATCTCATCGACGATTTGTTGTACATCCTGAAGAATGTATGTCTAACCCCCTGCTATTTACTAAAAAGTGAGATTTAATGATTTATTTACAGTAAATACATTCAAGCTTTCCTCATTAATTACTTTAAACTGAAGGCTTTTTAATTCAAGCTCAAGAAAATATTGAAGTCTCTTTGAAAGTTTTCACAGGAAAATCGCATTTTTTCATACAAGCCAATCTGGATTTCCTTTTTCGTTTATGCATCTTAATATTAATATTAAAGATGTTTTTGAAGTTCTTCCCGTCATAAAAGCCAACGCTAATAATATAATAAAAAATCAATGTGCTAATTTTATGACTTGTGATTTTATAACAGCTATTTTGCCCATTCCTTAACAGCGAAAATATCATTTTTAAGAAATGCCACAGTGTCTTAAAAATAAAAAGCATTTGTGACCTAATTTTTTCAATGTTTAAAAAGTTATTTCAACAATATATTCCCAGATAGTAGGCAACTTAACGGCAAACGCTGTATTTTTCATATTCATTTGGTTGTCATAGAAAGATTGACAAAGTAATCTCTTTTTAAACTTAATTGAAATATTAGTATACCAAGCTTGTTTCTCTTAAAGATTGAATAAAGGCATACTAAAAACTATTTAAAAATACACTCATCTTTCAGCTTTTATTATAAACCCTGTTTTTGCCTTTTTTCATTCTATCTTTGCCCAGGTTCTTAAATGCAGCATTTTGTTTTTGTTGAAAACTTAATGATAGAGTCAACCTACACGTTTAAAGTGCTAAAAAAAATAATATAGAAGAAAATGCAAATAAATCTACTTTTAGTGATTTTCATAAATTTTAAAATAAAACTTTAACGAGGTGAATTTATTGACGTTTTGTGAACGCTTTCTACTTTTGATTTACAAATGATGATTTATCCTTGATTTCAGAAAGTTTTTCTTTCCTAGTTTTAAAAAGTCAGGTTTAATCCCGAAATAAAAAGGCCTCGCATGTAAGCTTAATGCGAAACTCAGAGCAGATCAATTACCATTGTGAAATTAAACATTGCTTCAAGTTTGGAACGCTTAATTGCTAATCATTTATAAACCTTGTTGAGTTTTGTGATAAAAGTTGTTGCTGACATTAAAATCAACCTTACACTCATGTCTGGGTTGTTTTGAAATCACAAAATATATGAAAGAAAAAAAAATCACTTCAAATCACCAGATAGTACTTTCATATACAGTTTAAAATTAAAATAGACAAACTATTACAGTAAATAACTAGAAAACCATTTTTCTTCCAAATTTGTTATTCAAAATAACTTTTTCAGAATGATATAAAAAAATTTTTATAAAATATAATTTAAAATCTTTTGATCATTAATAAATTAAGTAATAAAAATTAATATTTGCATGAAATTATTTTCAAAAAAAAATTAGTTTAATAATGTGTGCAAAAAATATTGATTCTCAAATAATATTTCAAAAAATATTTTTAAAAAATGCAAAGAGTAAAATAAACATTAAAGGATTTAGGTTGAAACTTTTGACAACTCCTAAGTAAGCTATTAGGATCCCTTTTCTTTAGACTGCAACTTCTAGAAAAAAATATGATTCCATAGCTTGAATTATCGATAGCACTAACTAATAAGCATATTTATCTACATTCAGAATCTTAAAATGATGTGTGATCTGTAAAGGAAAAGTTATAGAGGTGTTCTTTTCTGTACTCATAATAGAATTCTATAAGACACTGAATAAAATAGAACTTACCATAACATGATCACTAATCATCATCAACAAGTTTCATCTGTCTGGCACATGAGGCTCGTTCTCTATCGTTTGCAGTCCAGTAGCATCTTTAGCTGAGCTCCACCTGAACCATTCAAGCACATCGTCCACTATCCTTCTTCACCACACAACCTGATCCATCAATCCAGTCTTTCCTGATTTTTTATCCATCCAATGTCCAGATGAGAGTTAATGGCCAGTATTTGCAGACACTTCAATCCTCGATTTTCTCGGTAATGGGTCTTGTTTTGGCTTCTCGGTATAGCACTCGGTACATAATCACTTCATCCAAAGAATAAAATGTTTTTCATTTCATTGATTTCAAACATTTGATCTAACTTCACAAAAAAAAATCAGCAAAAAAAAATCTGAAAACAATTTTTCACAAATTAATATTTTCAACATAGTACTTTATGTTTCTAAACAAAATTTTGAAACATAGTATGATAAAATTGAAAAATATGAAAACCTAAGGGAAATAAATAAAAATTATAGGAATATATTTCATAAAGAGAAGACTGCTTAGTGTGCAGCAAATTTTACAAAATTCTTTCACAAAGGAAAATAAGATTAGTTTCAGTTTAAGTGTCTCACACTTCAGGCAAAGCTATAATGTTAAACTATACAAACCATTTCGCTATAAAAAAGTTTCTGATCGTTAAAATGGACTAACAATTTAAATATTTTTTTATCTAGATAAAAATTATTCAATGTCACAAGTTTTGCCGATTTTTAAAGCCAACACAATGCAGCATTACAGTAACATTTTAAAAAATTTGAACACTTTTTAGTTTCACGAAACTGTGCTTTTTCTTAAAGTTTTATGCCATTTTCAGAATTAGCATAGGCTAAAGGTAGGGTAAACTCGACCATGAATAACACTTGCAAACTCGAAACTAAAAATAGCATATTGTTAACAAAAAAACTCCCTATTATTTCACGTGACTAAAAGCATTATTAAAAAAAGCCTAGCGTTTACAGCCTTAACTTTTTGTATAAATGCTATTTGAGACAGTTAAGAGTATCAAATTATCTTTATTATTTTAATTACCTGTAAGCTTACTTAACAAGAGGATAGATTTATTACTAATGTATTAACAGTTAAGAAAAAGTAGCATTCTAAAAGCATTCAAATTATCTTAGAGTAAAAAAATATTAGTAACTTAAATTTTTCATTTAATAATTTTAAATATCTATATAAAACTATCAATACAATTACGAAAGAATTAAGCAGTAAAACTGTCCAAAGAAACATTTGTTTCATTGATACAATATTTAAAATTTAGACGATAGTTATTTTCTTGACAAAATGTTTAGTACAGATAATGTTAAATGTTCAATACACAAAAAATAATCAGGATGATGACTGTTATGGGATATAAATAATTTTCACACAAAAAATTATTACAATGTGAACATAAACACTAAAAAAATTTCCATTTTTCAGATTCATTTTTATGAATTTCTCTAATTTTGTAACTGTTGGAATTAATTAATGCCTTATTTTTATGCATAAAAATAAAAAACAAAACGCTCATATTTGCCATTAGAGTTGAAAATAAGCAATTCTTTCTAAAAAATAATGTATGGCCATTTTTTTGGGTGGGGGAGGAATGTATTGGACCTTTAGGTACTTCAAACTTCCAACTAATATGCCCTTAACATTTTAGGCACTTTAGTCAGGATATATATATTTTTTTAATTTCCTGATAATTGGAAGTTGATAAAATTCTCAGCCTTTTCTCATTTCCCTGTTCCGATACATTCTTTCATTTAATAATAAAATGAGTCATTCCAACAGAACTTAATAAGGGCAGAGAAAAATGAGTTATATGATGGTTAAAATTAAAGTAGGTAATACAAAGAAGCATGTATACAAACGTCTAAATTATTTGCTTAATTATCTTATATTTTTACATATTTGGATTACTAACCCACAAAATAGGTAGAATGTTGAAGAGATTGAATCATAAATTGGAGGGGGGGGGCTAAGAAGCAATAGATATTTTGCGCTAGTCCCAAAAAACAGCCTAGCAAAATCGCACAGCAAAGGAATAATTTAAGATAATCCATAGACTAATTTAAGAGAGCTATACCTTATTTTACTCCGTTGCTAAGCAACCAAGTTCAGGCAAGGAAAAAAAATTTAATCATTGATATAATTGAATATATAAACCTAACAAGGAAAAAAACTTTAAGTGCTATTCATGATTGAAAGAAACACTATTTAAATAAATACTTAAAATAAATATTTTGCATAGACCTAAGTATTCAGAATTATTTTCAGGAATGAATAACTAAAACTAAATGAATTTTTTTGAAGAAAAAAAATCAAAACAAGAAACAAAACTTAACTCACCAGAGAAGAGATGGATGAGATGAGCACCAGGGTCAGACACCAGGTTCTCATTTAACACATCCCCTCATAGGAAATGTCCCTCCTGGGTCTTAACCTGGGCTTGGACTCGAGCATTCTTTTGGCAGAAATCTTAATGCCGATTTCCTTGGTGTATTTTCGAAGCCGCTCAGCTTCAGAAGTCCTGCGTCCTTTTCTGACCGACTTGACGGAGCTTTGGTAACTAGCAGATGAGGCAGTAGACTCTCTACCTATAAAAGAAAAATACAAAATTAAACGAGATGATAAATAACATAAGAGGGGAGAGTGGCAGAGTAAAACTGTTGAAATTAGTTCCGTTTTTAAGTAAACCATTTCATGGAGTCTGTGCAGATATTTTACTTTGTCGACTATCTAATGTTCTATTGTTTTTAAATTATCCTTTACAATTTTGCCACAGTCCTCGTAAGAAGGCTGTGGCAAACTTCAGACTATCAACAGGCCATGACTGCTTGGCAGAGCACCTCAACAGAATATCCTTCCATCTAGTGAGTGCCAAATCTGCAATTCGGGAACCATGAACTCAGACCACTTGCTTGCATGCCTTTTACTGGACAAACAATCTCAAGAGCGGGGTGATCTCTGTAAACTTTACTGGGATGCCAGAAATCACATGAACTCTCTGTAAAGACTACTCCTCATTCTCCCCTGTATATATATATATATTTTACCTTAATTTTATCTTTGTGTTCTTTTTGTGCTAATATGCGTTTGTCATATGTTTTCTTTGCTTGTTTTTGTAATTTTGTTCCTTTTTACTCCTTGTTTATGTCCATTTAAAGCTGAACATTGCATATGGATTAATATTTTCATTAAAGCCATATGTAACAACAAATTATCCTTTAGTATGGGGCATTACTGTAAAAATAATTATTTCAAGATCAGCTTATTATAGCCAGGTAGCAAAACGATATTATCTAACATTAGAAAGAGGTAATATAATACTGCCGTGATAGAAACTCATGAATCCTATCTTCTAATATTAGAGTTAATGTAATATAGCATTAAATTGTATTCAATCTAACATTCGAGCTTATGAAAGTATCATCTATTTCATTAATTTTGTCAGCGACACTTTTTGTGAAAGGACATCCCATATTAATAATAAACAAACATTTATTTATGAAGGAAAATGATTTACATATTACTTAAAATATCATTTTCAGCCTATGCAATTTTATGCCAGTAGACACAAGAAAATATTAGTTAAAGCAAATTCTGCCCTCGAACAATATAAAACTGGAAAAACTTTTACAACTGTTGAGTTGTAATTTCTTCACGGTTGTTTACTTCACATCACCATTTTTTTTGTGGTCGGCAAACTGGTATGAACCACTTCAACTTCTTAAGGTATTTATAATTTAGTAAACTTTATAAATTTCAACGACAGTTACTTAAAACCAGAAAGTAGTATCGTAGATATTTTTTTCACAAGTTGATAATCAGTGAGAAAAGTAATATAAAGCACAATATGTAAAAATGGAGATGCAATAGAAACATTCAGTGTGCTTAATAAACTTTACCGCTTAATCAAAACATTTAAGAATTAGTTTAATGATCATGTATCTAATAAAGTAAATATTATGAATTGTGATCATTATTGACATTGTGATCATTATAGTTCGTGCGTTGACTTCTTTGTTAAAACGTGTTGTCTTGCTTTAAATATTAGGTAGCTCAGAATATGCCAGTAAATCAACGTTAGCTTTATTAATCGTCTGTGACATAATTTTTCAGCTAAAATGAAAAAGATAAAAAAAATAATTGTCTGTTTAAACATTTAAAAATTAATAATCTGCCACTTTTAGCTCAGTTAAAACCGTTACATTGTAGAATGTTTAATGCAAACAATATTACTATACTAAAATTTCCATATTAAAATTCCATGTTTAAAATATTGTAAAACATTGAATTTAAACAATTTTATTTAAATTTCTTGAATATAGACTGATTTGCATGTTTTTGATGCTGTCTTATAGGTCTTGCCAAAAATTTTCTCCCCTACCTGAATAATTGATGGAGTGGGCAGAGGAGCTCTATTGAAAAAGCACACCTGGTCCTGCAGATCATTACTCGCCAAATCTTTATGATGCCAAAGACCATAAAGGCTCTCAAATGGAAAACCGATTAACCTCGGTTTTGAGCGACATAGTTGATTAATTCTTCCTTTAGTCGGAGAGTGAAACTTGGGAAATTTTTCGGAGGCGCAAGGGATTTTTAGGGAGAAAAGCTTTCTTTTTCAGCTCTTATTCTCACATGACAAGGGATAAATCAGTAAAAATTAAAGAAATTTAAGATTAAGATTTTAAAAGACGCAAGCTTTAAATTGCTCATTCAGTTGTCGTAAAATTATTCTCTCGACCACTCCATCTCTTTAACAAAATAATCTTATTTTCACTCTATAATTAAATTAATTGAGTTAAAACATTACACATAAAATTGAGTTAAAAACAAAAAATGGAGTGAAAACATTAAACAACGGTGCCGAGTGTTACTGTCATGGGTACGTTCAAATGACGAGGAGGGGGGAACTCCGATGCTTACTTTTTGAAGATTATCTATACATATCGTGTGTTTTTGTGCTTTAATTATTTTCAAATTTAAAGGGCATACTGCATTGCATTATCCGATTGAAAATGCTGGGAATAATCAAACTATAGCATTTGCTTTTTTCTTTAAGCCTTAAAATGATAGTGAAAAAAAATCAGTATACTACAATGATAGTTATTAATAACTATCACTGTGGTATACTGATTAAATTTATGGAATTCAAGTGAAGATGCTACTGTTCACAAAGATGCTTATGAATAGTAGCATGGTATTACTATAAAGATGCATTATGATTAAAATTTCCTTACAATGTAATATTCAAAAAACTCAAACATTAAAAGACTATTAAAAATTTTTTTTTACAAAATAATAAAAAAAAAAAAGATTAACAAAATTAAATATTTTTTGAAAAAGATATTCGTGGCACATAAGTTTTATAAAGGATTGCTTTCAATTTTTTTTAAAAAATAATGCTTTCATTGCTGTTGATTCATTTGTCGTCTTCGTCGTAAAGTGTAGGCGAAAAATTACAAAGGTAGCATATTAATAATCTTTTGACGCAGATTGGAGTGTCCGTTTTATAATTTATTTTCTGACGCTCCAATTATAAACAAAAATATATTTAGGTATTTTTTAATTATATAAAACACTCGAATAGTTACTAAAAATTCATTTAGATTATCAGGAAATAATTTTCTTTTTAAAGCGTTATTTGAAAGAATTTTTTTATAAAAGTGCATCAATAATTCTTATTCAAAAATATATCAATAATTAATTTTGTAATTTCAATAATGAATAACTGTTTGTCTTAATTTAAATCTAAATAAGTGCGTGCACATTTGAAGATTGTTCGGAAGTGTCATGTTTGGAAAATTTTAATGCAGGAAAGACAACGGTGTTTCATGTTGTATTTCGTAACCATAAATTATTAAAATGCTAAAAATAATATTTTCACTTATTTTGACTTCAATTATTATAAAATAATGAGAAAAATATAAAAATTCCAAGTAAAAAATTAACGATTTAAAATATTGTAGTGTAAAATAAGTGAAAGAGTAAGAGTGAATCAGTACAGGAATAAGAAGTATTAAAAATTAACAAAACAAAAAAATTTTCTTTTATGAGCACCTGTTATATTGGGTATGGGTAGATAAGGAGTTGAATTTCCAGTTTTGTTTGTAAAAGAGGGGAGAGATAACACCACTATATTTATCACTCTTTAAGGTTGGTCCCAAGATTTACATGCAAACAAAATGGCTCAGTTTGAGTATGTCGAATCAATTCGAGGTGGTAAATAAGTCTTATTTAATGAATTTTTATTTAGAATAAAGATGAAACACGGGACGAAAATCTATTATAAGTGTATTTCAGATGATTGCAAAGCTTCCTTAATTCCAGAAAATGATCATATAATATGTAATAAAGCTCAGCATAACCATGCGCCTGATAAGGGTAAAATTGTAAGGAAAAGTTTTTATAATGAACTGAAAAAAAGATGTTGGACAGAATTCTCAAGATCAGTGCCCAGTATATATAGGGAAGTTAAATTTACTCAATTTCATTTTTTTCTTACTTCTTTTTCTTTACTTAGTTTCATTTTTTTATTTTGAAAAAAAATTATACATATCTGTAAAAAGTATTTCATAGAATTACAATTACTGAATCAATTTAAGTTAAGGGTCAGAAATATACCTGCAACTTTCAAATTATTTATCTAAATACAAAATATTTTTTGTAGATAAAATTACATTATAATTAATTTTCCTATCATGTAGTTAGATGAAAGAACTCTCATAAAAATAAGTTTTTAACCTCAAAAGCACAAGACAGAACATATCTGACTCAGCTAGATTATATATATATATATATGTATGCATGTGTGTGTGTCTGTCTGTCTCTGTGTGTGTATGCATGTTTTTTTTAACAGTGAAAGTATTGGCTTTTTTCAAAGATGGACCTTCTTAATTTTTTTAGACTTAAACAAAAAAGGAAATGGTTAACATGCATATTAGTATAAATAATTTTATGTTACGAATTAGCATCTTTATAAATGAGAATTTACTGAAATTATTTAAGATTTAATCTCTCATGATGATCAGATAATAATAATGTTAGGTTTATTACAAAAACAGAGAATCCAATATTTTTCATTAGAAATAAAGATTTGAAAACAGTGAAAGACTGTGTTAGTAAAGAAAAAAATCTTTAAATATAGAATAGACAGAACATTAATTCATAAAGTTATGAGCTGTGGTCTCAGGCATACTCATAATCTCAAGTGAAAGATTGACAAAGTGACTTAATATTCCAGAGACACAGTAGCAAAATTTGCTTCATCCCTAGAGGTGGCATCATACCTGCCAAGTAAAAATACAGCAATGGCACCCATGTACCAGGCTAGATCAGATGCTTTGCCTCCAATGCCATCAACTCTGGAAGAAATTATTCTAATAGATGACTGGAGAGAAAGAAAAAGTGGGGAAGACTTCCTTTTAATTGATGAAATATATGGAGAAAACAGCAGAATACTGGTATGTATAATTTTCTTTGCACGAGACAAACCTCATATTATTTATATTTATTCTCTATTTCACAGCTCTGTTAAGTAATCTTATTGTTCTTATAAAATATACTTGAAATTTCATAAACTTTTAACAATATTCTTAAAGAAATGGAGATGTAATAGAATAATTCAATGAGTTATTTGTGCATCTTTTTGTTTCACAAAATATATTTTTAATTTTCATAAAAAGATTAAGTATCTTTTAAATTGTTTCATTTTACATATTTAAATAATTGCATTTCTAATTGCCCCACCGTTTAAAATGGAGTTTACAAAGAAAAAAACATTTTTGCTTGTGAATGTATATATTTCCTGTTTGCTTATGTTAGAGAAATATAGCTATACCTCCTCTGTTTGTTCAATAGTGATTAATTGTAGAAAAAGCGAATTTCAGTTTTTCTTTTTAATATATGAATAAGATATGACACATTAATTGATATCAGAGTATACAGCATGTGTGTCTGTCCTGGCCATAACTTTAATTAAAGGTTTGCTGTTAGCACATCCATTGGGTCAATCCAATTCATCATCACTAGATGTTGATACCATGGACCATGGTGCATCGCATCATAGCCGTATAACATCTCTGTTTTGTATTTGCATAATATCTAACTCCTTAATTCATATAAAACAAGTGATAATTAGTGTAACCCAAATGCAATTTTTCATAAATTAATATCTTTTTTATTTGCCAAATCAATATTAAAAACTGTTGCAGAATTTGACTTTAAAAAAAAATGAGTAATACAAAACTTTGTCACCTTTAGAAAAGTTTATTTTTCTGTTATTTTCTTTCAAATGAATCTTTCAAATATTATTTTTAAAAAAAAATAATTATTTTAGAGAACAATTTTTCATGAAAAGAAAAAGCAAGTGATACTTTAAATGAAAGTAAAAATTAAAGTTAAACAATATAATTTATTAAATGAACATTATAGGTTGATAAGTGTTTTCTGAATACCTATTGAAAGGTAAGAATACCATTTAAAAATTTCTTATCAATACTATGGAAATATTAATGAGATTAAATTTAAAAATATATGCTATATTAAATATGCAAATACAAACAATTTAAAAAAATAGTTTTTAAAAGATAGTAATTAATATATTTAGCTTTTCAAAAAATTGCTCTGATGTTAGGTGCATAGGGCAATATATAATTTAGGACCTCTCTTGGTTTAATATAAACTTTGATCACAAACTTAGTAAACCTTTACAATTTTAGCTGGAAAAAAATGAACAAATGGAAGTACCAATTGTTTAAAAAAAAATTTCACATTAAGAGTATATAGGTTACCGATCCATATCGAAGCATTTACTTTTTTAATTTTTTAGCCACAAATAACAAAATTATACTTTAATTTTTCAAAAAATTTTTGATATTATTTGCTATAATTAAAAAATTTTAATATTCCTATTATTATTAAAATATTACTTGCTAATTTGAATAAAGACAATTTTATTTATTTTTCAGGCATTTTGCACAATGGAGGGCCTAAATATTCTGTGTTCTTGTAATAAGATTTTTGTGGATGGGACATTTAAAATGGCCCCAAGAATATTTACTCAAATCTACACCATTCATGGGGCATAGGAGGGGAAAATTACTTTACAGCCTTTTACCAGATAAACAGAAAATCACATATAAGAGACTGTTTTTTGAAATAAAACTTAAGGCTGAGAGTAATGGATTGGTATTTTGCCCCTCATATGCAATGATGGACTTTGAATGCCTTAAAAGACCATCTGTAAAGATTAAAGGATGTCACTACTCGCAATCAATTTCGCCAAAAGTAAGTTTTGATTTTTCACTACTTTTTGCAGTCACAGAACAAATACGTATTTGGCAGTCAGGTGACTTAATCAAAAATGCTAGACCAATGGATCAATAAATTCAATGAAATTGACTGTAAAACACCACATTGTTTCTGACTTAGTTGCGTTATTACAAACAAGTTATGATTCATAAATAAATGGATGATATAATAAGGTTTAGAAACAAGTGTTGCACTAAACATAATTAAATGTAAGATTTATGGATGTACAACATATATGCTTACACTACAACATGAATGCATTTCAATTATAAGTATCTTATTTAGTGAAACGTAAAGAAATCACCATTAAGAAAAAAAATATATATGATTAATTAAAATATAAGCAATATTAGTAAGATAGATATAAAATTTATTGAAACTTTTAGAGTTGTTTAAAAGATTTCTTTCCAGGTACAAGAGTTGGGACTGGTATCTCATTACATTAACTGTGCAGAAATCAGGCAATTCATTTGTAGCTTAATGGCAATGCATTTTGTACCCATGGGCCAGGTGGATGAGGCATTTCTTATATCAATCGGAGAAGTAACCTGGACAGCTCCCATTACACATTTGATTTCCTATTACACTGATATTTGGTTAGAAGAGGCTTTCTTCAATGTGTGAGTTTTAATTTTAAAGTACTATGGTATAGTAAAGGAATTTTACCGTAAAACAGAGGCTTTTATTTTTATAAATTATGTGCATACAATTATAAATGGTATTTACGAAAATTATGTTACAAGCATAATGTTATTGTGTACAATTTATAAGAACATTACATTATGTTCTAATAAATTATGCATGGTATTTCAGATTTTAGAAATTAACTACTATAATTATTTAATAGTTAATTTCTACTAATTTTTTACACATAGAATTTTATTAAGTTCTAAAAAAAATGAAGTTTAAAAATTACGACAATATACTGGCAGTATTACACTTCTGATGAAGTCAAATTTAGATTTTTTCCTCCCTGACAGTAACATTAATGAATTTACTAATTTCAGTTGAGTAACTATGTTTTAAAACTATGTTAGGAATACAATAGTTTTAAAAAAGACATTGTAGCCAAGTCACAATGTATTTATAAATATCAGTGCACTTTAAGAAATATAGGTATTAATAGAAGTGTATAGAGAAAAAAAACATTGACAAAGATTTAAGTTTATGGTTAAGTTTATATAATCTAAATTTTTTTATCTTTCAATATATATTTTTTTTTTATTTTCAGAGATATTTGAAACCATTTTTCCACATAGGACAACATTTGCACAAATAACAAAGTTGAAGGATGGCATTCCAAGCTTCAAAAAAGTGTCACCCAAACCAAATATTTACATATTTGTAAATAAAATGAAAGAAATTGAGGAAGAAGAGAATATTGCAGAAAGAAGAATGTCTGAGAATCCTCCAACAGAAAGCTGTTTATAAGAAAGTTAATGAAAGATTATATTCCTTAAAACAAAGATTAATAAACCAAAATATATCTTTAAGAGCCTACATGGATGCTTATTGTGAAGAAAAAATAAAAAAAATTGATAACCATGTAATTATTATTATTTTTTATTAAAATAGAAATCTGATTTAAAAAATCATGAATTTTGCAAACACTGGGAATCATATAATTCCAATAAAAATTACAAATATAGAGTAATTAATTGATAATAATTCATAAACTACATAAAAAGTTTGCAGACGACCACAACTAGGAGAACTGCATTTTTGTCACAAGTGATACTACATACCATGGTATTACAGCAAAAATCTACATAAATGGTTGGTTTATTTTTGTGAATAGATGTAACACAACTCTAATAGCAAACATAATTTCAACTAGATATTTTTCGCGAAACATTGCTCATGAAAAATGCTTTTGTGTGTTCTTATAGATTTAATTTTCTTTCTAATTTCCTAATTTCTGTGTTAAAAAAATCGCCTTTTAAACAGACAACACACATTAAAGAATACCAGTGAGCTGCAACGTACAACACGCTTGCAGCTTACATATTTTTAAATGTTTTTTTTTTTTTTTTAATTACAAAACTCGGAACTTTTTTTAATCTATGAGTTTGGTTGCTGTTGTTATAGTTTATTTACGCCGCACTGGAGCTGCGCAATTGGCTATTGGCGACGGTCTGCGAAACATCCCTGAGGATGATCCGAAGTCATGCCATCACAATTTTGATCCTCTGCAGAGGGAATGGCGCCCCCGCTTCGGTAGCCCGATGACCTGCACGAGAAGTCGAGCACTTTACGGTAGAACAGTTTAACGAGGACCAATACCGCACACCCTCGGTCCCTACGCAGACTGATCCAAGTGGTCACCCACCCGCACACTGACCGTAGCCAGTGATGCTTGACTTCGATGATCTGCTGGGAACCGTGCCTTAACGATCAGTCCACTGCGGGACTAAAATTTTTTAATAAATACAATTATTTCATAAAATTATTGATAATTATTGTAAAAAATAGTTTCATCTAAAGTGACTGCTTTATAGTTAAAAAATGAGTTAATTTTAGTTAATTTTACTCCTTTCTACCTACCTTAACCTACATTTTTTAGTTAATTTTAAAGCGGTTTTGAAAATTGTTGTCATTCCCTGGGAAGGATAGCTACGAAGTCTTTTTCTTTTTATACCGCCAGATGGCGTTCTTTTTAAATTTGTATGTGTTTGTTTGCTTTTTGTTAATAAACTTTTACTTTCTGTCTGAATCTCGATCCACGGACTACAGTTGGCAGCACGGCTGTGGTTTTGAAAATTATGACGCAGTAAAAAGTTTCACTTAGTTTCGCCGTGATTTACATCGTTTGGATTCCAAAATCAAAATGAACAGGGATCTGCCGAGTATCCCACTGCTGAACAGTGAGAACTTTTATCAGTGGAGTATTAAAGTCAAGGCTTTGCTGACACTTAAGAAAATTGCTAATGTGCTAACTGAAGAAGCCCCCGTTGATCCAAAATTGCGGGAACAATGGACATTAAACAATGATGACGCAGTTGCATACATACAGCTATCGCTTTCTGACGACCAAAGTCTTCAGTTCGCAAACGAAACTAACGCAAAAACTCTATGGGAAAAAATTCAAAGCACATTTACTGGTAAAATCGAAGATCGAAAAATCGATGCAAGTAACGAAATAAAAAATCTTGAAATGAAAGAAAATGAAAATGTGTCAGACTATATTGCAAGATCACGTGGACTTAAAACGAAATGTTCATCACTTGGACTGCAAATTACTGAACGAGAACTTGTTTATTATACTGTTAGAGGATTAAGAGGAAAATTTGCAAAAATAAGAGAGATCCTGAAAACCCAACGTGAAAAGCCAATGGATGAGATTTTAGAAATACTGCGTGAAGAAGAAAACATCTTATCAAAATTAAAAAATGAAATTCCTAAACGAACAGAAGCATTCGGAGTAAAATATAAATATGAAAATAGAAGCAGGAAAAAATGTTTCATCTGCCATAAAACGAATCACCTAGCTAAAGACTGCTATTTCCGAAACAAGAACGAGGGAAATCAAGACCGAACATTTCAAGAAAAAAGAACATTTACGAACTATAAATCGGGTATGAACAAAACCAAAAACAATAACGCTCATTGTGCATTTGAAAATCAAGATAAACATTCTAGTGAAAATTTCGCACTTACCGCTGAACAAGAACAACACCAAATAAATTCTAGTGCTACTGATAAAAACAAATCCGTTTTCATTTTGGATTCTGGTGCTACTTCACACATGGTAAAAGATATAAACTTTTTTGAAAACTTAAATCATGTTAATGGGATAATACAATTAGCAGGTAAGAAATCAAATTTAATTTCAAAAGGAATTGGTATTGTAAAAGCTACAACAACAGTTGATAATTGCAGTAAAAATCTAACAATATATGATGTAATATATGTACCAGATTTACGAAACAATTTAATTTCAGTATCTAAACTAATTGATAAAGGTTATAAAATTAAATCTAATGGTAATGATATTTTGATTTTAACTAATGATAATCGCAGTGTTTTAAAAGCCGTAAAAGTAAACAATCGTTTTGAAATTTTAATGGAACCATGTAATAACATTTCACCTAAATGTTTTTGATTATAACGATGTAAATAATTCTGAGTTAGAATGTAATGAAGTAAGTAATTTGGATACTTATAATATTTGGCATAAAAGACTATGTCATTTAAATCCACAATACATGGTTAAAATGCAAAATGTTATTGGCATAAATTTTAAAGATTTTGAAAATTATCATTGTGAATCTTGTGATATAAGTAAAGTAACTCATAAAAGTCATCCAACAATTAATATTGCACAAAGTAATTCTGTATTAGAGTTAATTCATGCGGACCTAGCAGGCCCAATAAATTGTGATTCATTAGGAAATTCAAGATATTTTTTAGTTCTAGTGGATGATTTTTCTGGGATGTACTTTTCTTATTTTTTGAAACATAAAAATGAAGTATTTGAAATGTTTTGTATGTTTAAAGAAAGGTATGAAAATTTAATGAATAAGAAAATCAAAAGATTCAGAACAGATAATGGTCTAGAATTTGTTAATAACGAGATTGATAGTTTTCTAGAAAAATATGGGATCATACATGAAAAAACAGTACCGTATAATCCTTCGTCAAATGGACGTGCTGAGCGAGCCATAAGAGTATTAGTAGAAAGGGCTAGAACATTATTATATGAAAGTGAATTACCATTAAAATTCTGGGCTGAAGCGATAAATTTTAGCACTCACATTTCTAATCTAACACCGCGTAAAAATAAACAAAATCTTCCGATTGAAATATGGTCAGGAAAAGAACCTAAACTTAACTACTTAAAAGTATTTGGATGCGTCGTTTATTTTCATATATCTAAACAATTCCGAAATAAATTTGATGTTCCGGGAAAACGTGGAATTTTCGTCGGTTATTCTAGAGAAAGGCGCGCTTATAGAATATATGATGTCGATAAAAATATTGTAATTGAAGAGCGATCTATTAAATTTAACGAATCATTAAGGGGAAGTAAATTTCTTACAAACAAAAATGAATGTAGTATATGGAACATTGAGGATTTGACCCAGTTTAATATAACTCTACCACAGATCGAAACTGAAACCCAAAACTCCCCTCCAACTGAATCAAGCAGTGAACATTCTTTTTCTCATAAATCTTCTCAAGAAAGTGCTGATTCACAAAATGAAAATAATCAAAATACTCCTGCATTAAGACGTTCCGAAAGAATTAAAAATAAAATATCCGCAAACGCGAACGTAGCCTTGAAAGGATCATCTATTCCTCAAAATTATGACCAGGCGATAAATAGTAATAAATATTCCGAGTGGAAAACCGCAATGGAAAACGAACTTCTTTCGATGGAGAAACATAAGGTTTTTGAATTAATTGAGAGGCCTAAGAAGGAAAAAATAATAAAAAGTAAATGGGTGTATACAATTAAAAATAACGATAAAAACAAAATTTACAAAGCGCGACTGGTTGCAGCAGGGTTTAATCAAATTAAAAATGTTGATTATTCTGAATCATATTCACCTGTGGTAAATATTGAATCATTCAGGTTATTAATTGCTTTAGCAGCAAAATTGGATTTATTTGTTAAATTTTTTGACATTAAAACTGCATATTTATATGGTGATATTGATGAAACTCTGTATATGGAAATACCTCCAGGCTTTGAAGATAAATATGGTAAAAATAAAGTGTGTAAATTAAATAAAAGTATTTATGGTCTACCTCAATCTGGTAGAAATTGGCATATAAAGTTAAAAAATGAACTTAAAAAGATTGGTCTCACTCAACTTGCATCTGACAATTGCGTATTTACTAAAATTAATGATAATGACTTTTTCGCAATTTGTGTATACGTAGATGATTTGGCAATATTTTCTAATAATTCGAAATTATACAAGGAAATTATTTCAAAACTTAATCAAACATTTGAATTAAAAGAAACAACTAACGATTCAAAATTTTTAGGCATTGAGATTTCACAAAAAGAAAACGGAATTGGTTTATCTCAAACTCATTACATTGAAACTTTAATGAAAAAATATGGTTTGGAAAATTGCAAGAAAACAAATACTCCCATAACTAAAGGTGAAGATAGATGTTTTAACCCTACTGATAATTTAGTAGATCAGACTGATTATCAGGAAATCGTCGGTGAACTTTTATATTTAGCAAATAGAACCCGACCAGATATTGCTTTTGTAACTAGTTATTTATCACAATTTAATAAACGTCCTGAAAAAAGGCATTATGTTTTGGCCAAGAGAGTTTTGAAATATTTGAACGGTTCAAAAGATAGAGTCTTGTTTTATAGTAAAGAATTTGGTATTTTAAACTGTAGTGCGGATGCAAGTTGGGGCAATGCAGAAGGAGGAAAATCTTTTTCAGGTTGTGTAATTCTGTTAGGTAATTCTCTTATAACATGGAAAAGTAGAAAACAAAGATGTGTAGGACTTTCAACATGTGAAGCTGAATTATTTGCTGCAGCTGACACAGCTCGAGAACTTACTTGGATAATAAATATGTTAAATGAACTGAACTGTAAAAAATTTATTGATGCTCCTGTTACTATGTTTTCTGATAGCCAAGCAGCTATTGACTGGTTGAATAATGGTAAATCTTCTAACAAAACCAGGCATGTAAACCTGAAATTTCATTTTGTGAGAGATATGATTAAAGATAAAATTTTAAAAACTGTTTATAAGAATACTAATAATGATAATATTTCTGATTTTTTAACTAAAGCTGTAACTTTTGAGAAGTTAATTTTTTCTTTGGAAAAAATAAGTTTAATTTGAAATTTATGTTAAGAGAATTAATATTTTTTATGTGTATGTTGTTATATGTGTTAAAAAGTAAAATCCTTCTCGCAGGGGGAGATTGTTGTCATTCCCTGGGAAGGATAGCTACGAAGTCTTTTTCTTTTTATACCGCCAGATGGCGTTCTTTTTAAATTTGTATGTGTTTGTTTGCTTTTTGTTAATAAACTTTTACTTTCTGTCTGAATCTCGATCCACGGACTACAAAAATAGTAACTTGCGTATGTATTTTTTGTGTTATTAACTGTTACTGAACTTTGCATGAAAACTTTCAAAAAGGCATTTAATGTCTGCTTGGATATTGTGATTTTTTTTTAAATAAAATAAAATTATTTTGCTATGAAATAGATGTAATGTTTATCCTGTTTCTTTAAAATGTAATGTTTATCTTGTTTTGAATGAAATATTTTTTCTTTCTTTTGAAAAATGGTTCTATTCGAACACTTTTTCGGAATACAGTCTTAAATCTTCAAACGCGTTTTTTTTTTTTCTAAATTTTTCTTCTTTTTACACAAAACGCAATGTTGACGACTTACACTCTGCCACATTCGTTTTGTGAACACTATTGATGATGTTAATTGGCATATATAAAATAGCAACACTCACGTGCATTGACTGCAGAAAGTGACACGAGAATTGGAGATGGAGAAACTTGTCCAGCAGCTACTATTTGAGGAGCCTGTAAGGAAAATGAAAATTTCTAATTTACTGCTCTCAAAAGCATTCATTTATGACTAAACATATTTAATACAGCCAAATAGTATATTTTGTAATTGATAGTAAACACTTTGAGGGCTATTTTTTCTAGAAATGTGTTAAGTTTAAAATATTGTCTGGATTGATATTGATTTATAAAAAAAAAATCCATTCAGCATAAAATTTAAATAACACTTGAAATTAGATTTTTTTTTAAAGTAATTTTTTTTAATTGGAAATTTTACCTACTATAAAGAATTAACCAAGAAACCAAGCTTACAAATTGAACCTAGAATGAATTAAACTAAATTTATAAATGCTAGGTTTATAACTACAGATGAATTTGATGAGAGATGATTAAAAGATCGAGGCAGAAGAGAAAATAGTTTCAAAAACTACCTCATAATGCTAACTAGCTTCCTCTCGTTAAAATCTACTTTTTAAGAACATAATTCTTCGATTGTCTATAGTTCTTCTATTTCTTCTATGTTTTTAAGAAATTATAAAAGCTATAAGTAAGTCCAAATTCAAACCTTTGGTGAAAAATTTCTCCCACTCTACATTCAAAAACTACGAAAATGTGTGGGAAGTATATTTCACATGGCCTTATAAAGGAGTTAATCGGCTTATAAATGGTTAATCGGCTTATAAATGGTTAATCGGCTTATCAATGGTTAATCAGCTTATCAATGGTTAACCAGCTTATAAAGGGTTTAGTAAATATTTATAGAAATAAATATTTACTAAAACTTATTTTTTGCAGGGAATTTTCTTAAGAAAAACGAATTTTATACTTGAATGCAAATCACTTTCAATTCACTTAAAAAAGACGGAGAAAGTAAAATTACCAGATTTTTGACCATTCTCCTGATATTGGGAATATATTTTTCATATGGCGTCAGCTCCTAAATTTTGGGGATCAAAAATCCGCCAAAAGAAAGTCATGTTTATTCAGAGAAAGCAATTTTTGTGTATGATTTCATATTTTAAAATATTATTTACGCAAATTAATAAACATATTTGAAATCATCCCTCGAACCATTATGATTGAGTCCTAAAATCTGATAATTGGGGAAAGAAAGTTATTCTTTTCACTCAGTGCTTTGTGCTCATAAAATATTTAAGATTATTAAGAAGCTTGCGTAAACTCTCAATGAGACTAATTTTTGATTAAACTATTCTACTGTTGAAATAATTCAAAAGTAGTTTAAGATAAATTAAATACAATCTTGTTCTTCTCTCTCAAAGTTATTCGAATGTTGAAATTGCGGATCTACTTTTTTCCAGTTTCATTAGTTTTATAGGCAAATAATACTTCAATGCAAATTTTTCAGAATATTTCCGAACTAAAATAAGTTTTGTTAAGCAAATAGTTCGCTCAATGGTCAAGTAATCCGAAACCAGTTCCCGATGTTGCAATAAGGACAGCAAACTAGATCAGCTAAGTGTAGTTAATGGGAACAATCAGGTCGAACAGAGTCGCGATGGCTCAGGAGCGCTCGCCTTCCAATGAGGTGAACCGAGTTTCGATCCTGGCTGGTCGATTCGAATTCCGCATCCAGCTTGCACCGACCACAGTGCTGATGTGAAATATCCTCAGTGGTAGACGGATCATGGGTTAGAGTCCCTTTGTCATCAGGCTAACAGTGGGAGGTTCTTGTGGTCTTCCTCTCCAAGTAACGCAAAGTTCCATCAAAAAGCCTTCCACGAAGGCAAATTTCTCATAATACTTGATCCCTAGTCTTCTGGATTGGATTCAAAATTACAAGGCTAAGGAGTTGAACATTAGTAGTCGTTCCCTGGATGCTTCCTTAGTTATAAACAACTCAAAGATATCGATCGGTCAGAGATGGAAAACTGAAACTACTGATTAAAACCTACAAAAAACATGCTAAACAGAATAGAAAATAATAAAAGTTAGAAGAATGAACTCACGTTTTCAGATGATGCTTCGCTCAACGAGCACAGCCTGCGGTATTGAGAAAGTCCGACTGGACGGATGCTAAAAGAAGAAAATTTAAACAAAATAAGTAAAATAGTTTCCAAATCATGAAATTTCAAAAATTGTGTTTTTAAATTTTCGTTCCTCAAAAACTGATTGATTTTTCCTACAAATAGGTATTTTGTAATTTTAAATTACCCAGTTAAAAATGGTGTCAAAATCTGTATGACTCACAACTCAATAATTTTCAACTTATACAACGTAATAAGTAATATTTCACATGGGATATATAGGGAAAAATAAATTTTATAATTGTATTTGCAAATACACATAAAATTAAATCAACATGAAAGATTCTACCGAAGTCGAAAATCCAAATATATTAATTAAGAGCAGAAAGACAAAATAATATTTTAACTGTTTGAAACTGTTAACTATTTAATAAATATTCACCAAAATATGTAATAAATTACAATATTTGACTATAAGTCCCATTTTACCCTATGAAGAACTGCGTAATTAAAGTCGAGTAAAAGCTTATTTACATTTCATGTTCTACAGATGAATCATCAGCAGCATCATCATCTTCATCATCAAGAGCATCATCATCTTCATCATCATCATCAGCAGCCTCATCATCCTCATCGTCATCCTGAAAGTAGAAAAATAAATAAATGCACAATCCTTCGAAGTAAACAAGTGGAAAACTATTTTAAAACCAAACGAAAAATTTTTTACTCACAATTAGGACTGGGCGATGTAAGAAATTTTAAATCGTGAAACACTGTCTGTTAGACAACGCGATATCGCGGTGTATCGCGAATCAGCATATGTGCAAAACTTTTCTATTAGAAATCTTTAAATCAATCAAAAATAGATAAAAGGAATAAATCTATTACGAAAAAAAGTTTTAATTCTAAAAAAATGTTTCCTCTGAAAATGTTTAATTCTAAAAAAAGCATTAAAAGCATTGTTTAATTTTTTTCAATCAAAATAATAAAGATGTCTTAAAGTAATAACAAGCACAAGCTTTATTTTAATCTTTTTTTAAATTAAAAATGACTTCAAATTTATTGGTTTAAAAATAATAATAAAACTGTAACAAAATATTTTACAATCATGCATTATAATTAATTGAAAAAAAAAACGAAAGTAAAAAACAAACCAAAGAAATCTTCGTTTAGTAAAAAAAAATTAAAATTATTTCTGAAAAAAAAACAAGGTGTTTTTGAATCCTTTTACCTTGTTTTATTTATTTACTTAAAATAATAAAGTTGTATTAACCAATGGTCAAATTCAATACTTAATAAAGTGTAAAAATAAATGTAAGTTTTTTATTTATGAAAGATTATTTTCTTTTTTGAAAATAAAATCGACTAAAGATTTATTTGCTTAAAAATGATGCTGACTATCTAGCAAATTATGAAAAAAACAAGTATTGAAAGAATTTTAAGAAAAATTAAAAGAAAATTTTTTAAAAAAATACTTTAATTACAATTGTTAAATTATCAAAACGAGTCAAAACATTTCTTAATTTTTTATTTAATGAATAAAAATTATTTGTTTTAACTAATAGCCAATTTTTTTAACAAAAGATAACGCAAAATTTGTTTTAATTTTCTCAAAAATTGAAGCAAATTAAGTAAATTTAGACTCAGCTTTATTTTTTTTCATAATTAAAAACGACTGAAGATTTATTGGTTTAAAAATAATCAAATTTTATCAAATAAATTTTAAAAAAAAAACTTTTTATAACAAAGCTAAATACAAATTACCCATTTTAAATTGTAACCCTTAAAATGAAAAACAATAATTAAAAAAATCAATGAAAAATCTTTTTCTTTTTTTGATTGAGTTCAGAACGAAAAGTAACAGTAGGTCTAGTAAAAATAATTGACAAGAATCGTTAAATTCCGACAGATAAAAAATCGGAAAAAGAACGGAGAAAAATGTAATGCTTTTACCATAAGGAAGTTATTCTTAATTTAAAAAGTTAGACACATTCTCATTCTCGGATTCCTTTCAAAAATTGTAAACAAAAAGTTTGTGTTCTCTAACATTTGAGACTTATTGTAATATTTAATTATTTCTTTTGTTATATTATAATGCTTTTATTTTTTAAAATTAAATATTGAACAAAGAGAAGATTTTTTCCATTGCAACTTTTATCGAAATGAGTGATTATGTTTTGCAATTGCATTTTCAAGTTTGTAAATTAGCTAAGTTGTGAAGTATTTGAAAGTTAAATGAAGATAAGTCAAATTCTCTTATGAATATAATCTTATGAAATTTAGATTATTGGTTTGATAGGTTACTTTTCTAATAATAATTATCTTATATTATTTGGTCCGGGCCTGACTGTAGCATGATCACCGAAGCACTCGCCAGAATTAATAGGAAAATTCCCAAGTTCACACCTGCATAAATGATAAAAAGCTCCTTTCTGCTTTTTTTTTTTCAGATTTATTGATTTGCTTTTTGTTCTCGAAAGTAATAGAAACAATAATAATTAATTCTCATTAAACAAAAAAAAAAGAGTTGTTATTAGGAAGTTAAATAAAGTAGTATAAAAAGGCAAGTGGCTTATGATACTTACAAGATCTGCTAGAGAGATGGATACTCTCCGTTGAGGAACAAAGGGAGGGGCATCTTCCTGGAATTCAGCCTAAAAAGTTTTTTTTAAGAAAATACATAAAAGATAATAATAAAAGCTGTATATATAGTGGTATTTATATTACTGCAATTATTTAATTACAATTCACTAAGACATGCTAACTCATATCTTGAGGTAACTTTTGATAGCCATTAGATTTTGATAGACAATGTTGACATTACCGGCAGCCGACGATTGGTGAATAACCAGATGTTATTTGAACACACCGACAGAAGCACCCGCTTCGATTTAAGTAAGCCTATTTCGATAGATGGTCTATTGGTGACATTGACCACCTCCACATGCTGTTACTACTCAATCTAGATCTCATGCAACGTAGGCCTGTATGCATTCGACTGCTAATGGCAACACAGAAGCGACCATGACCGTCGTGAACTTAATGGATCTCGCATGATGAGCACTCAAAATCCGGTGATCTTAATACAGCTCTCCCGGCTTCTCTCAAAACAGCAATGAATCAACTGGCGGTATCCATTCATCGAATTATCGGTAAATTCCTGGTGGGGGAGTGCTATAACTTGTCTACCACGACAATTATTTTACTCAAATTCGTTAATATATAAGACACGATAACTCGACTGTATGTCGGGGTACTTTTTCATAGAAGAAGGTTGAAGTTGGCCATATATTTCCCCCACATTAGCAATGTAGCGTATCCACCACCACTATTATTCATTTCACTAGTATAAAATACATGTTAGCTCGATATCATGTTGAGGTACCTTTTCTATGCCAGGATATCTTGACTCTATATCGGGGTACTTTTTCATATAAGAAGGTTGATGTTGGCCATACAACTTTGCCACATTAGTAATTGGCGTACCGCCATTTTCCAATTCTCTTGTATAAAATGCATGTTAACTCGATACTATGTTGAGGTACCTTTTTATAGATGAAGGATGACATTGTCTAATATCATCCTCAGAACAAGTCAATATTTATCATGTAGATCAATATGTAAATCAATATCAACTCAAGAAATATCTACCCCATTCTGTTCACTTTTTGCCAGTTTAAAATTAGGTAAATATTTGTATTCCTTTCAATACGAAAATTTTTTGCGAAATATGTAACAGACAACGAAAAAAAATCAAAACATTTCAGCCTAAGGAATTATGGGAATTGAGCCTTAATCAAATTTAAAAGCGGGAGTATTTTTCTAACCATTTCTTAAGAACAATTCAATCAACTTTACTTATTTACTTATTTTTGAATTTTTTTCAATTAAATTTCCTTAGATTAAAATGGCAGAAAAATACGTATACCTTACAATTCAAAATTTTTATTTCATTAATATTTCATGAATAAAAAAAAAAAACATAATTAAGAAAATTTAACGTGGGTGTTCGGTAAAATGAATTTTGCACAATTGCGTATAAAAATTTTTCAATTAACACTAAACATACCCAACACTTAATACATACCTACTTCTACCATAGCCATAACAAAATATTAAAAAAAATAATGTGCAATAATGAAAAGATAAAAAAAATTTATAAAAAACTCCTTTTTTAGGACGAATTTTAACTAGAAAACTTCCTTATTGGCACTACAGCCCAGGGTGTGCCTCAGCCTGTCGCACAATAATTCTCCAGGCAGCTCTTTCCCTGAATTTGGTCTTCCAATTGGAAATTTTTAAATCATTCCAGACACCATCCATCCACCTTTTCTTTAGTCTGCATCTCGCCCTATTGCAATGCAGGATCTTTACCACTCGAGGTAATCTGTCAATGTGACATGAAATACTCGGTGCTTTGGTGAATTTTACAATATTTCTATGCTTAATAAGAGCTTTCAGCTCATCATTAGTTCTGATTTATTAATAATTAATAGTTAGCTGTAATTGTATTGGGCCATAAATTTTACTTTTAAGGATATTTAGTTCAGAAATTAGTAAGTCTTTTTGTGTCACAGTTCAAATCTCGCAGGCCTATGTTACCACGGGACGGATGATTACTACGTAAATGTTTAGTTTAATTGCTCTTAGGATCAATTTTATTTCTTTTTTACGTATGCTGTTAAAAAAGTGCTTTGGTTCCCCCTTTCTGAATTCTAAGAAATTTCGTCTGAAATTGTATTTGAAGTGTTTATTACTGAGCCTAGATATGCAAGACTATCCACGGTAGCACATTTAAAATTATCAACATTAAGAAATTGATTCACTGTAGTTCCTCGTAATATTAGTTTTTCTTCTTCATAAATATTATTTTTTGTTCTTTAAGTAAAAGGTCGGCTAAGCTTGCTACTTCTATTAGTTTTTGTTGATGCAATTAAATCATTTATAATTTCCACCCAGTATTGTGTCATCAGCAGAGGCACAAATTAAGAGTTGTTTTACTGGTAATTAAGCCTCTGATATCTACTTTTCTAATATCGGATTCAAGTACTATATCATCAAAGGCACTAATTGGAATCGTTTTAGTGGTAATCAAGTCTCTGAAATACGATTTCTTAACGGCGGATTCAAGTATTAAATTAAAAAGTAGAGGCTATAATGAACACCCATATTGATGTCGAAAGTTTCTGAAAAATCATTCTGCGCAGGAAGGATGGCTTTAGATTCTATTTAATAAGATGCTTAGATCCAAATTGATTTGAAATTTTGTGTGAGGTTAATATACCTATCAGGGCCGAGGACAGGCGCACGTCCGCCTGTCCTCGGCGGTCAAAAATTCCTTGCGGACAACAAATTTCTCGAATCCAACGTCCGCGCGGACGGCCATTTTTCCGTCAATGTTCGTGATACACTTTCAATTTTTGTTATCTTACAAGAGTCTAGCGCCTCACTTCTAAAATGACCCTCTAATCTAGAAATACAGCAACATACTGTGCGTGGTGGAATTAATGTTTTCTGGGAGCACTGCAGCGATTGAAAGAGGCTTTTCAGCAATGAACTTACAAAAAAAAAACACATTACGTACTGGTCTTAAACAAGAGTTAAATGCAATTATGAACATCTACCTAAATGGAAAACCCCTTTCAGATTTCTGTGCAGAAGCCTCTGTAAACCATTGGCTTGATTGTGGAACTGGCAAACGTCATATTTGATTCATTTAAAAAAAGCAGTACCCTCGAATAAATTGACATTCCAGATAACTTGACCTTTGTCATTTAAATTATTTCCTAAAAAAATAAATTATTTCATAAAAGAAATACTAGGTTTTGCGGTTTTGCTATTAGTAACCTAGTATTTCTTTTATTACTGTATAATGTAATCCTAGTAACTACTAATTCATTGTGCAATTTATATAAATGTTAGTAATAAATAAGAGAAAATAATATTTTTATTTATTTAGAAGCTACGGGTTAGTTTCAAAGGAGGACGGGTACATTGTTGGACAAGCCGTCCTCGGGGACGGGTAAAATTTCTGAGTTTTTTCGAGCCCTGATACCTATCAAATTAAGCAAACTAATCCAAATTACTGAAGAGAAAATTTACTAATTAAATTTAATACTTATGCAGCGTTTTCCGCGGCTCATTTGTGGGGCGCGTCCAATGGACTGTGAACATTTATTAAAAAAGTTAAAAAAACAAACAAAAAAACTTACAGCTAGCCGTCTTCTTTCTTCTTCAATAGCTTCAAGGATTGCTGACCTTTGACCTCCAATTCCCTGATGTTGTTGAACATATTGCATGTGGATGCCGAAAGCACCCCTGAAAAGAGATCACATCATGTTTTGTTAAAATCCATGCTCAAGATTGTGACGTTTCAATAATAAATAAAATTTAAAAATATCATGCTCGAGTATTATAAAATTGAATAAAATTGAAGCAACTCTCAATAGGTGTGAAAAGTTTCAAGTCAAAACACAAATGGTCTCATTTTATACAAAAGATTAAAGCTCTTCAAATATGACAATCAGGGGTCTGTCCAGACATTTTGTGAAAGGTCCGTTTTTCGTGAAATTGTGAAAAAATTACTCGCATTCTTTCAACCAGGGTCCGCTTTTATGAATTTGTGCAAATAGGGTTCGTTATTGCAAAAAAAAACTTTTTCAAGGAGTTTTTAAATTGTAAAGATATACAAGATTATGCTCAACACTGTAAAATTATAATTAAAAAAATTAAATTTTAAAAAATAAACAACAATTGCTGCTTCTAAATTAGAGATGCAACATACAAATATTTGGTATTTAGCCTATACTGCTGAACGCAGAATAATAATTTCGGACGAATAATGGAAGAATCGTCTGCCGAAGACAAGACTTAATTCGTTTACATCTATCACTCTTGTTTTCTGCCCTGGAAAGGGTTTATTCGATTAACAAAATAACAATGAAGATAAACAAATTTGTGAAGGGTCCGATTAAAAGAAAAATCATTTTGTGAAGGGTTCGTTTTTAAGTTAAAATATTTTGTGAAGGATCCTTTAACGAACCCAAATTTCTTCTAAACAGACCCCTGACAATGGCACCTGAACTCCAAAAAATTTAAGTCTGAAAATAAAAAATCTCCAGAAAAATATTAACTTTTTAAGCTTATCACACTTTATAAGAGTTTTGAAGTAAATGTACAGTGCGAATCAGTTTTAAAAACAGAGATTTATGTCTGTTGAAAAGAGTTAATTTGAGCAATTAAGAATTTCAATATTTCCAGTATTAATAATAAATCAGTTGAATACTTACAGGTGGCGGTGCTCTCTCTTACTGTGCTTGATTTTTTGAGCCTCCTAAAAATTAAATTGAGATTATATTAGAAAATTATGTAAATAGATTATTTTTTACTGCTGTAAAAGAAAACGAAAATTAAACACACTGCTTTTGAGAAATTAAGTTAATTTTATTTATATTGCTATTCACGTGCGCTTGAATAAAATTTACCAGTTATTACAAAATTATTTTTGGTAGAATCACAGTGGAATAGATAGTAATCAATGTATATGTAGATGAAGGGGAAGAATGGTTTATGCACATGAAAGCTGATTCGAAGAAAAAAAACCAAACCTCAGCACGGCCCATCTTAAATTTGTAATAACTCTCGGAGAGAACCACTTTTCCGCGTTATAGATTTGAGTAAAAGAATGCTAGCCAGAGTTGTAAGCGAAACAATTCTTTCAAAGCCAACGATAATTTGGAAGCCTCTTTTTCAAATTAAATATAATTTAATAAATAACGCGAGGTTGTAAAGAATATTGCAAATAATAATAATAATGCTGTTTAAGAACTACATTTAAAACCATATAAAACTATATTGGTGCACTATATTTTGCAACCATTTTTCAAATAGTTGTAGAGTTTATAGATAAAAATTAATAAATTTGTGGAAAAAAAGAGCTAATAATATTTTGCATGAAAGTTTCAAAAATTTAGTTTTCTCACTGGCGTAAAGTTATTTAAAACTATTATAAACCATAACTACAAAAAAGGTATTCATCCCCTATTTCGTTGAAAATAAAAGCAAATTCAACACATTTTAAATTAAGAAACTTAAAATACACGAACAAACCAAAACAAAATTTAAAAAATATATCGAATAACTAAGTTTTCGTTTTAAATTTGCAGAAATGTCATGCAATTTTTTCTTAAAACTTATACATAGAAAAGTCTCAACTTTCAATTAGTTTTTTCTATTTCCATCTTTATTCAAAAAATACTTTTAATGTTGAGCGTCAGTTTTCATGATTTTAAGTGCATTTCTGTCGGTAAATTGAGATCCCTCAAGAGCCTTTGAGGTAATTAAACGCAGATCATTTGTTATGATTATTATTTTATATCAAATTGCATTCTGATTTACATGAAGGAAGTTTCATTCAAATTAAAGGAAGAGATAATTTTTAAGCCATCTCGAAAATACAAGAGATACTGCTATAACTCTTTCTTTTAAAATTCCTCAAACCATTATAAGTTCCCATAATTATTTTGCTTTATGGAGCAAGAAATAAAGGAATTTAAACGGAACATAAAAAATTTCTATACTGTGGAAACAATTCAAGTACCATTCTGATAGTGAGTGGTTTTATTAAAGAAAAGTATAATTTTGCTCTGACATTTCTATTTAGTTAAATGAGGTATTTATTGTATTCTATGGACAGTTGTGCTTTCATTAGAATTGAGGTTAAACATGATTCATTGGAAGTTACAGTTTAATATTTGCAAGAATTTTTATGTAAAAATGGGGCAATTTAGCCTTTTTTTAAAAACATTTTTTTGACTAGTAATTAACCAGTTCCCGGTCAGCAAAATGGACCAGCTAAGTTTTGATAATGAGAACATTCGCTTAGGATGCTTTCACAGAATAAAATTGGGATAATAAAAAAAAAATCTGAATTTCAATAATTAAATTAATAAAATTCGCATAATTAATCATCGAATATTTACGAATTTGGGATATTCTTTCCTGAACTCTAATGAGAGAATTATTATCTAATTTAATATCCATTTAGTTTCTGTAACTAACAGCTCTTGGTCTTTTTGAAAGATGTATTTCAAGGACAAAATTTCTAGGATCACTAAACAAACAGCATGTTTGAAGAGACATTGCATTCCGGTCGTTTACAAGGCAAGAAAAGATTTCAGGGCATTGTTTCCAATTTGTGTTGACTTATTTTTTAAAAGTCTGTCTTCACAATTTCCTTACAAATAAAAACAATTCTAAGATATCGATTTAATATAGAAAGTGACTTTGAAAGCAAAAACTCATTGAGACACTTAATTACAATTCTATAAACCGCTTTCCTGATCATTCCGAGTTAACTCGGGAATGTATATGTCACGGGCAATGTAAATAATTGGGCATTGTTTATAATGCCCGGGCAATTTAAAAAGTGCCCACAAGGATATGACAAAATGATAAATTATGTTGTAATTATTACATTGCCCGGTCATTATGTATAATGCTAAAAGTTAAGTGGGCAATTTGTGTCACACACAGCCACAGGGTGTCTTGGGATATTCATCCACTTTTAGATGCACCTGGATAATTTTTTTTTAATTTTTTCCCATACATGCACTGTATAAAGCTACTACTTCAATTACTCTTATCTGGCGCAGTTTTTATTATTATTTTTTTAATTTTAAAGGTTTCAGATTAAAATTGATTCAAACGCTTTGTTTAATTTTTTTTAAATATTTAAGCTATAGCGAAAGTGGCACTAGACCTAGTATATATTTCGGGCATTTACCAAAGGTCTAGTCATACTAGGTCTGGTTTAGTGCCATCGCCCGGTATACATTTGCCCGGTATACCCTACACTGAGGGTTTTTTAAGGTTCAGTGCCACTGCCCGGTATACATTTGCCCGGTATACCCTACACTGATGGTTTTTTAAGGTTCAGTGCCACTGCCCGTTATACATTTGCCCGGTATACTCTACACTGATGTTTTTTTAAGGTCAAGTGCCACTGCCCGATATACCCTACTCTGATATTTTTTTAAAGTCAAGTGCCATTGCCCGGTATATATTTGCCCGATACTCCAAACACTGATGTTTGTTCTAATCTATCGTCAGTAAGTATTAAAATATCGAATAAATGTAATTATATCCACGAATAAATTAGTATCAAATTGGATGTAATAAATATTTCGGACATTCACCAAAGCGACTAATTTGATTGTCAACATTCACCGGTGAACATTGGCCAGCCAGAATCACACCACACGCACGTGGTTGTCCCATTGCTGTCAATTAATCAAAGTGCCCAAAGAAATAATAGCGGTATTTATAATGACCGGGCAATGTGAGAAATTATTGTAAAGTAATTCAAATTTATCAAATTGCCCAATTTTAATGGTCATTATTCATAATAACTAAGCATTATGAATACTGACCAAAATAATTACATTGCCCGTAACATATATATTGCGAATATATATTATGCCGAGAAAACTCGGGCATAGCAGAATTTGTTAGTACGGTTTGTTTTCTCACGTTTTTTTCTCACATAAGAAAAAAAAAAGAAAAATAATAATCAGCTGTGATTTGATCTTTGTCAAAATTTTTTTTGGTGTTTTATTGTTGAACTAGGAGGCTTCGCCCCCTGCTCGCTGGCGCTCGCCAACTCCCGGAACTGCTTTCGCAGTTCATTTCGGATTGCTTCGCAATCCGATGCTCGCTTTGCTTGCGCATTGGATACGTTCCTTAACGCTTAGCTCTTGTATACTTTTTTGAACGCTGAAGTTTCGAAAACTTTAACTGTAGAAAATTCTAAACCCGTGCATTTCAATATTAATTTGAAATTGCAACAGTTTACATATTTTTCTTAATAATATAAATTCAGTTGTTGAGAAAAGTAAGTTTTGTTTTAAAGTCTCTCCCACCAGAGCTAAAACCATGTGTTGTAAAACAATATGAAATAGTACTGAAAGCATCGGCTTCGATGAAGATAATTTTGTGAGAATTTTTTTTGATAATTCGGTGAGAATTCACCCGATTAGACATATGATATGCTCACTACGTGCTCTTGCGCGCCGAAGCCTATCAAATAAAAATGAAAACTGTTGCCAACGCGAGAAAAGAAATATCATCGGTTTTATTGATACATACGTATTAGCGTTTTATATAATATAGATCGATAGATTATGGGACAGCACACGTCTTTGTTTCTATTGTGTTTACGATGGTTGCTGAATTTACAAAGAAAAAAAAATAGTAAAAAAAAATGACGTATTACTTCACTGGCGTTTGCCCCTTTTTTTTTAAAAAAAAACTATCATACAAAGATTAACTTTTTTTTCATTCGTCCTAGATAACTCGGAATAGATAGTAAATTAAATGCTTTTTACACATAAAAAAATTTAAATTTTAACTTAAGACTTGTGCATTAATTTTGTTTCTTTACATTTATTAATAAAATGAAGAAAAAAAAATATGTTGATTTTTGATTTTATTTTCAAAAAAATTTATAAGGGAAGGGGTTAAACAAAAGTGCAGAAAATATTAAAAGGGATCCATTACAATTCAGAAGAATGAACTCACTTCGTCCGAGTCTTCGGTGGATGAAGAACTTGACCTTTTGCGTTTTACCGAAGTACAACAAGGGCATCTCGGAAGAAGTGGCTCGCTAAAAGAACAAAAATATTAATATAAAAATCATGCATACCAATCAGTAGAGTAGCTTTAAAAGTGACCATGAAGTTTCAGAAGGCATAAAATTTCATTCGCCATTTTTTTAATAAAATAAACAAAGTGCATTTTTTTGTACAGATTTATATGCACACATGCTGCCAACAAACCTCTTACGATATCTAAACATCTTTAGACTAAAGATATTAAAGAACAATTAAAACTCTTCTATCTTGATGAAGGTAGAGATAAGTAACAGTTTTAAGGGATTTTGGAATATCAGACGGAAGATTATTTTTAAATGTAACTATGAATTTTCTTCCACTGAAATGACAAAGGACTTAACTTGAAATGAATAAAGTTTTAGAAAAATGTTGCAAGGAAGACGGAAAAAAAATATTATTTGAATTTTTATTTTTTTACTTAAAGCTAGTCATATCTGAACATGCAATTTGTGAGAAAATAATCAAAATTTTAAATACTTTTTTTGTGATTTTTTTTTTAAGTATTGACTATCCATTGTTGTAAAATTTTTTCTTCTTTGCCTCGATTTCTCTCTTACTTAATCGCAATTTAGTTGATTCCAAAAGTAATAAAATATTACCAGTTATAAAACTAAGCATTTTAGTGAAGTTTTTAAGAATAAAAAAAAAAACTTAACATAGCCGTTCTTTGTTGTATGCTTTATGTATATAATTGATAATTTTTTTTTTCTTATTCACTCAACTTTTACCTCTCGCTTACTTTTCTATTGACTAAAGTTGCATTTTAAGGGAATGTCAGACTAACGATCATTTTTGAAGATTAAATGGAATTTTCTTCCACTGAAATGGCAAGAATTCTCTTGAAATAAAGCATACAAAAGTGTACAAATCAGGCAGACGATTATTTGTGGGAGTATAGAAATGTCAAATACTTAGAAAAATATAAACTTTAGTTTATTAAACTTGACCTGTAGTTTTTATGCTTAATAGACTTATAAAATATATTTCGGAAATCAGCAATAAAAGCAAAAAAATACATTCATACTTTCTTGCATTAAAATAATAATCATAAATCTTACAATAATAATAATAATTATAAATGACTACTTACTCTAATCGTGATGGGCCTGCACCATCGTTTACAGCCCTCCTCACACCCCTCTTCTGAAAATTAAATTGAGCTTTTATTAGAAAATTATGCACATTTTTTAAATGGATTATTCTTCACTACTGAAAAAAGAAAACTAAAATTAATCATGTTTTTGAGAAATTAAGCAAATTTTATTCATTTGTTACACGTTGCAACCATATGTTGCTCTCCACTTGCACTTGAATAAAATTTACAAGTTATTATAAAATTATTTTGTTAGAATTAGTTGATTAAATATTATAACCGTAGTTGAACAACCGAGCCATTTGGGTTTACGACTACTAATATTTTACTCAGTAGCATTGTAATTTTGAATCCAATCCAGAAGACAAGGGAACACTTGGATCAAATATCGGGAGAAATTTTGCTTTGGGGAGGTTTTTTTTTATTGAACTAACCTGCATTTGTGTTACATAGGGAGGAAAACCACGATAACATTCCACGGTTAGCCTGACTGCAAGGGAAGTCCTGATCTTCTGAGCTACAACGGCTCGACTTGATTAATAATAAAAAATGGTTGCTTATTAAAAATAATTTCATGGAGATAATGGTGAACATTAAGCTGGAACATTTTCGTGGCTTTCATTTTCGTGTATCTCTAAATTTGATAATCTTGATTTCAATTTAATTTGGTTTAAATAAATTATTTATATCACTATTATAAATATTGTTTTACACTGATACTTAAATTGCGAGATACTTTGATTTTTGGGTTGAGTTAAAAATTGCAAAAAATATGAAGAGCATCTCGTTATATTCACAAAAATGATTGACTGTCTGTCGAAGAGGCTAAAAAAGGCAAGGGAACTCAAACCCATGATCCGTCTACCTCAGAGGATATTTTTCGTCAGCATTATGGTCGGTGAGAGGCGGGTGCGGGATTCAAACCCGATTCACCTCAGTGGAAGGCAAATGCTCCATCCCATGAGCCACTACGGCTGTAACTGTAATTTATTAAATAATAATAATAATAAACAAGGTGAGGAATGAACGAAAATAATGGAAATACTTATCGAAAAATTCCCTAAAACAGGGGTGGCGAACCTTTGTACACCAACGTGTCATTTTTTTCTAAAAAATTGTTTAATTTGGTCAAACAGTTTTGACTTCGTGATTATTGGGAAAATAATAACACTAAATACTATCAACTCTAAACTCTTCATTTACTATGAAAAAGAATACATTTAGCAATGTCTCAGTTATACGCGTAATTCAACTTAAAGTAACATCAGTGTGACCTCTGTTGTTGCAGATTAGATGACAAATAACTTATATTAGGTTGTAAGATGTTATTTTAAGCAGGTCTGTTGATTTCTTTTTTGCTAGTTATTTAGTGTTAGCTTGTTTTTTATGTTAATTGTTTTTTGGCATTAATTCGTAATTTTTTGTTAATAATTGTTTATTTTTTTATGTTTGTTTTTGTGAATTTTAATTTAATTGGTAAATTGCTTCACAGTGAACTTCGTGATCGGTGGCGTGCCCAAAATATTATGTGGCGTGCCATTGGTTCGCCATCCCTGCTAAAAAGATATCGAGTTATAAGAAAAAACTTTTAATTTTCACCCTCCCCTATTCACCCACCCGAGAGACATTATCTCCACTTGTTTACCGCAGCAACTCAAATCTGGAAGAAAAAATATTCCCTGTGTTTTCCAGTACATATTATACACAATATATTAAGAGGAATTACAGTGTGAGCTATATTGGGTTAACTATAAAAGTTTCAATTGCTGAAAAAAAACAGATGAACATATTTAAATAATGCTATAGTGAGTGAAATAGTTTAGTATAGCTGAAATATCACGGTTAAATATCCCATAGATTACGCTTTGAGTAGTCGTCATTTTTTAAGAGACAATATTCCCTGTATATTCCCAGTTTGTAAAGAAGGAAAAAAAATCTAAATTCCCAGTTATTTGAGGTGATTTTTAAATTTCCTGTATTTTTCAGGTTCGAGTGACAACCCTGGTAACCTGATAATACTTTTGTAACACACAATTTTTACAGAACCCTCGAATAAATAAATAAAAATTTACGATTATTTTTTCCTATTTAATTTATTTACTTTTAAAGGTCAAAAGAAATATTCAGTTGGGCACTTTAAACAGCGCGACATCAAAACATCGACCATGAATGAAACAACAAAAGAGCCCTTCAATCTTATCTTCCATTTCAAATATTGCAATTTTCTCTGCAACAGTTCTGTCTTATTGAGTCCCTTTCTTTCGAGGAACCTATTTTTTTTCTAGATTCCTAGGCGACGACGGGGCAACAGGATCAGCAAAAATAGTGGGATCATCCGTTTCACAGGGTTGCCACAGTAAAAAATGAACAAAAATAGTTGCTTTTAGTAGCCTCAAGCATGAAAATAGTTGCCTAAAACTATGAAAATAGTTGCCTGAACTGGAACAGAAATTTATCAAAAATAGTAGCCAAATAACTATCGCTTATTATAGCTTAATTCTCAAATACTATTATTTGGGTGATGTCAGAAATTTTAAATCATGATACATCGACAGTTAGACATCAAGATGTAGTAATGTATCGCAATTTAGTATATGTTCAAAAATTACCTATGGGAAATCGTTAAATCTATCCAAAAAAAATAAAAAGGAATAAATCTAGTGCAAAAGAAAATATTAATTCTAAACATATTCTACTATGACATCAATATCATTGCTTAATTTTTTCAATTAAATTAATAAAGAAGTCAAAGTAAAAGCAAACCCAAGCTTTATTTCATTTTTCGTAAATTAAAAATTATTTAAGATTTATTGGTTTAAAAATAATAACAGTGTAACAAATTATTTTACATACCTGCATTAAAAATTAACTGAAGAAAACAAACGAAAGTGGAAAACATACCAAAGAAATGTTCACTTCAGAAATTTTTTTTTAAAACTATTTGTTGAATAAAAAATATGTTTTTGAAACTTCGTTAGACCCTTTTTTATTAACTTATTTAAAATAATAAAAAGTAGTATTAACTAATGGTCAAATTCTGTACTTAATAAATATAAAAATATTTGCACTTATTTATTATTATTTTCATTTTTAAAAACAAAATCGACTAAAGATTTATTTGTTTAAAAATGATACAGACTATCAAACAAATTATAAAACCAACAAGCATTGAAAGAATTTTAATAAAAGCTTTAAAAAAATACTTTAAGTACTAATGTTAAATTATTAATGTTAAATTACGTCAAAACATTACTAAACTTTTTATTTAATTAAAAAAATAATTGTTTTAACTAATAGCGAAATTTTTTTAAAACTTTGTTTTCATTTTTTTCAAAAATAAAAGCAAATTAAATAAAGGTAAGCTCTGTTTTAATTTTGTTATAATTAAAAACGACTGAGCATTTATTGGTTGAAAAACAATCAAATTTTTATAATTAACTACATTCAATAAATTTTAAAAAACTAACTTTTTATGATAAAGTTAAATACAAAATACCCCTATTAAATTGTATCGCTTAAAATAAAAGACAATAATTGAAAAAACACAATGATTTGATCGATTGAGTTCAGAACGAAAATTTAAGATAACAGCAATTGACAAGAATCGTTTACCCAGACAGAAAAAAAATGGTATGAAATAATGCAGAACGAAACGATCGCTGCAAAAGTCTCACTGAAAATAATTTACAAGAAACCCGACAATTATTTCCGACGAAATAAAATGCACAACGATTGCAAAATGACTTAAGTCCCATTGAAAATAATCTTCAAAAAACGCAAATTTCCAAAGACAAAAATGTACATAAAGAAACCATGCATTGCGTTCGATATTACAACGATGATCCTCGCACGAAACCGGGAGTTCTGATTCAATTCGCTCTTCGTCATTCAACATCACAAAACTAACATCATCTTAATAGCAAAACGCTATCTACATCTCTTCAGCTAGACGAAATCAAAATCGTCTTCGTTAGTGTGGCAACAGAGTTAGCCTAGTCAAGGATCCTTGTATATTAAATCTTTAAACCGCGATTGTAATCTAATTAAGGCGGCTTAAATCAGATTTCTAATGCATCGCCTAAAACGAAAGTCACTACATCGGCCTACTGATATATGCGTTAAATCGATATTTCGCGATACATCGATTTATCGCCCAGTCCGAACTATGCTCCAATTAAAAAAAGTTTTGTACAAATATAAAAGGTATACATATTAGAAAATAGGTACCTAAATAAAAGTCGAATTACAATAAAATATGAATGTTAATGGAAGGAAAAAACAATTAAAAATAACAAAACTGCCCCTCAGAGAGAACATATAACAAGTACTTTATTAAATCCAACGGAAATTTAAATTTTTGGGTCTTTGGACATAAATGATTGTATAAAAGTTTGCTTTCTTTTATTAACGTTCTGAAAAGTAACGATCATTTTTGCGAAAAAACTTCGCCAAGAGTAAAAAAAGTCTCCTAATAGTCGCCTATTCCTGAAAATAGTTGCTTTCTTAGCCTTTTCAGGCAAAAAAAGTCACCATAGTCGCCTAAGGCTGAAAATAGTAGCAAATAGTTATATTTTAGTAGCCTGTGGCAACCCTGGTTTCATCATCTTTTTTTTTCTCCAGCCGAGAAACATTAGAACCTTTCGTGTTTAGTTATCGTGATTAATTCGAAGAGGAAAAAAGACATTTCTTCCCATCTTGCTTCATTTCCACTTATTGGAAAGAAATAATTCCAAATTTGCCCTCCTAACCTATTAACCAGGGAGGATGCATCCCAAATTTAATTTATTCATACGCTAATGAAAAAAGGGAAATAATCACGTGTTGGCAGAAATTTGCCTTCGCGGAAGACGTTTTGGTGGAACTAGCCCGATTACATGGAGAAGAAAACTTCCAACGGTTAGCCTGACAGCAAGGAAACCAAGATTCGTCTACCAATGAGGATATTTTACGTCAGCACTGTGGTCGGTTCAGGTCGGATGCAGAATTCGTATAGACCAGCAGCTGCTGGGATTCAAACCTGATTTACTTCATTATAAGGCTCTATCCCAAGAGCCATCATGGCTCAGTTAATTAAATAGTAATTATCAACTTAACTGTAGATCGTAGGAGAAAAACCATTGAAAGGGATTAATTCGAAGAAAAACCAAACCTCGACACAGTAGCAAAACCACGACGTTATGAATTTGTCTAACTTGGGAAATTTTTGTGAAAAACGGGCATTAACTATCATCTTTATATTGGATAGTGTTGTAAGAGAAATAATTCTTTTGAATTGTAATAGGAAAATATAATGTGAGGTGAACGAATGACAAATTTTCAATAATTGCAGTTTCATACTGTAATTTTTCCAATCACAGTTTGGTATCTTTATGTATTACAGTCGAGGCCCGTGTAGCGAAAAAAGGAGACGATAACTTAAGAGCATCTCTTCAAATTCTTAAAATCAGCTTTATATATGTTAAGAGTTTTATGTTAATTTTATACTAAACTTAATTTTACTTACAGCTACTTTTCTTTAAGAAAATTTATAAAAATGGTCATTGTAAAATACAACAAAAAAAGAGGAAAAAGGACAGCTGTTTGAATTAAACTTCAATACAATACGTATTTTTAAACACTTGCAAAATAACGTAGAGTTATTTATAAAAATAATGAATTTGAGCAACAAGAAAAACTTATCGAATACTTTGCATGAAAGCTTTAAGAACAATCAGGTCAGACAGAGCCGCGATGGCTTTTTGATTTCCTTTCCCAATCCAGGAGTTCCCTTGTCCTCTGGATTGAGTTCAAAATTACAAAGCTACGGAGTTGAAAATTAGTAGTCGGATAGATGGGGGCGAGCAGGGGTTAAGCTTTGATTAATAATCGTGAACTCAATATCGGGTCGGCTGTTCAACGACGGTCATAAAATAAAAAAAAAATCTAGACGAAAAATACCCATGTAATAAATGGTGACTGGTGCACGTTGAATCTGTTGAGTCACAAAGTCCTCCATGTTCCCATAACAAATGATACCTTTGAGGTTACTTATCCAGGAATTTCTTTGTCATCTGGATTGGTTCAAAATTACATGGCTACGAAGTTGAACATTAATCGTAACCCCGAAATTGGGTCGACTGCTCAACGACGGTTATAAAAAAAAATTAAAAAAAACCTGCCGAAGACTAGTAAATGGTGACTGATGCACGTTAAATATGTCGAGTCACAAAGTCTTCAGTAATAAACAACTCCAAGATATCGATCGATCAGAGATGGAAAACTGAAACTACTGATTAAAACCTACTTAAAAGTGCTAAACAGAACAGAACATAATAAAAGTGATCAGTTAGAAGAATGAACTCACTTTTGCAGAGGACGTTTCATCATCGCTGGAGGAACACAGTCGGCGGCGTTTGATGTTAAGTCCGACTGGACGGATGCTAGAAGAAGAAAATTTAAACACAATAAGTAAAATAGTTTCCAAGTTGCGAAATTTCAAAAATGGCGTTTTTAAACTTACATTCCTCAAAAACTGATTGATTTTTCCTACAAATAGGTATTTTGTAATTTAAAATTACCCAGTTAAAAATGGTGTCAAAATCTGTATGACTCACAGCTTAATATTTTAAGATTAATACAGCATAATAAATAATATTTTGCATGGTATATGTTAAGAAAAATAAATTTTATTGCAAATACACATAAAATTAAATCAGCATAAAAGATTCTACCGAATTCGAAAATACAAATATATTAATTAAAAGCAGCAAAATAATTGTTTAACTGTTTGAAACTGTTAACTATTTAATAAATATTCACCAAAAATATATAATAAGTCATAATATTTGACTATAAGTCACATTTTACCCTATGAAGAACTGCGCAGGGGTCTGTCTTGACATTTTGAGAAAGATCCGTTTTTATAAAATTGTGAAAAAATTACTCGTAATTTGTAAATATAAAATAAACGTTAAGTCACATTCTTTCAACCAGGGTCCGCTTTTGTGAATTTGTGCAAATAGGGCCCGTTATTGCAAAAAAACTTTTTCAAGGAGTTTTTAAATTGTAAAGATATACAAGATTATGCTCAACACTGTAAAATTATAATTAAAAAAATTAAATTTTAAAAAATAAACAGCAATTGCAACTACTAAATTAGCGATGCAACATATAAATATTGGTATTTAGCCTATACTGCTGAACGCAGAATATTCATTTCGGACGAATAAAGGAAGAAGCGTCTGCCGAAGACAAAATTTAGTTCGTTTACATATGTCTTTCTCCCCCCACCCCTTCCTGGGTAGGGTTTATTCGATTAACATAACTATAATGAAGATAAACAAATTTGTGAAGGGTCCGATTAAAAGATTAATTTTTTTGTGAAGGGCCCGTTTTTAAGTTAAAATATTTTGTGAAGGGTCCGTTTTTATAAAAAGATATTTTGTGAAGATTCCGTTAACGGACCCAAATTTCTTCTAAACAGACCCCTGCTGCGTAATTAAAGTCGAGTAAAAGCTTACTTACTTCTGTTCCTCAGCAGAAGAATCATCATTTTCCTGAAAGTAAGAAGAAAAATAAATAAATGCACAATCCTTTAAAGTAAAAGAGTCGAAAACTATTTTAAAACCAAACGAAAAAATTTTTACTCACGATTTTAAGATTCATTTTCTTATAAATTTAGGCGTTTATCTTTTACGTTTTAGAAGATGGGAAATTTGCCTGATTAATTTTTTTTACTATTAGTAAATAAAATAATAAAAAATTATTTTTTTGAAATAATTTTTTACATGGAACTATCGAAAACGAATTTCATAAGTCAGAAAAAAAAATTTTAAAAATAAAAAATTATATTTTTTTTTTGTTAACTCCCGTATCATGACATATTAGGCAAAAAGAGAAATGGATATAGTATTTCCGTATCGTGATCTGACGCATCAACTACAATCGCTATAATCGATAAATTGATTTTAAACTTGTAAATTTAAAAAAAAACACGTATATGTTTTCCTGGTGGTGGCTACGAGTTATACATTTCGAGTTGGAATTTTTTTCTGTTCTTGCGGGCCGCTGCCCGGAAGTTGCGAAGGCTTGCCGTTATTCTGACACTTAATCACGATGTGGAAATTTCCCTAGCAAAATTATCATTTTGGTGTCTTCCTACCCTTATCTTGACTACACTATTGAAAATTTGTTCTGATGTTGGCAATTTCCGGAGCCCTCATATTTTCAGGGTTTAGAACCAAACTAACGCGTACAGCTATTCCTGTTTCATTTTTTATATTATAACCGTCGTTGAACAGCCGCTCCAAATTTTTGGGTTTACGACAAATGTTCAACTCCGTAGCAATTTTTTTAATATTGAACCCAATCAAGAAGAAAAGGGAACTCCTGGATCAAGTATTGGGAGAAATTTGCCTTCGTGGAGGACTTTTTGATGGAACTAACCCGCACTTGCGTTACCTAGAGAGGAAGACCACAAGTACCTCCCACGGCTAGCCTGATCATCTACCCAGGGCTTAAGACAATAGAACGGCTGGTTCACTCCTTTAAAGAAACTATCGCCGCGCCAATTCTCCTATTTTCTCTAGTGACGTCACTTTGGCTCAAAACTCGCACTTTTACTTCAAGAACAGAGCGTTCGGCTTTACTAGCTCTAACTAATATTGGAGCATTTCTTTTTGTGACATATTCTAAGACATTTGTTATTTTCTATAATGACTTTCCTCAGTTTTTACCGTGAATTTACAAAATTTTAAAACTATTAACGAAATGCCAGTTTGCGCGATTGCAACTTGCAAAAATTTTGATAGAAAAACAAAAGAAAAAAATATAATTTTCATCGTGTTCCCTAAAGTAAATGAATAACTATGTAAAGAATGGATTCCGAAATGACACAGTTAATATATAACGGCAATACGTTTTTTCTATCGTTAAGAACTTTTATAAAAATTCGTTATCTAAATAGAAACCGCCTCGTTACTTCAAAAAGAAAGGCATATGAAAAAAATTGAAAAATGGATAAAGTCGAAGAAAATTAAAACGTAAGTAAAAAGTATAAATAAAATATATAGTGTACAGTTGAAATTCTCCTAATTTCATAACTTATTTTTCTAATGTAGTTATTCTAAATATTTATGATTCTTTTAAAAATTATATTCTCTTGAATTTAAATATCTATAAATTATATCATCTTAAATTTAAATATCTATAAACAATTGCAAAATTTCTAATGTCATTATGAACCTAAATTATTATTTTGTTTCAATAATTAGCGTTTAAGGTTGATGTTTCTTAATGATTAAGTATGAACAAATTACTATTAACGGCATATTTTAAAATCGGGGATTCTAAATTTAACTCAACATATTGTTATGAAAGAATATGCAGATAAAAAAGTGTCGATAAATGCTTTCATTTTTCTTAATAATTAAAGTTAAAACAGAACTTTTTAAAATAAAGTATTTGTAGTGTCATTTTCGCCAACTAGTAAAATATTTTTATAAGATTAAAATGGTATTTTTTTAATATAATGGCCAAGAAAGTTTTTTTAAACTATGTTTATGAATGGAAATAATGTGTTAATTACGTAAAGTTTGAAAGCTAATAACCAGAAAAAGTCTAACTTATTTTTACAAAGAGAAAGACGCAAAGTTATCATAATATCTTTGCGTGCGATCTTCCGAGATCTGTGAACACAGTGACGTCATGAGGAGGGAAATCATAGCTTCAGCTCTAGGAGCGGAGTGAACTAGCCCTTCTATTCTCTTTAGCCCTGCGATCTACCACTGAGGATATTTCACGTCAGCACTGTGGTCGGTGCAAGCAGGAATTCGTATGCCACCCATCGCTGGGATCGAACCCTGGTCTACTGGATCCAGTAGTCTACTGAAAAATCCAGTAGAGTTGGCTGCTACGAGCAAATTTTTTGAAAACTTATGAACTCTAAATGTGTGAAGTGAAACTGTTTTAAGGCTCTTAAAAAGTAGCAAATTTTTCATTTTCAAATTTTTATCAGACATATTTTTAGGATTTAATTCAACAGTAGTATAAAAAACACTGAAAACAAAATTATGTCAATTATTTTAATAAAAACAAACCACAACTTACCCTTGCCCGCTTTTGGGGCACAATCTTCTTTGCTCTTGCCATTTTTTAATACAGCAACTAAAAAAAAATAACATTCAATTTAAATTTCATTCACCTAACATCATTTAAGAGTTCAAATAATCAGGAAGCTCATAAATGATTTCTTTTTAACACTAGTCTTACGGGATGCATCATTTTGACTCATTTCGAATTTTATAAGGAAAATTACAAAACCAGTTTGAATTTTTTTTTAATCTCCTGCAATGACTTTTATCCATTGATCGAGGTAAATATAAATATTGAAGTCTATTTTCCTCAAAAGCATTGAAATATTGAAATTCTCTTCGTGGTATAGGGGAGAGTGGGGTCAATTGTAACAGGGTACGATTGTAACAGAGCAAATATTTCGAGTGTCGGGTTCTAGATTTGGTTCCTAGGTGGCGAACAAGGTGTACTTAATAAATCTACATGTACACCCCTGCTGGCAACCATTTTTATGTACTTTTGAAAGAGTTACACCACAAAAGATATTTTCACGCTATGTAAGTACTTTTTTTGGTATTAGAATATTATATTGTAACAAAGTAATTTTGTTTAAACAAATAAAAATTATTAACCGAATATGTAAGTGGACACCTTAATTAACATTTTGAAAAAAAAAGATTAGTTTTGTTAATTAACTAGCATTTTAACAAATGAAGCTGAAATGGCGTCTTGGGGACAATTGTAACAATAAGTAAAGGGACGATTGTAACAGCTGAAAATAAATAATTTTATGTTTACAAACCATTACTTAACTCTTTAAGAACCACCAATAGTTTCCTATATCATTTATATTATGTTGCATGTGCATTATTTCATTTGTCACCTTTCACAGCATAAATTAAAATTTTTAACCCCTTAAAGTTTAACCCTTTAGGACTCTGCTCATCATTATTTTGACTCCTAAAATATCATTACTATTTTGATCAATAAAAAAATATATCACAACTATGATAATTAACTATGTTTTAGTTGAATTTATGAACTGTTACAATTGACCCCGTAAGTGGGGACAATTGTAACAAGTGTACGACTGTCAAAAATTGTTAATAACTGATATAATAACATTTAAAATAAGGTATTTATTTATTTTTTCTAGTAGAGGATAGTCTACTTTACTCGTCTGTCAATTAATACTAATAATATATTGGAATTTTTGTCAGTTAAAAATAGTTAAGTAAAAAATGATACAATTGACCCCACTCTCCCCTACCTATCTCTATGGATATGCGTCAATTTGACGCGATCGTAATTTAGACAAAAGTTTGAGTAAACATCACACCAATAATAAATAGGAATGTACCGACAATACTTCGACCCGTTATCCGATATCGTTATCTCAAATGAAACATGAAAAAACATACCCCAGGAACAAAATCATATTACAATGCGTCGACGTAGTAGACCAAGTGCCTCGCAAATATACCACCAAATCAGCATCTTTTCGATGGCCTCTCCAGGTGTTCAGCATTTTAGATTTAGCGGTAATAAACGAATGGATCTTACACACAGAGTGTACTGGGTCAAAATTATCCAGAAAGGATTTTATATTTCAGTTGGCCAAGGAACTTGCAAAAGGAGAAAAGAAAAAATACACAAAAACAAAGATTATAATCACCCACCATCTAGTACGTTGAGAGAAGGCAAGCCAAATTGGCTTTTCCAAAAGAAACAGGAGCAATAACACATGTCAAAAGGTTGTTTGCGGAAAGTGTACAAACAAAATTGAGGTATTTGTGTAAAAGATGCGTGAAATAAATGTATAATATTGAAATAATGTATAATAAAATTATTGAATAATAAAAACTTTCCCTAAATATATATCTCAAATTTCAATTTTTTTTTCTTTACATTGCTTTCTAAGTGCTATTATATGTATTCGTTCATGCGTGAAATTGACACGTGTTCGTAGAGATAGGTATATAAGAAACGTCCGTAAACCTAGTGTAAACGATGCTTGCGAGTTTTTTAAATTTTATACAACGATAGTTTCCCTTATAATTTAGAGGTTTTTTAATTCCTTTTTTATAAACTCGTTTTACTGTCTTTGATGATGAAATCGAGAAAGCAACTCTGCTTTCTGACTAGCTAGAGTAGAAAGATTATCAATCCAAATAATATCCATAGGAGTAACTAGACATTTTATTAAGGTAGAGTTATGAACGCTTTCACAGTTTTATGAGACTTCAAGTAGTTAAGACTTTTTAGAAATCTGATTTAACTTTATTGTACCTCATGTAAGTTTGAGTCAGGAATCATATTATGTGGATAATTCCTAATATATATATATTCCATTTAGGATCAGTCTTTCTGGTAGGGAAAATCTTGCAAAAATCCGAAAATGTCTCTATTTAGGGAATAGAGGGAAATCTTAGAAATTACTATTGGTTAATGAGCTTGCTCGAGTGATTCCCACGGCTTAATAGGGAAAAAAGTCTACTTAAATTTATGCATAGTTGGGCCAAAAATAGAATTAGAAACAGGATGTAGCTATTAAAAGTGTGAGAAAGCAATTCAATTTGAATAATTAATTAGTAATAAAAATAGGAGTTGTTTTATAGCGAAGCATGATTTTTACAAATTTTTTTAAAGTATCCTCATTATATTTTATGTGTGTATTTCAAAAAGTAATTTTCACTTATTACCTAAATAAGGAAAAAAAATTTCATAAATATTAATTAAAGACATGCTATGAGACAATTTCAGTGCACACATTTTTTTTTTCAAAAGAAAGTAAGCTGAAAAAAAAAACTACTTTTTATAAACAGCTTAAAAAATTCTTTCTATATTTTATGCTGAAAATTAATGGAAAATGAACATTAAGAGGTAAATTTTTTACAAAAAGACACAGGTATTTACATAAAAAAATATTTTTAATCACTTAAGAAATTTATTAATATACCTCTATGAGAAAGAAAAAGAATATTATGAAAATTTAACTATTTGCGAATAATCCTAACAATGTTAATATTTGTAATAGCAATCAGAATTAACCTATAAACACAAATAATTTTTCCGTGTAATTATTATTTTAACGGTTAATCATTTTTTCTTAAAAATGGAATGTGTATAAGGAAATAAATGTTTTTCATGAGATGATGACTTATTTTTTTCAACAAAAAAAAAAGAGGGATCAAAATTGCCTCATTTTTTATAAGGAGCTTAGGGAATCCCGCTATGAATATTCAGTGAACTTATAATAAAATAAGGTGGATTAAAAGTAATTTTTGTAACAGGTTGCGTAGCCAAATCTTTCACACAAAAAGTAAGCACATTTTAAGTACTTTTTAAGCGCTAAAAAATATTTTAAAGCACTTATTATGATATTCTCGCATTTCGTGTGAGGGGGCACACAAATTATATCCTTCTTCGCATTTTGTAAATAATTATCACACTAAAAATTATAATTAAAATTTATGAAATCCGTAGTAGTAATTGCCGAACAAAAAAGATCGACGACGAAATGGCGCGAATCCTCAAAAGCGTGTTTCGTTTCGAGATTACGTTGTTGTAATAAATTATATCGCATGAAAAATATCGGATATAAAAACTATGGAGATCACAATAACTGCCAAAAACTCGATAGAATTATTGCCTAAATACTCAAATGCACGATTCGAATTTTCCATATTGTTCGAAATATATCGGAATATTTCAAATCCACGTGAAAATCAATATCAATAACTGCCGACAATACAATCGAAACATTAAATTGATTTACAATACTATCGTCGTAAATTGAGAGTGTCAAAAAGTGATTATCTAAATTAATCATTCAAATACTCAATAGATAAAAATGAGTGAATTAGAAAAATAAGAATGTAGCAAATTAAGAAAATAATTTCGCCGCATAATGTAGCACATTAATGTCGCCGTGTGGCGGCGATTCTGCCACGGGACTTCAAATGGAATTGCGCTTTCTGTTTCTTAAATTTATAATTACATTTTAAAGTTATGAAAAAATTTATATCTAAACATTTACAAAAATTAATAACATAAATTATGAGTGTTTACTTAAAAAAACATGAACAAGATTATAATACGTATTGATCATCATACCGAATAAATAAAAATAAATAAATTAGAAATATAAGAATGTAGCAAATTATCATAATTAACTGATACTGGAAATGTAAATTAGTAAACGGTCTATTGTGTCTTCTTAAGGTGCACTTTAACATTGAAAAACTGACACGTAAAAAAAACATAACATTCTAGCACAATAAAACAACTGATTTTATGAATTGGCAAAGATTAAAATGCATTTATCATTTATGTAACTACTTTTCAATACATAACGAGTATGAAATCAGCGAAAATTCATTTGATTTCGTTCAGCTAGCATTATTTATAGACGTTGCAGTAAATTTTTGGCATTATTTTATGACAGTAACTTTTACATTATGCAATTTTGCTACATTTCAAAAATTGTAAATGAAAACAGCTTATTAAGAACTGTCTTCAACCGAAGTGCAATTTTTTGTTGAACAGGTGTCAGTACATCAAATAAGTTCATTTTGTTATTAAATGTTTCCATCACCGAAAAAAACTGTCCAAAACACCACAAAATTATGGGGATTTATCCGATTATAAACTAGACGTGAACTGTGCCCGGATCAATTGTGAATTTCTCAGGCTGACTAACCGGGATATGGACGAATCTAACCGGGATTTTGCCGAATGAGAAGAACTAATTTCTGAACTGTGCTGATCAATCCTGTGATCATTTGTGAATTATCCAGCCTTTGTGGCCGACGCACCTGAACTGAGAAGGAAGCTTCATGATATCTCTTCAAAAGTAGAACATTTTATTTTGAAAATGGCTTATCTTAGTAGATCTAGAAAGATAGACTTGATAAACTTACTTAGTGAACTTGAATTGAATGCACCAGAAAATGCCAAAGTGCCACAATTAGTTAAAATTATAACAGAATCGGAAAATTATGATGAGGAACTAGTGAAAAATTTACTATCAACAATAACTTTTGAAAGGGAAAACTCAGAAAAATTAGAAAAAGAAGAACGTGAATATAATTTAAAGAAACTAGAATTAGAAAGTAAAATTGCAAATAATATCCCCAAAGCCGATACAGCGAATACAGAAATGCTAAGATTTCTCAATAAATACGAAAGCGGTTCGGATATTGCAATTTATTTGTCACTGTTTGAAAAACAAATAAGTAGAGCTAAAATACCGAAAGAAGATTGGGTTCATTTTTTAGTAGGATTACTTCCTCTTGATATAGCTAATTTAATAGCACGTGAACCCGATCAATTTTCTAATGATTTTGATTATATAAAGAAACTGTTATTAAACCGATGTAAGTTGACATCAGAACGACTAAAAAATAAATTTTGTAACGCAAAAAAAGAAGCTACAACATCGTGGAGAGATTTCGGATTTAAAATTTCCACTTATTTCGAAGAATATTTAAAAACTATGGAAGTTAAATCCTTTGATGAACTTCAAAATTTAATGATCGTTGACCAAATCAAGACCAAAATTCCAAATGAAATCAGAGACAATATGTTAAATGAATTACCGATGATAAAAGATGTTCAAGAACTGACATCTAAATTAGATAACTATGAAACTGCGAGGTCTCATATTAAAAAAGAAACGAGTAAATATGCGCGAGATCCCCAACACAAACCAGATATAGTTAGGGATAATAAGAATACATCACGTCAATATTTCCCTAATAGAGATTTTAGAAATAATCCTAATTCACCAGTGTTTCATGTTCAAAGAAATGATCAGTTTTATGCTAGTAATTCTAATCATAATACTAATCACTCTAATTATTTAAAGTGTTATAACTGTTTAAACTACGGTCATAAAAGTACTGAGTGTAAATACAAAAGAGAGGGTGTAAAATGCAGAATTTGTTCACAATTTGGACATACCGCTAAGAACTGCAACGTTAATTTAAATACCGAAACTAAACTTTCTTATGCCACTAGAATAAAAAATAATAAACCCATTAAAAGAGTTCAATTATTTGGTAAAGAATGTCAATGCTTAATAGATACAGGGAGTGACCTATGTCTTATTTCTAAACAGTTGTATGAAAAAATTAATAGTCCCAGTTTAAGTTTTGATAATGTAAAGGTAACGGGAATTAACGGAAATCACCCAATAGAACCAGTAGGTTTCTTTCATTGCGAAATTATCTTAGATAAAAAATTAATATCTGTTGATTTTTATGTATTGGAAAATTTGACAAATGAAATGATTTTGGGTTTTAATGTATTAAAAAATGTGAACTTTACTTTCTTTAATAATGAAATTCAGATCTCAAAATCCTACCAGGAGGAAGTAAATGTCGAAAATATCAAACACATTAATTATGCGCGGAGCCAAAGTCAAGCTCATAAAATCCCTTCCCATCGTTGGAGTAGTATAAAGAATAACAATCCTTCGTTTGAAACTCGAGGTTCCCAAAACATTTGTCTTTCAATTAAAGTAAAAAGAAACTCCACTTTGAAAGCGGATCGTTCATTTCAGGCAATTTATGATTCTTTTTCCCAAACAAAATCAGAAGCAAAACATTTTTCTACTCTGTTAGGAAATTTAGCAGATGCGATAAGTATTAATGAGAGTTAATTGAGTCATGTGAAACAATGTTTAAAGCCCCAACTGATAGAATTAATAAATAATTATTCTCCTTCTCAAATAAAAACCACAGACGTTGAATTAAGTGTTATTCTAACAGATGAATCACCCATAAGTTTAAAATCGCGTAGATTAGCAAAAATAGAACAGGACTTTGTTGACTTACAAATACAACAATGGCTTAAAAACGGTGTAATTAAAGAGTCGTGCTCAGAATTTAATTCTCCTATTGTAGTTTGTCGAAAAAATTCAGGTGATTTTCGATTATGTATTGATTTTTGCAAACTTAATAAAAAATTAGTTAAAGATAAACATCCGATACCCCTTATAGAAACAGACTCTATGTCAAACGCTTCGTGTTATAGTAAGCTTGATATCCGAGATGCGTTCTTTAGTGTTCCCGTAAAACCAGAAAATACGAAATATTTAGCATTCTCGACAGATAATTCGCAATATGAATTTCTCAAAGCCCCTTTCGGATTGAGTACGTCGCCAAATGTTTTTCAAAGACATATAAACAGAGTGTTTAAAGATTTGATTAAAGATGGTACATTAAAATTATACTTCGATGATATAATCGTAACGTCGGAAACTCAAGAGGAAAACCTCGAAAAACTTAAACGTGTCTTCAAAGTAGTGTCAGAATACGGAGTTGAATTTAATTTTAAGAAATGTGAATTTTTAATGAACGAAATTGAGTTTTTAGGTTATTTTTTTAAAAACGGTACGATGCAACCGTCTGCTTCTAAACCGCTGCTGTTCAAAACTTCCCTACCCCTAAATCGGTTAAACAAGTGTAAAGTTTTTTTAAGACTTCTTATTTCCGCAAATTCATTAATAACTATTCTAAAATTGCAAAACCCTTGAGTGATTTGTTATGAAAGGAAACGAAATTCTATTTCGGTCAAGAACAAATGGAAGCATTCCAGAAATTAAAAGATATTTTGAGTCAAAAACCAGTTTTACACATTTTTCGTCAGGGATCAAAAATTGGAATTGCATACTGATGCTAGCAGTAAAGGATTTGGAGCAATTTTAACGCAGCAGGGCGATGATGAAAAATTTCATCCCATATATTATTTTAGTCGTAAAACTTCACCTCACTTCCCGACTAGCTACAGACTTCAAATTTGGCACATAATTCAGAATTGGATGACAATGCATGAAAATGAAGAGAAAGAAGACATACAAAGTAAAGTAAAATTAAAGAAAAATTAATATTTTCGCGATTGTCTTTTGTTGTCGATTCGATTATTTCAAATGAGTGTCACATGTCAATTGAAAAGTTTTGTGTACAGTGAGTGAAAAAATTGAGATTTTGGAAGTGAGTACAAAAAAAAATCAAAATCAAAAATTTTATTTTGCGAAACGAAAAACGTGGAGCGCATGAAATACATAACAGTACATATACACATACATATACACATTTTCTTACTCATACACATGCACATCCACATACACGTGCATATACACAAACATATTCCACATTCAGATACAATTACAGATATACAGACACATATTCTCATGAGCACACATACACACACTAATATAACATTACTGTTATGTATTTCAAGAGCCCCACGTTTTTCAAATTTTTATTTTGTAATTATTATTCTCCCTACAAAAACGTGGTTTTTAAAAATATTATTTTTGAGTTATTCGACAATTATTGCAGTGACACTGCTGTTTACATTTTCTTATAAGAAAAATCCTAATGCATTTTTTTATACAAATTTATGACACGTGAAACTCAAATAGCTTATTGATTATATATTGTTTACTTTAAATGTGACAATTTCATCTTTTTAACGGCAGTTATTTTATTTTATTTTGCAACCGTCGTTGAACAGCAGTGTTCGAAATAATGAATATTAATGCAGATATAGATTAAATTTTGATGATTTTGCCTTGCAGGTGGTCTTTTTTTAAAATCTTTTCCTTCTTTGCTTTTTGATGATTGTGGTATTTTTAAAAAGGTTTCGGATTGACTGGCTTGAATTATATTATTTTAGTTACTTTTTACAAAGAGTGATTCTAATAGACCATTTCTTTTAATGTTGTTTTATCACCTCGTTTTCTTGTAAGAGGGAATTTTTGTTTATGAACTTAACAAATTTTGTTTCCGTCACTTTTTTTTAAAATTTTTATTTTTATCGGCATATGTATTGCAGCGCAGCATTTTAACAGCTTTTTTTTAAGCTTTTCTTATCCCCCATTATTTCTCCTGATTTTGTGGTTTCGAGGTTTTCAAATGAGTTTTTGTCAAAAGTTTAGTTTCAAGAATTAAGAACGATATTTCGTTTTCTTTTTTTCTGTTTTCGTTTTAATTGCTTAATTAAACTTTTGTTTAATTAAATTTTGTTACTTTTTTTGTTTAATTAAACCTTGTGCGTACTGTTTTCTTTTATTATTCTATAGCGCTTCATTTTCAAGAATATTTTTATACATTTTTAAGAATGTCATGGCGTTTGTAATATCTTTTTTTACTCCGATTTTTTTATTAAAAAAATACTGCAATATGGAAACATGATTTTCAAAACTATGCTTTTTTTTAGTTTCATTTTAAAAATTAAAAACTATTTTTGTTTAAAGAAATATTTTCCGGTGGTCATTTTTAAGAACGTTTTTGACACTTTTTCTATGGTCATTTTCCCCCCTTAAAAATGGATTGCGACGGCTCAGTGGTTAAATGCACTGAGCTGTCCTTGTGAAGGTCTGGGGTCAATGGTATAGATTGAAGTACTTCAGATTGGAGGGAGCTTTTCCGAGAAATAAAGATGGCTCGTGCGCAATACTGATCACATTGCCACAATTATATCGCTGTCACGAAATTGTGTGGCGATATAATTGTGGCAATGCCAACACATGCCAACATTTTTGATGGTTTTCAGATAGATAGACATAATATTTATGGTAACCATCAATAATTCCATCATGAACCATTTTATTTTTGGATGGTAAAGATAAATAATGTCATTACAATGCGGACTGATTTATGATGGTTAAACATTAAAAAAAAATAATTTTTTTTTTGTTTTTTAATCGGCTCTTTTATTAAGACCAGACACTTTCAAAGTTAACAGCGTGATTGTAGAAAACAGAGAAATTCGGTCTTAGCAAAACAAAAAAAATTCAGTCGGAGTAGAAAGTTTAAAAACGAAATTATTTCTCTGTCTCTTGCGTTTCGGCTTTAATTTTTTTGTTGATAATTTAATTTATTATTGTTTTTTACTAACTATTTTACGGTTAATTATTTATCTTAATAAATTTTATGAATAACTATAATAATTTTCTCGTTATCTTTATCATTTTTTGTTAGAAGTGCTTTTGATTTATCTTTGTTTTTAAATGTTTCCTTCATTTTCTGGCATATTCTCTCACTATTGAATTTCGTTTTCTTTTCTTTTTTTAAATCATTATCTTTTTCTTTGTTCGGCATTTTTATTATAGCGTGAAGTTTTTACAGTAACATAAAACTTCCAAGTACTTGGTGGTCAAATAAAAAACAAACAAATGAGAATTATGGTCTAATTATTATGATTTACCAATATATAAATATTATATATTTATATATTGTAGTCTAATTTATCCAATCCTCGAATTTATGTTATCTATCGTTTAGTTTCACCAATCGATACACGTACGTAAACTATACGTGTATCGATTGGTGAAACTAAACTAGTGCAAAACGCTTTTGGTAGCGCAAAAAGCAATAAAGTTGTATAGTATCATCTGTTAATTAAGATTTTACATAGAATCTTATAAAGCGTCAAATAATTTGGCCAAAGAATGTATCATCGGCAAGAATTATTATAAATCACAAAAGGACCAGGGTTGGGTTTTTGCCGTCAAAAACTGGTTTTTGACATGACAGTGGTAAAAACCGTGTTTTTACCGGTAAAAACTGTCAAAAACCTACTGTTTTCTTACATTTATGGCATATAGCGGACAATATATTATTTTCACATAATTGCCTTTATAAATGAATGATGTAAATGATTGCTATGATTTTGCAACTATATACATGTATTCTTATAGAAGGATATACATTCATATAGAAATATTGTTATATACTTATTGAAAATAGTGATACTTTTATCATGATAGCTTGGTTTGCAAAGGATTCAAAATTTTGCACTTCTTAATTGTTAGAAATAAACAAACAAACTAAAAAGCTTGGAACTATTAATAAATTCAAGAACTAAAAAGAAGAATTTAAAATTTGGCATTTCTTAAATATTAGAAATAAGCTAAGCAAAACTTTCAAAACTTGCAACTACTAACAAACTGTAAGTCAAGAATGACTTGACATTCTTCAGTAATGTAATATGCCAAACAAAATGATGCTTGGAAATGTTGAAAATTTTGTTTAGTATCCTAATATTTTACTTCAAATAGTATGTTTTGATATAATCATGTTGGGAAAATGCAAGAATCTGTTCTTAAATATCTTTTAACAACTTTTTTTCTAATTTTATTGCCCAAAAATGAATTAATTTTAAATTATAAGCAGTTAAACTCAAATAAAAATAGTTTTACCAAAACATGGGTTTTCGACAGTTTTTGACGTTTTTGACAGAGGGGTTTTTGACATGACGGTAAAAACCATGGTATAAACCGGTAAAAACCGTCATGTTTCAAAAACTTGCCAACCCTGAAAAGGACAAAACGAAATTTTCCATGTTTAACTTCAGAAAATATAAAGGGGATATTAAACGAATTATAAAATGTACTAGAAGAATTTATCCAGCTGTGAATAAAAAATCATTATGCTTAATGTTTTCCGTTTAAACGTTTCAAAACTCTTAATTTCGTCATTGAAATCGATACAGTTTCGTAGCTTTAAACAGAAAATAAGAGGGGGGGGGGATGTACAAATTCGAAGAAAATAAAAACCTGAGCTTTAAAAATAAAAGTTAATGATGCTTGAAAACTCTTCCGATTTCATAATATATTTTTTAATGTCATTATTTAAAATATTTATGTGTCTTAATTATAACGCCGTAATTTTTAATGTTTATGAGTAAGTGTAATATTTCCATTATTATATGCCCAAAGATTATACTTTTAGTTATTAGCATTCAAGATTTTTGCTTCCTAATGATAATGTATAAAAAATTGCTATTATAACTATATATAAGAAATATAACACACTATAAGGACATTTTTATAGTTAAATATTGTTATCGGACAATATGTTACTATAAAAGCGTTGTTAAATGCTTTCTTTTTATTTAACAGTAAAACTTAAAAACTAGAATTAAAAAACGATAATGACGACAAACATTGAGATATTTTTCTAATTTCAAAATCTTTTTTTTTAATACTATGAGAAATACCATGAAAATGTATGAATACTGTATTTTTCTACAGAAATAATTTGGTAACAGTGTAAAGTTTGACAGCTGTTATCAGAAAAGTGTCAAATATACTTGTTGTAATTGTTTTTTACTCCTTAAACACCGATATTATCTACCAAAGATCCAATATTTTGTTTTCAAAATATGCAATCATTTTGTTAACATATTAATCGTAACGATTACCTTGATTAAATGCAATCATATGAACTTGATGAGAAAATTTAACCTAATGAACAGAGAATGTGTGATTCAACAAGAAATAAAAGATAGTTTCATTTGTTGACGAAACTTGTAACAGTTTAAATAGGAAACTGTTCTTATCGCTCTAGATTAGTTTTTTCCCCTCCATACCTTCGTAATTTCAAGTTTCTAAGTCTTATTGAATTTGAGCAGCTAAACAAACTGTAAAAAAAAATTTAACTCAGTGGCGCGACAGCCCATGGAGGGCCAAGGCCTACTGTGCCAATCTCAGTTTTCTTGACCTTGAGCTCTGGGGTGCAGGAGCAGATGTTCCGGTTAGATGGTCAACCGAACGCGGAACCCCCTGTGTTTAGTTCCCAAGCATGATTGGTACTCATTTATCGACCCACTGAAGGGATGAAAGCTGAGTCACCCTTACCCGTCAAGAGGATCGAACCCAGGCCCTGTGGCACGGGAGCGCGAAGCGCTACCACTCAGCCACCGGGCGTCAAACAAACTGTAATGCAAACTTAAAAGTAATAAGAAATTCATGAAATAAGCTTTCAATGTCAAATAAGCAAAATAATAATCTAATTCTTTTGATTTTTGACGAATTTGTACGAAAATTTTTAATTTATAATTTGAAACGAATTTGTAGAAGCAACTGGAATTTTAATCGTGAAAAAGTGAAATGCATTTGTATTTTTAATTTATATTACTATACAATACAATAATTACATTGTAATTCCATATTTGCATGTTTTTCACGAGATTCAAATTAAATGTAAAAAAGTTGCGATTCTAAAAGAAACAAATTTCTAAATTTTTGCCTGGTTCCATTTTTATAGACTTACTTTTGTCTTACGGTTTTGCAAAACTTTAAAAAATATTCAATAAAATTAAACAATTTTCAGAGCAATTTTTAATAATTATCATTTGAAAATGATAAATTTAAAATCTGCGTAAGCATTTAAAATAGTTTTGCTCTGATAAACAAAATTGCGCGGAAAACCGATGTTTCTTAATATTGTAGAGAATCTTAATAACTAATGAAAAGTCGGATGTGAATATCTTACATTTTAAGTTCAAACAAATTTCTAAGTTCATTCTTTAAAGTTCAAACATTTTCTTGTAAATTTTGGTTTCCGTATAGATGAACAAAACAGATGAAGAATAAATACCTTTAAAGTTATACTTAATAACTCATAAGTATCTATTTTTGACTAGTACGAAGAGTGTGTAGAACGAATTTGTAATTTAACAGTCTTAGGGCACTGATTAAAACATAAAATATATATACTTTCACGCTAAACCTGATTTTTTGATGAAAAAGAAATGAACCTTTTAATAATCTTCTAAATAATAAATCTGGATATAAACCTTTTTTCTTTTTTGTAAAAACCTAAATAAAATTTTTGCTTTTAAACTTAATAACATAATTATACATTTT